>NC_091963.1:119457542-119780272 GCF_031021105.1 Erythrolamprus reginae
CTAGGTCCCTCTTTTATGGGATTCCTCAGGGATCAGTCCTCTCTCCCCTGCTGTTTAATATCTACATGAAATCACTGTTGACACTCAGAATGTCCACTCAGTGAAACAGTGTAAGTAATGTGCCAGTGTCTGGAGGCTGTTAGGGTTTGAATGGGTGTTAACAGGCTCAAACTCAACCCTGAGAAGACAGAGTGGCTGTGGGTCCTTCCTCCCAAGGACACTTCCATCCATCCATCCCTTTGAGGGGGAACCTTTGACCGCTCAGAGAGGGTCTGCAATTTGGGCGTCCTCCTTGACTCACAGCTGACATTGGAACATCATATTTCAGCTGTGGTGAGGGAGACTTTTGCCCAGGTTTGCCTGCGTGCATCAGTTGCGGCCCTATTTAGACAGGGAGTCTTTACTCACAGTCACCCATGCCCTTATCACCTTGAGATTCAACTACAGCAATGGGGCTATCTTTGAAGAATGTTCACAAACTACAAATCTTGCAAAATGCAGCCACGTGAGCAGTCATGGGCTTCCCTAGGCATGCCCATGTCTCTCCAGCACTCCGCGGACTGCATTGGTTGCCAATTGGTTGCCAGACTCAATTCAAAGTATTGGTTATAAAGCCTTACATGGCATTGGACCATATTACTTATGGGACCACCTTCTGTCACATGAGTCCAGCGACAGGTTAAGTCCTACAGAGTCAGCCTTCTCCAGGTCTTGTCAACTAGGCAATGTCATTTGGCAGGGTCTAGGGGAAGAGCCTGCTCTGTGGGGGCACTGGCCCTCTGAAATCAGCTCCCCACAGAGATCCAAAGTGCCCCCACCCTCCTCGCCTTCCGCAAGAGCCTGAAGACTCTTCTATGCCTCCAGACTTGGGGTTATTAGACTCTAGCCCCCCCCCCCCCCCGATCGATGAATGTTATGTATGTTTGTGGTTTTATTTATTTATTTATTTTTATTTATTCAATTTTTATGCCACCCTTCTCCTTAGACTCAGGGCAGCTTACAACATGTTAGCAACAGCACTTTTTAACAGAGCCAGCATATTGCCCCCACAGTCCAGGTCCTCACTTTACCCACCTCGGAAGGATGGAAGGCTGAGTCAACCTTGAGCCGGTGATGAGATTTGAACTGTTGACCTACAGATCTACAGTCAGCTTCAGTGGCCTGCAGTACAGCACTCTACCTGCTGCGCTACCCTAAGTGAGAATGCTTGACTTTTTAACAATTGGGGATTTTAGTTTAATTGGATTTACGACGTTGTATCATATTGTTTTCTTTATATGCTGTAAACTGCCCTGAGTCCTCAGAGAGGACTTTGATCGATTGATCAACCCATTACTTAATCACTCAATCAATCACTCACTCAATCAATCAATCAATCAATCAATCAAATAAATACATAATTTCACACCTCTATTCTTAAAACATGTTTATCCCATAGACAACATACCTATGGTAACCCAGAACTATCTCCATGATGATGGAGAAATGTGCATTAAGATGTCACAATGAAAGCGTCACATTTTCATATTTGCTTGGCAATAAATTTGCATATATGTAAGGGAAGAGTTTTGTTGCAATATTACTAGCACGCTTCATCACTTAACTCCCCATCTCTATGAGAATACCTGCATTGTGGTCATTTTGTGATCACATTTGAAACTGGAAACTTGGTCATAAATAAAAAAGTGTTAAAAGCTCTGTTAAAAAAGTGCTATTGCTAACATGTTGTAAGCCGCACTGAGTCTAAGGAGAAGGGCGGCATAAAATCAAATAAATAAATAAATAAATAAATAAATAAATAAATAAATAAATAAATAAATAAATAAATAAATAGATAGATAGATAGATAGATAGATAGATAGATAGATAGATAGATAAATTAAAAAAATAAAATAATAAAATAAATAAAATAAATAAATAAATAAATAAATAAAATGGTCACTAAATGAAAACACAGCTGTGCTTATGATCTTATTTAGAACTTTCTTTTAATTTATAGACTTGCAAAGGTTGCAAAGATTGATGGCTTGAAAGTTATTTTTTTCATCACCACTATAAATGCAAAAAGGTTGCTAAATGAGCACTACTTATAATACTTCCTTGAGTTTTTGGGGAAAAAAGAAATCTTAACAAATTAATGAATAGTTCTATAAGAATCAGTGGAAGGATGGATGGATGATTATATGCAGGTTTTAAAGGGTTGTTATTTACAATTGTGCAACTAAGGTTAAGTACCCACAATCACAAGAAAACACCTGACCAATTACCACCTTCCTGAAATGAGAGGAAATGGAACAAAATGATGAAGGTGGAGAAAAATGTTACAAAAATAATTTTACATATTTAAAGGTGTTTGGCTTGCTAAAACATAGTAGCACATGAAAACTGCAAGAAATAGCAGGAAAATAGGTAATAATAAGCCTAGAAAAAGACCCAGCATATAATTAATATAAGGGCATGGGGACTAATATATACTTAACCAAAATTTCCTATAATGATGGGATTAAAAGAAAACATAATGTACATTGGCTCCTTCAGTCTACCTTGCCCAGTATCCATTTTCCACCAACTAGTTGCAAAGAAACACCATATACAAAAGCACTTACATTTGTAATATATTTTGAAAGAACCACACACAGCATGACCATTTATTATTGGAAGGTCAAGTCTGCCCATTTTGTATTTGTATTCTCCTTTGCAGCAGGAACCTACAAATGCCTTTTTGGGTGGCTTGCCATGATAAGTTTTTCAGTACTTCAACTTGCACTGCTCCTTTACAAGTTAAGGTAAAAATGAACTGTCTTTCTTGAATTAGATGCAGCATCTTCTAACTGACTATTTACATTACATCATATATGAGTCCCAGCGACCAGTGAGGTCCCACGGAGTTGGCCTTCTCCAAGTCCCATCTACTAGACAATGTCGCTTGGCGGGGCCTAGGGGAAGAGCCTTCTCTGTGGGGGCCCTGGCCCTCTGGAATTAGCTCCTCCCGGAGATCCACATCGCCGCCATCCTTGCTTTCCACAAGACTCTCAAGACTCATTTATGCCGCCAGGCTTGGGACCATTAGATCCTAGCCCTCTGGCCAAAGGAATGTAGTGTATGTTTGTTGTGTGAATGGTAATGACTGATTTTAATATTGCTGGGGTTTTAGATCAACTGTTTTTAATATTAATTGGATTATGATGTTGTATTGTTTTAATTTGTTGTAATTCGCCCCGAGTCTTTGGAGAGGGGCGGCAAATAAACCAACCAACCAACCAGCCAGCCAGCCAGCCAGCCAGCCAGCCAGCCAGCCAGCCAGCCAGCCAGCCAGCCAGCCAGCCAGCCAGCCAGCCAGCCAGCCAGCCAGCCAGCCAGCCAACCAACCAACCAACCAACCAACCAACCAACCAACCAACCAAACAAACAAACAAACAAACAAAAATTATTTCATGTGTAAATATGTACAAATGTACATGCTTTTACATCCTAGAGATTAACTCTCCTTGAATCCTAGATGCCATCATTATTATCACCAGGGGGCGACTGCTGGGGAGAACCTCTAGCTAAGATTCTGTGCAATTTGGAAAACCCCCAAATGCCACACCTGGCTGGCCCTGTCCTACCCACCTCTCCCAGAAGTCTCTGTGAGCCGATTTTGGATGCAGGTAAGTGCAGGGTGCATACAAATAGGGAACAGTATCAGATTCCTATCTGGTACGGGTCACACTGAGCACCAGTAGTAAAATAATAATAATAATAATAATAATAATAATAATAATAATAATAAGAATAAGAATAAGAATAAGAATAAGAATAAGAATAAGAATAAGAATAAGAATAAGAATAAGAATAAGAATAAGAATAAGAATAAGAATAAGAATAAGAATAAGAATAAGAATAAGAATAAGAATAAGAATAAGAATAAGAATAAGAATAAGAATAAGAATAAGAATAAGAATAATTTATTAGATTTGTATGCCGCCCCTCTCACAACAACAATACACCATGTACAAATCTAATGTTAAAAAACAATTTAAAACCCTTGTTATACAAAGAAAACAATTACACAACCTAACAGACCATACATAAAAAACCATAGTAGTGAAGGGGTATATCAGTTTCCCCATGCCTGGTGACATAGGTGGATCTTCAGGAGCTTTCGAAAGGCAAGGAGGGTGGGGGCAGTCCTAATCCCTGGGGGGAGTTGATTCCAGAGGGCTGGGGCCACCACAGAGAAGGGAGCTGCACGCACATCTCCGCATCTCCGGCATGTGTACACAAATGTCTGAGTAAGATTTTGTTTCTGTGCATGTGCAGGAAGCAAAATCTTGTGAAAGGACATGCACGAGAGAGAGATTTTGGTGATTATTTTGCTTCTGAGCATATGTGAAAGCAAAAAAAATCAGTGAAATCACATGCACATCTTCTCATGAGATTTTTTATAATTATAATGATTATTTATTAGATTTGTATGCTGCCCCTCTCCGCAGACTCGGGGCCGCTCACAGCAGTGATAAAAACAATATACAGTAACAAATTTAATATTAAAGTTTAAAATAACAATTTTACATTAAAAAGCCTAAAACCCCCAGTATATAAAAAAGCATACACACAAACATATCATACATACAGCTACATAGGCAAGGGGGGATGTCTCAGTTCCCCCATGCCTGACAGCAGAGGTGGGTTTTAAGAAGTTTACGAAAGGCAAGGAGGGTGGGGGCAGTCCTGATCTCTGAGGGTCAGGGCAGCCACAGAGAAGGCTCTTCCCCTGGGTCCCGCCAGATGACATTGTTTGGTCGATGGGACCCGGAGAAGGCCAACTCTGTGGGACCTAACCATCCGCTGGGATTCGCGCGGCAGAAGGCGATCTCGCAGATATCCTGGTCCAGTGCCATGAAGGGCTTTATAGGTCATAAACAACACTTTGAATTGTGACCGGAAACTGATCGGCAACCAATGCAGACTGTGGAGTGTTGGTGTGACATGGGTATACCTAGGGAAGCCCGTGATTGCTTTCGCAGCTGCATTCTGCACGATCTGAAGTTTCCGAACACTGTTCAAAGGTAGCCCCATGTAGAGAGCATTACAGTATTCGAACCTCGAGGTGATGAGGGCACAAGTGACTGTGAGAAGTGAGTCCTGCTTGGATGTCCACGCATGCATGCCAGAGATGCCTAGCTGCGCATGCAGCACACTTTGAGCTGCGGGAGCAGCAACCTCTGCCTGTCAGGGAGGGCAAAAAACAGGCCTACTGGAAGTTGGGGAAGGCCTGAAACAGGCCCGTTTCCAGGTTCCAGAGGGCCTCCGGAGACTGAGGAAGCCATTTTCGCCCTCCAGAGCCCGGGGAGGGCAAAAATCCCTGCCCTGCTATGGTACAGGAAGTCGACTAGGCCCCACCCTCCATGGCCAAGCCCATCCAGCAACTGGACAGAGAACCCCTTGCTAAAATTTTTGAAGCTCACCTCTGATTGTCGCCATAGTAACCACCATAAAGTTATATTCCATGAAAAGGAAAAATGTAAGTTTAAACTGGCCAGGTGACAACCCGCAGGCAGTTCTGAGCTGAGGTTCAGTGTGGGTGAGGTTTTGGCTTCATATTCCCACATCTGGATCAGATTAGACATTCCAGCTTTTGGATGGCTAAAGCTTTGTTCCTCCCTCCTCATTTCTGCCCCAACGCCTGAGTGGGCCGACAGCAGCAAATTCCAGGATTTAAAAAAAGGGAAGGCTCATTCTTTCCTCATATCTGTGCAAATTCAAGAGAATTGGAGTCCTCTTCCATCGTTTGGGCAGATCCGTGCAGAGAAGGAAACACCATGGAGTTTTGGGCCCTGATGCAGCTGCTCCTTCTGGGGACACTATTGGGTGCCGCTCAGGGACAAGGAGATGAACTCAGCTCTGAAGAAGAACGAAAAGCTCTGATGCTCAAGGTGAGAAAAGCATTGTCTTTACCCTGGGATCTCTGGCCTCAGCGGGGCTGTTGAGTTAATAAATAGGCAGCTTTAGAAACATAGAAGACTGACGGCAGAAAAAGACCTCATGGTCCATCTAGTCTGCCCTTATACTATTTTCTGTATTTTATCTTACAATGGATATATGTTTATCCCAGGCATGTTTAAATTCGGTTACTGAATTTTACCAACCACGTCTGCTGGAAGTTTGTTCCAAGGATCTACTACTCTTTCAGTGAAATAATATTTTCTCACGTTGCTTTTGATCTTTCCCCCAACTAACTTCAGATTGTGTCCCCTTGTTCTTGTGTTCACTTTCCTATTAAAAACACTTCCCTCCTGAACCTTACTTAACCCTTTAACATATTTAAATGTTTCGATCATGTCCCCCCTTTTCCTTCTGTCCTCCAGACTATACAGATTGAGTTCATTAAGTCTTTCCTGATACGTTTTATGCTTAAGACCTTCCACCATTCTTGTAGCCCGTCTTTGGACCCGTTCAATTTTGTCAATATCTTTTTGTAGGTGAGGTCTCCAGAACTGAACACAGTATTCCAAATGTGGTCTCACCAGCGCTCTATATAGCGGGATCACAATCTCCCTTTTCCTACTGCCCGACCACACTGCTCACCCAGAGGTCGATTCCTCTGAATTTTCACTGGTTCTATAGAACCGGTAGCAAACTGGTGATGTAATGGAGCTGGTTCTGTTGGTGCCGGTCTGTGGGTGTACATTAAAAATTAAAAAATAATTTGGGAGGGAAATTTTTGCTGATTTTTTTTGGTCTGCGCATGGGTAGAAGCTGAGTTTTTAGCACTGTACATGCACCCTCATCTTGTTTTTGGCTTTAAAAATTGTGAATTTTCAGCACTGCGCATGCATGCGCGCCCATGTGGTTGTGTGGCATGCAATGCACGTGCAGCCACGCAGTGTGGGAGGAAGCAAATTGGTGGCAAGGCAAGTTAGAACCCACCCCTGGGAAGCTTCTTGGGCCAATACTACTACTATTACTACTACTACTACTACTACTACTACTACTACTACTACTACTACTACTAATAATAATAATAACAACAACAACAACAGCAACAGCAATAGCAACAACAACAGAGTTGGAAAGGACCTTGGAGGTCTTCTAGTCCAACCTCTTGCTTAGGCAGGAAACCCTACACTACTTCAGACAGATGGTTATCCAACATCTGCTTAAAAACTTGGATCATTCACAACTTCTGGAGGCAAGCTGTTCCACTGATCAACTGTTCTGATTGTCAGGAAATTCCTCCTTAGTTCTAAGTTGCTTCTCTCCTTGTTTAGTTTCCACCCATTGCTTCTTGTTCCACCCTCAGGTGCTTTGGAGAATCGGTTGATTCCCTCTTCTTTGTGACAACCCCTGAGATATTGGAACACTGCTATCATGTCTCCCCTGGCCCTTCTTTTCATTAAACTAGCCATGCCCAGTTCCTGCAACTGTTCTTCATATGTTTTAGCCTCCAATCCCCTAATCATCTTTGTTCTTCTTCTCTGCACTTTTTCTAGAGTCTCAATATCCTTTTTGCATCGTGGCAACTAAACTGAATGCGGTATTCCAAGTGTGGCCTTATCAGGGCTTTATAAACCCTTCACAATATTGATCAAAGATGCTTCTTTGCTTGCTAGAAACAGTGAATCTCGAGTTGTTTTGTAAGTAGCTTAAATAGGTGTCACAGAAGTAAGAAAGGAGCAAAGAATTGGGAGAAATGGTATCAACATATAAGAAATGAAACTATTTCATTGTGCAATAAAATAGAAATACAGATAAGGATGGATTTACATGTATAACTAATTGATAATTGAAAAAGAGGGACAAATGGACGTATAATGGATGTAAATTGATATGGAAAGATTGTAAAAAAGTCGATTGTAAAAAATCTTTTGAAGAAAATATTTAATAACATTTATAAATAAGTAAGTAAGTAAGTAAGTAAGTAAGTAAATAAATAAGTGTCACAGAAAAAGAAAAGGCATTATTTAGAATAGGAATATCCAATCTTGGCAACTTTAAGACTTGTGGACTTCAATTCCCAGAATTCCTCATCTGGCTGAGGAATTCTGGGAGGTGAAGTCCAGAAGTCTTGAATTTTCCAAGGTTGGGGAACACTGATTTAGAAGCCATTAAGCCATCCCAGAAGATTCTGCACTGAAACTAGAGTGGCAAGGAAAGTAGAACCCAACAATCCTAAAATAAACTTGGGTGGCTCTGACCTAAAGACCTCCTTCATCTTTGCTTGACAATGGTCTTACGAAATTCATGCGGCCACTTTATGTAACAGAATTTCCCTCCTGGCAAGTTGTACTTTACTACAAAATCTGGCAACAGGCATCCTGGCTATCTGGCTCTTGCAATTTACACTTTTTCCAACTCTTTTCCTTGTCAGAAAAAATTGGAATGAGCAGCTTTTTTGTTTCCTTTCTCACGTTTGTGGAATGGTTGCTAACGAATCCCCTCTTTCAGACTTAAGTTCTGGCCAAGCAATTTGACAAGTGCCCAATGGTGGGTTGCTGCTGGTTGAGACTGGTTCTTTAGAACCAGTAGCGGGAAATTCAGAGCTGCTAGCCAAACCAGCAGCAATGACCAGCACTTCATGCTCTTGAACAAGACCTCTGGCTCCCCGTCGCCACTGCTACTGATGCAATTGCACCCACAGCATTATTTGCTTGCTTGCTTGCTTGCTTAGTATTTATTTATTTATTTATTTATTTATTTATTTATTTATTTATTTATTTATTTATTTATTTATTTCCTTCCTTCCTTCCTTCCTTCCTTCCTTCCTTCCTTCCTTCCTTCCTTCCTTCCTTACTTACTTACTTACTTACTTACTTACTCACTTATTTCTATGCCGCCTTTCTCACAGCGACTCAGGGCGGCGTGCAATATTATAAATGAAACAATATATAAAAGAAATCTAATTTACTTTAAAAGACTGATACAAATAGGTAAAAGTGTTAAAAACCCCATATACAGGCATACACATTCATCCAATTCAATCATTCATAATATCGGCCAAAGACAATCTCATCGCTCATGGCCCTCATGCCCGCCGGCAGAGGTAGGTCTTCAAAGCTTTACAAAAGACCAGGATCTCTGTATCCTGGAGGGAGTTCGTTGCAGAGGGCTGGGGCTGCCACAGAGAAGGCTCTTCCCCTAGATCCCGCTGGGCGACATTGTCTGGCCAAAGGGACCTGGAGAAGGCCGACTCCGTGGGACCTAACTGGCCGCTGGGATACATGAGGCAGAAGAAGACGGTCCCGAAGGCAATCTGGTCCTAAGTCTGGTCTTAAGCTTTATATCCCCGATCTGTGCGCCTGTGCACCTGCATGAGATTTGGCCTCTGCACATGCGCAGGAAGCCAAATTTCATGCAAGGACACTTGTGAGTGAGTGATTTTGCCAATTTTCAGTGTTGTTTTGCTTTGTGGAAGCAAACCCACCCCCCAACAAAAAATGGCAAAATCTCTCATGCGTCCGCACATGAGAATTGGCTTTCTGTGCATACGCAGAAGGCAAATCTTGCGCAGGTGACACACGCATGCATCAGGGATGCGGAGCTGTGTGCGCAGCTCCATTTTTCCTACCGGGACACTGTCTCCCCCACTGTCGCCCCAGGAACCCAACACTGCTCCGGTCACCACAGATTGCAAAGAACCCCTATGCGCAGGCACAAAGGTTCATTCCTGGGGAGGGACACACAGGTGAGAGAGAGCATGCAAGAAGGGGAATTTGTTCGCAATGCAAACTGGCGGGGACGGAAAGTGGAACCCACCTCTGCAAGTATCTCTGCAAGCACCACTTCTAGCCTTTCTTTGAGTCATAATCTCTGTACATTTAGAGGGCAGAGAATATTGGCAGACAAGGAGCGTAGGTGCTTGGGCTGCAAACAGAGGAACCTAGCCAACCTCCCCTCTCTCCCTCCCTCCCTCTCATACAAAGAATTTTATTTTGGAAGGAAATTAAAACCAGAGCCCATGAAAAGAGATGGCACATGCTTTTCAGTGTTGTATATTTCTAAAGCATTTTCCATACAAATGCACATTAATGTAACATTTTTGTAGCTGCATAGCCACATATTACAGCTCTCCTGTAATTATCTCAAGTGAGAGGTGCCATCGTTTTTGGCAAATGCTAACGAGATCATGACTAGATATTGGCCTTAAATTTTGGTCACTTTAAACCAGAAATGATGGTACTCAGATTTAGAGAGCTCACTTAACCATAGGTAAATCACAGGAAAATGTCATATTTTATTAAGAACAATGCAAAGAATTAAAATGCTGGCTCATGCCTGGAAAAATGTAGCATTGTTGCTGTCTTTATCAAAGCCAGGTATGCTGGCCAGGTACATTAGCCAAGTTATCAAAGCTCTTAGAAATCTGATTGGGTGTGGGAGGCTCCACGTGAACTGCTTTGAGGGTCCCATTATCCAAAACCTGAAGCTAAACTATGGTTTTGATTCTTCTTTCATATATGTTAACAGAACATCAGTTTTTTTAAAAAATCTGGTTTTTTTACATGCTAATAATGTGCTCAGCTGCAAAGTTATAGCCCAAAGATTTTTGTATGAAATCTGAATAAACAAAAGCTAAATTTAAAACCAGTGTTTATTATGGTGGCTCCTAACATTTTTGTAGACAGTGGATACAATTCTATTCTTTTTGCTATCTGTAATACATAGACCCACAAACACAACCTTTTATCTCTTCCCTTAGATCACATGTTTAAACAGGAACTTCACTGTATTTTCTACACTGCATATAAGACACAGAAATAAAAATATTGCCAATAGTACCACTGACTATATTTTGGGTGAGGGTGGATATACAGTAACTACGGCAACAAGGAAGAAGAAGAAACTTTGTGGGATCAGCAGTGGACAGGGATTGAAAAGACTATGGCATGTTTCTAACAATAGTAACCTAGGTTCTCCTCTCAAGTAGTTTAGGAATATGGTTAGCCTTTTTTCCCATCTTGTTATCCATCATATAGCTCTGTAAGAAGGATTTTCATCATTCTTAACAAACCAAAAGGATTTGCTTGTTTTCTAATAGGTATGTTTGCATTTGTGGCAATGTGGTGGCAATATATGTGTCAGGTACAAGGGTTGTTTTCTCCTGGTTTGGACCAGATTCATCCGAACCAGTAAGAACCCACTGGTGATATCAAAGTTGGTGCTGGTCCATGGCGCCATCTTTTTTTGAAAACTTTAGCGGATTTTTCTCTGTTTGGATGGCTTCTCCTCTTCCGCTGCTTGGAAAAGAGCCTTCATGCCTGCCCCCGGGTTAATACTGACCTTTATTTCTTTGCTCGAAGCACAGCTGATCAGCTCCTCAGCTGTGTTTTGGGCTGAATCCTACTACTGAGCATGTGCAGAAGCCAAATTGCATGACGGGATGTGTGAGTGCGAAATGTCACGATGCAAACCGATGGCAAAGATAAGCAGAACCCACCCATGGTCAGGTTCAGGGGTGGGCAGCAGGCAGGACGGGGTGGAACGCAGTTCCACCAGCAGAAATGAAGATGTGTGTGCAGCTCCAGCTGATTGGCGGCTGTCACTTCCTAGATTACTGGTCTTGGCTCAGCTGTCCTTTCTTTCCCTGCTGCTGCTGCTGCTGCTGCATCTACGCTCCTTGCTTTTTCCCCCTTTCCTCCTTTCTGGCCTCGGACAAGCTTCCCTCTCTCCTGCCCAGCCTCATGTGGCCACCTCCCACCTGAGGTGCAAGCAGAAGGAGTGGCTGGAAGCGGCGCTGGTAGCATTTATGCTTCTGGCAGGACCCGTTCGCCTAGCTACCCAGCCTGAGGCGGGCAGGTGGTTGACCCAGGAAGGAACGCACAGGAAACGCGAAGCAAATTGTCACCCCAGCAAGCGACACTGGTAATGTTGTAAGTCGAGGACTAAATAGTTCACTTGAATGATGATGATCGTTCAAGCCACTCCACCTGGTCTCACGACTGGCAAGCCACTCCTACCCAGTCACATGACCATTAAGCCACACCCACAAAATAAGCCACACCTACCTTGTGGCAGTAAAAATATTGGCTGCCCATTACTGGTCAGGTTATATATTCACTTACATTGCATCATGAAATCGCACATTACAATTCGTTTAATTATATCTTAGTTCTTCTTTGTTAGTATTGTTCTATTACAATTCTTTATATCACAGTGCTTTATATATGTGTATGTGTGGGATGCGTGGGTACATGCACCTTCAGTCCATATTGACTGCTGTTGACTGCCTGCACAAATTGTCTCCTTTCTAGAAATGAGAGACTGGCTCAAGGTTATCCAGCTGGCTTCATGCTTAAAATGGGACTAGAACCCAGTCTATCTGTTTCTAGTTTGGTGCTTTTAATCGTTATACCAAATTAGAACTCAATAAAATTTCCATGCCTTACATACTTTTGCAAAAAATTTGGGAAGAAACTTAGAACTTGAGTTCAGACTGCTCAGTTCAACAACTTTTGAACGTGTTGGCTGGCCTAGAAACCATAAGACTATCAATCAACTATCAAGGAGGTCTAACTTAGGTATGAAAATCAGCTGAGTGACATTGAGCTGGTTGCTCTCTCTCAGTTCAACTCACATCACAATTATTGTTCTGAAGGTTGAATTATAAGGTATGTTTTCTGCCTGGGGTTGGCTATATCTAGCCAATAATCATTGTTTTGAATGTTGTTGTTGTTGTCATTGTTTTTGCACAACCAGTAGCAAGATGCATCATTGCAGATCTATTTTTGAATGAAGTTTTCTCAACTCTGCTAAGTTAAAGAATGCATAATAAATCTGGAACTTATTACTTCCAGGGAACAGGGAAGTCTGCATAATATCAACAGCGCTTGTATTTGCAAAACTTTTGATGTTTCAGCATGCTCACAGTCAAGAAATTGTGATTTCCAACACTCATTGTCAGCTTCTCACAAGCAAAGTCAATGATGAAACCAGGAGGAAGTTAGAAGCTGTTTCTACTTTAGCATTATTTATTCATTTATTTATTGGACTTGTATGCCTCCCCTCTCTGTGGACTCGGGGGCGGCTTACAACACATGAATAAAAAACACTATAAAATAACATATCTGATCCAATTAATATAAATGACTAATCTAAAAAAAGAACAATTCTAAAAAAGCTAAAACATTAAAAACCATTCTTCCAGATTTAAACCACAGACATACCACACATTCATTGGCCAGAGGCTAGGGTCTAGTGACCCCAAGTCTAGTGGCATAAATAGGTTTTCAGATTCAGAAGGTGAGGAGGGTGGGGGCTGTACGAATTTCTGGGGGGAGCTGATTCCAGAGGGCTGCGCCCCCACAGAGAAGGCTCTTCCCCTAGGCCCCACCAAGCGACATTCTCTAGTTGACAGGACCCGGAGAAGGCCAACTCTGTGGGACCTGACGGGATGCTGGGATTCATGCGGCAGAAGGCGGTCCTGTAAATAATCTGGTCCAATGCCACATCCAGAAACCAATTGGCAGCCAATGCAGTTGGCGGAGTGCTGAAGAAACCTGGGCATACCTTGGGAGGCCCATGACTGCTTGCACAGCTGCATTTTGCACGATCTGAAGTTTCCGAACACTCTTCAAAGGTAGCCCCATATATAGAGCATTGCAGTAGTTGAACCTCAAGGTGATAAGGGCATGAGTGACTGTGAGCAGAGACTGCCTGTCCAGATAGGGCCGCAACTGGTGCACCAGGTGAACCTGGAAAATGCCCCCCTTGCCACAGCTGAAAAATGATGGCCCAATGTCAGCTGTGGATCGAGGAGGATGCCCAAGTTGTGGACCCTCTCTGAGGGGGTCAAAAATTATCCCCCAAAGTAATGGATGAACAGATGGAGGTGTCCTTGGGAGGTAGAACCCACAGCCACTCTGCTTTGTTTGGGTTGAATCTGAGCCTGTTAGTACCCATCCAGACCCTAACAGGCTCCAGACACCAGCACATTACTTCCACTGCTTCACTGAGTGGACACGGGGCGGAGATGTATAGCTGAGTATTATCAGCATACTGATGACAACTCACTCCATGCCCTCGGATGATCTTACCCAGTGGTTTCATGTAGATATTAAACAACAGGGGGGATAGGACCAACCCTTGAGGAACTCCACAAGGGACGGACCTAGGAGTCGACCTCTGACCCCCCCCCCACTAATACTGTCTGCGACCGATCGGAGAGGTAGGAGGAGAACCACCATAAGAGGGTGCCTCCCACTCCCAACCCCTCCAGTTGGTGCAGAAGGATACCATGGTCAATGGTATTGAAAGCCGCTGATAGGTCAAGGAGCACCAGAATAGAGGATAAACCCCTATCCTGGGTCCACCAGAGGTCATCCATCAGCGCGACCAAAGCCATTTCCATGCTGTAGCCGGGCCTGAATCTTGACTGTTGAGGATCTCGGTAATCGGCTTCATCCAAGGACCGTTGGAACTGGAGCAACACCACCTTCTCAACAACCTTCCCCATAAAGGAAAGATTGGAGACAGGACAATAGTTGTTAAATACAGCTGGATCCAGGGAAGGCTTCTTGAGGATGGGGCACACGAATGCCTCCTTGTAGAGAGCTGGAAAGGACCCCTCCCTCAACAAAGTGTTGGTAATCTCCTGGACCGAGCTCCATGTCACCTCCCTGCTGGCTGAAACCAGCCAGGTGGGATACAGGTCCAATAAACATGTGGTGGAACTCACATCTCCCATGGCCTTGTCCACTTCTTCAGGTGCTACCAGGTCAAACTCCTCCCATACAGATGGACTAGGATGGGCCCCTTTCATCTCAACTGACTCGTTTATTATGCCATGACAATTTTGAAATCCCGGTTAATTTTTAAATAAAATTAATAGCAATACAGATCAGATAACTTTTATGCTCATTCTGGTTGCATCAGACTGCAAGACCTTTTGCTCAAAGCATGACCAACAAATCATAGGTTGTCTAGTATGGATAAGTGTATGTATGCAGGGAAGTATGAATATATAAATATATGCAGGTGTAAGTGTAAATTTTTTTTCTCTCTGTCTCCCTCCCCCCTACCCCTCCCCTCCCCAAATAGCAGGACTCAGTTTGTTTGCCTACATAGAAACATAGAAACATAGAAGTCTGACGGCAGAAAAAGACCTCATGGTCCATCTAGTCTGCCCTTATACTATTTTCTGTATTTTATCTTAGGATGGATATATGTTTATCCCAGGCATGTTTAAATTCAGTTACTGTGGATTTATCTACCATGTCTGCTGGAAGTTTGTTCCAAGGATCTACTACTCTTTCAGTAAAATAATATTTTCTCATGTTGCTTTTGATCTTTCCCCCAACTAACTTCAGATTGTGTCCCCTTGTCCTTGTGTTCACTTTCCTATTAAAAACACTTCCCTCCTGGACCTTATTTAACCCTTTAATATATTTAAATGTTTCGATCATGTCCCCCCTTTTCCTTCTGTCCTCCAGACTATACAGATTGAGTTCATTAAGTCTTTTCTGATACGTTTTATGCTTAAGACCTTCCACCATTCTTGTAGCCCGTCTTTGGACCCGTTCAATTTTGTCAATATCTTTTTGTAGGTGAGGTCTCCAGAACTGAACACAGTATTCCAAATGTGGTCTCACCAGCATTCTATATAGCGGGATCATAATCTCCCTCTTCCTGCTTGTTATACCTCTAGCTATGCAGCCAAGCATCCTACTTGCTTTCCCTACCACCTGACTGCACTGTTCACCCATTTTGAGACTGTCAGAAATCACTACCCCTAAATCCTTTTCTTCTGAAGTATTTGGTAACACAGAACTGCCGATACAATACTCAGATTGAGGATTCCTTTTCCCCAAGTGCATTATTACTAGACTGCTAGACTGTCTACTTCTAGACTACTAGACTGTCATGTCTACAGCAGAGGTCTTCAAAACCTGGCAACTTTAAGACTTGTGGATTTCAACTCCCATAATTCTCCAGTCAGCTAAACTGACTGGAAAATTCTGGAAATTGAAGCCCACAAGTCTTAAAGTTGCCAGGTTTTGAAGACCTCTGCTGTAGACATGACAGTGTAGACATGACTTGTATCCAAGTTTGAAAACCTCTGGTCCACAGCAAGGGCATTTTCATCCCTTTTCTTTTCAGAAAGGTATTTTAATATAAACAAGATCATGTCTTGATTGCTAACTGAATAGGTAACATAACGTTCCTTCCATTCTCTGGCTGAAAGTGAAAATAAATTCTGGATCTTTGAACCTGCTTAAATAATCTTAATTTTTCTTTTGCAATCTTTTGCAATTCTTTTCTAGATGCTGTGCTTACTGTTTCATTACAGAAAAAATACAACTGTTTAAATACCTAGAATTTTCAACTGAGTGGTTTTTAAACTTACGATATATGTTCCTATTAAGTTTCTAAATCATAGTACTCCGTGTCTCCACAACTCACAATATAAAAAGTAAAAGGACCATAATCATGAGCTTTCTGTTTTGGTCCCTGCCTAGCAAAGCAAAAACTGGAAAATTGCGTGTGGTTTCTAACCACATTTTAAAATTCGTAAATAATGCAGGTCTATGCTTCTACGTGAATCAATAATAGAAATGCATAGAGAGAAGTTAAATAATGTAATGCAGTGTTTTCTAAAATTAACAATTTTAAGAAACACTGGACTTCAGCTTGCAGAATTCCCAGCTAGCATGGGAATTAAAGTTTACATATCTTAAAGTTGTCAAGTTTAATTAGAATTATTGATAGTGGATGGAGGTGATAATACTGATAGTGGCCTTCATCTATCTATCTATCTATCTATCTATCTATCTATCTATCTATCTATCTATCTATCTATCTATCTATCTATCTCAGTGTTTCCCAACCTTGGCAACTTGAAGAATATATGGACTTCAACTCCCAGAATTCAACTCCCATTTGCTGGCTGGGGACTTCTGGGAGTTGAAGTCCAAATATCTTCAAGTTGTCAAGGTTGGGAAACACTGATCTGTCTGTCTGTCTGTCTGTCTGTCTGTCTGTCTGTCTGTCTGTCTGTCTGTCTGTCTGTCTGTCTATCTATCTATCTATCTATCTATCTATCTATCTATCTATCTATCTATATCTATATCTATATCTATATCTATATCTATATCTATATCTACCTACCTACCTTATCTATCTATCTATCTATCTATCTATCTATCTATCTATCTATCTATCTATCTATCTATCTATCTATCTTCTATCTATCTAACTATCTATCTATCTATCTATCTATCTATCTATCTATCTATCTATCTATCTATCTATCTATCTATTATTTGTTTATTTGATTTCTAGGCCACCCTTCTCCTGAGACTCATGTTGCAAAACTAAATAAACAATATTTTTCTTTCTAGAAAACTAATATTTCTGCAAAAGCTACTGTCCCTTTCTAGGCTAGAGGAGGCAGGTAGTAGTTTCTTTTTCCACTCAAAATTGGCAGTAGATTCCTGAGAGTAGTAGGAAGGGCTGAAGCAGCAGGTTTTTCCTGGTCCTCAAGTTCTGAAAGTGCTAGAATGAAAAGTGCAGAATTGGCAGGAAAAATATAAGAAAAAGCACCCGGTATTATTTCTTTGTTTTTAGTTCTGTTTGATTCTGCTCTGTAGACTTGTCTTCATTCTCATGGTTATCCCTGTTTCTAAGTTTGTCTGTTAGCTTGATTAATTTCTGGCACTTGTATGCAGTCTGGTATAATTTGGTTCAGCTATCTAATTCCCCAACTGTCTATTTTGTCGTGTTTACTAAAATAAAATGCATTTGACAGTCTCAAAATGGGTGAGCAGTGTGGTTGGAGTACTGTGTTCAGTTCTGGAGACCTCACCTACAAAAAGATATTGACAAAATTGAACGGGTCCAAAGATGGGCTACAAGAATGGTGGAAGGTCTTAAGCATAAAACTTATCAAAAAAGAATTAATGAACTCAATCTGTATAGTCTGGAGGACAGAAGGAAAAGGGGGGACATGATCGAAACATTTAAATATGTTAAAGGGTTAAATAGGGTTCAGGAGGGAAGTGTTTTTAATAGGAAAGTGAACACAAGAACAAGGGGACACAATCTGAAGTTAGTTGGGGGAAAGATCAAAAGCAACATGAGAAAATATTATTTTACTGAAAGAGTAGTAGATCCTTGGAACAAACTTCCAGCAGACGTGGTTGGTAAATCCACAGTAACCGAATTTAAACATGCCTGGGATAAACATATATCCATTGTAAGATAAAATACAGGAAATAGTATAAGGGCAGACTAGATGGACCATGAGGTCTTTTTCTGCCGTCAGTCTTCTATGTTTCTATGTTTCTATTTATTAATTGTTATGCTAGCATTGGGTTTATAGTAGCACCACATACGCCAAAACTACTTATAAATAACAACCACAAAAGGAGGGGCATTTCCTGTTCTGCTTTACCTAGATTTTAGGTAAAAGGGAAGGAGGGTTACCTCCACCCTCAAGAATGGATGGTACTAATTCAAAAACTTATCCCACATCAGGAAGCAGCTACATCCTGGACTCAGTTGGGAAGCAGCAACTAAAAAAACAACTCCACTTCTGAGTGTCAAATCAAAGCCAAGCCTTTTAAACTGGCTTAGATAATGGGCCAGGCTTCAATCAGATAGTTATACAGTATTCTCATGTTGACATTTATTGATTAAAAAAGGTCAAGATTGCAGATGCCATCGCTGCAAAAAAAAAGAGAGAGAGAGAGAGAGAGAGAGAGAATGGAGCACATTAATTTTTTTGTGGAATTTTTTTTTACAAAAATGCATACACATATATGTGAAACAATTGATTAAAAATGCATACCTAATTAATATCTAGTTGATATCTAATATCTAGTAGATTTGGCCTACCTTTATTTTCCCAATAAGCAACCAAATTGGAAGATAATTTAAAAGCAGTTTATTAGGGTACCCTGATAAAGTGGGATCTCCCTATGAAAAGGAAGACCCATTTTACATTCCTTTTTATAGATAAGACAACAAAGAATATGAAAGAGGAAAGTTTATTGGCCAGGATAAAAGTAACCCCGAGTCTTCGGAGAGGGGCGGGATACAAATCCAAATAATAAATAAATAATAAATAAATAAAATAACCTCTCTATAATTTCTCTCCGGAAATATCTATCCATTCTTCTTTTCAGTTTCAAATTATATCTATCCACTCTTTTCAGTTTAGGAATGTTACAAGGATTGATCATTTAATCAATTAATCTATTAGTCAATCCATACAGGATAGGATAGAAAGTTTTCTTATGTTCCAATCTATAGTGGTTTGGTAAATCCCCATAAAAGAGAGAAATAAGTTAAAATAAAATACAAAGTAACTATGTTAATTAACAAGTTACAAAATCCAAGTCATGTGCCCCTCATAATCCCACACTACCAATAATTTGAATTAGTATTGTCTACAGCTACTGAAAAGAATGGTATTCGAGGATGCCACACCCATCCTCGAATACAGCTCATCTGTTTGGAACCCATATCACATCTCAGACATCAACACCCTTGAAAATGTCCAAAGATACTTCACCAGAAGAGCCCTTCACTCCTCCACTCGAAATAGAATACCCTATGAGACTAGACTTTTATCCCCAAACCCCCAACACTTTACCCTTAGATTATCTATGGTTGACCTATCCAGATTCCTAAGAGGTCAGTAAGGGGCGAGTACAAGTGCACTAGCGTGCCTTCCGTCCCCTGTCCTATTGCTCTCCTATATCTCCTATACCTTTCTTCTATTCCTATATCTCTTCTTCTATTCTTTCATTGATACGTTCTATTACTATACCTTCTTTTCTGTTATTTCTTAGATATATTTTACTGTGAGTATCTCCTCTATAACCTTCATCATGTACTTTACTATGTGTATATAGATATTTACCTTATTGTGTATTGGATAAATAAAATAAATAAATAAATAAATAAACAAACTTTTTAAAGGACTGCAAAAAGAAGTGTTTTTTTTGAATTTCACAAAATCAATCTGTAAATATAGTTGAACAAGGAGTGAATTGGAAAGACTAAGAGCTCTGAAACAGTGGAAAGAATACAAAGAAGAAAAACAGAGCCTTCCCCCTCTGATCTTCAAGATCAGTGATGTCAGTTGTGTGAAATGCATGCCGAAAGTGGCATGCCACAATGTTATGGGTTACATGCTAGCGTTCACCAACACCCGACAAGAAACTGTTTTCCCTGTTTGAGTCATCAAAGAAACGGAAAGAAGCAAATGCAAGGAATATGCGACCCTGCAATTGAAGCTTAGAATGGATTTTTACCATCCATATTAGCACATGTTCTATTGATTTCAGAACTGTGATTGAAAGAGAGAGCAACTTGCAAAATGTGATAGGAACATGGAAGCTGCACAGTTCAGCCATTTCCCCACTGCTTTGTGAGACTGTTGTTTTGCACAGCAAAAGCTCATTTTCAAGGCCAAGGCAGAGGATACCAGAAATTTCATGCTCCAAAATGAGTGCATAATCAATGATCAAGTGAAATCATCTTTTGTGTTTGATGAACAAGAAGTGTGCTGAATTATGAATAAATATATATTGTTATAAATTGTTAGAGTCATGTGAAGCATTTTTTCAAAATTTTGACACACCAAGCCAAAAAGATTCTTTGTCACTGAGATCAGAACTTCTCAACTTTGAACCTTTAAGATGTGTGGACTTCAACTCAAAATTCCTCACACAGCATTTGTTCTTAAAGTTGTCCAGGTTGAGAAAAACTGCCCTAGATATAGGCCTCACTGGAAAAGGTAAATGGTTTTATGAGCCTTGGTGGTGCAGTGGTTAGAGGGCAGTATTGCAAGCTGCTTCTGCCGACTGCTGGCTTTAGTTCACCAGTTCAAATCTCACGAAGCTCAAGGTCGACTCAAAGCTTAGAGGGCTGTAAAGCACTGTGAAGCGGTATATAAGTCTAAGTGCTATTGCTATTTTAAGCAGTTGTTATCTAGGAGAGGTGAAGGAATCTAACTGATGATGCTATCCCCATTTCAGACTTAAATATACAGTGGTACCTCTACCTAGGAACACCTCTATTTATGAACTTTTCTAGATAAGACCTGGGTGTTCAAGATTTTTTTGCCTCTTCTCAAGAACCATTTTTCACTTACAAACACGAGCCTCCAAAACTGTAACCAGAAAAGGCAGGGAGAAGCCTCTGTGGGGCCTCTCTAGGAATCTCGTGGGAGTAAACAGGACCAGAAAAGGTGGGGAGAAACCTCCATGGGGCCTCTCTAGGAATCTCCTGGGAGGAAACAGGACCTCCCTGTGTTTTCCCCAATCGCACGCATTATTTGCTTTTACATTGATTCCTATGGGAAAAATTGCTTCTTTTTACAAAGTTTTCTATTTAAGAACCTGGTCACGGAACAAATTAAGTTCGTAAGTAGAGGTATCACTGTATTAGCATATGGCCTGATGGCAATTAATAAGTTTAGTTTCCCCTGGGTGTAGGTATGACCCATTTTTTTCTTAACATCAATGGGTCTTTCATTGTGCAGAAATATGATTTAGTTAGTTATGAAAAAAAAATAACCTACAGCAAAGAGTTTTTTATTTTTATTTTTTAAAAACCAAATTGTGCAAAGCAAACAGTACGATCAGAGCTATGGTAACAGAAGAATGTTAATTGCAAAATAGCAACGAATATTGAATGTGAATTCACATATGCACCCTGGTGCCAGCCTGTCTTCTTTTAAAATAGAACTTCAGGGCTAAAAAACTGAATCAATCAATAGAAGAATGGCCGTATGTTTATCAACTGCAAATATTATAAGTTAGACTTTTGCATTAAGATATGGAAGTATAGGTTTCATGTTAGAGCTTGTAACTCTGAGTGATATGAAGATTCCCTCCCCAAAGTGGAGATTCCTTTCCTTTCCTTCTTCTTCCCTTCCCTTCTCTTCCTTCTCCTTCTCCTTTCCCTTCTCTTCCTTTCTCCTCTCCTCTCTTCTTTCCCTTTCCTCTTTCCCTTCTCCTTTCCTTCTTCTTTACTTTCCTTTTCCTTCCTCTCCCCCTCCTCACCACTTCTCTCCTCTCATCTCCACCTCCTCACCACTTCTCTCCTCTCCTCTTCCCCCTCCCTCCCACTAAGCCTGAGCAGTGACCCAAGAGAAATAAAAAATATTGTTTTTTTAAAAAAGGAAGAAAAAACTCTGGATCTTTTCCTGGAGTTTTTTTTCCTTATGTTCTGTTCCGCCCACCTCCCATGACTATTTGGGAGAGAGAGAGCAAAAAGATGGGGGGGGGGGATAGGGGGAGGAAGAAAATGGGAGGGAAAGAACGATATGTGTGTGTGTGTGTGTTTTGGAATAAAACAGAACACACAAGTTGAGAGACAGCCATCTTAACCTTGTGCCATCCCAGCAACCAGCTTTACCATGTTCCCTTACTGGATTTCTGTAACTGGTTTTGTGGATCTTCTTTCTTAAGCATTTGCAAGAAGTCTTGGAGTTGTCTGAAATGACTGACCAAGAGGATGCCCATGAGGTGGTGTTGACAGAAGTAAAGGAACCAGATGGCAAGGAGAAGCTGGATGAAGAGACCAAGAAGGAAGAACTTGAAGAACAGGTTCTGCAGCCCACCCAGCCATGGTTGGCATCTACAACAGCTCCATCTGAGGAAGAGGATAGCTTCACTTATATGTGTGAGTAATGCTCAGCAGAGAGGCCATCTCTCATGTCCAAGACATCCTTTCTTTCAAAGGGAATCCTTAGTTACTTTGTCCCAGAGGACAGAACAGGTTTATCTCCTGCTTTTAAAAGATGATGGCGGATGTTAATGGAATATAGTAAGTCCTGAGCATTAGGGCACTGAAATGGAACTTCCATATTTAAGAGCAGAATGATTTCCTGTATTTTACATGTGAGGCAGAGGGGGTTGTTGCCAGGCAACCAAATCAGGACCCATTCACAAACAAGAGAGCATTATTAGTACCTTTGGGGTACTCTGAGATTTGAAAAATTACAGGGAATTTTGAGGTGGAAAATTATCCAAAAACACAGGTCTCAAGATAGCTTGGTTGACCCATGCTCAGGGCTTATAGAATCTTGATTATCAACGAAATAGAAAATGAGGAAGGACTTGAAGATAATGCCAATAATGAGGCCTGTACGCTGTACCATTGCAATACAGAGTCACAAATACCATTCACTATAATTTGTAGGCTTTGTATTCAAGTTGTCCTAGACTTATGACCACAATTAGATCTAGAATTTCTATTGCTAAATAAGATAACAGTTAAGTAGGTCAAACCCATTTTGCAAGGTTATTAAGTGAATCACTGCCATTATTGCCACACAACGAGTAACCAAAATCCGGCTTCCTCTCTTGAGTTTGTTTATCGGAAGCCAGTTGGAAAAGTCTCAAATGGTGAACACATGAGCCCAGGATGTTGCAAATATAATAAATACATGCCAGTTTTCAAGCACCCATATTTTTTGTCATGTACTGGAATGACAAGGGAGGATGCTACAAATGTGCCATTGTAATTACCAGTGGTTGTAAAATTGAGGACTACCTGTATAATTCAGCAAAGTTTCACCTCTTCAGAGTCAACATGGAACATTGAGAAAAGCAGAGATCACCACGAACCAATCAGGGTCCTTGCTAATCAGCCAATTAGAGAATGCAAAAATTGTGATTTGACATTGCTGTGCCTCCTGAGTTAATACAGATGCTAGTGCAGTAATTTCTCCTTAGTCCTGAAAGGAATTCAATTCAAGGAAATCAAGGAATTGGGGGAGGGAAGGGAACTACCATATTTTTTTTTAAAAAAAAGAAAAGAACATCTTAATTGGTATAAGAGGAGAGCTGCCTGAATATCAAGAAGTCATTCTTCTCGCCTATAGGTTATTGCCAGAAACCATTACCATTGCAGGTTGCATATTTTGCAACCAAATGCTTTTCTGAGTGGTTGTAGCCATGGGTATGGGTTTTACTATAAAGCCTGTAGCAGCGATGGTAAACCTATGGCATGGGTGTCACAGGTGACATGCGGAGCCATATCTGCTGGCACGTGAGCCACTGCCCTAGCTCAACTCCAACGTGCATGTGTGTGCTTGCCAGTTGATTTTTGGCTCACATAGAGGCTCTGGGAGGGTGTTTTTGGCTTCCAGAAGGCCTCTGGGGATAGGGGAGGGCGTTTTACCCTCCTCTAGCTCCAGGGAAGCATTTGGAGCCTGGGGAGGGTGAAACATGAGCCCACCAGAATTTGGGAAACAGGCATTTCCGGCCTCCATAGGGCCTCCAGGAGGTGGGGAAAGCTGTTTTCGCCCTCGCCAGGCATTGAATTATGGGTGTGGGCACCTGTGCATGCAAAAAAAAAAAAGGGTTCTCCATCACTGACTTGTAGTATATGGTCATTTGGATTGCAGAATGATTCATTGGATCCCAGAGATGGGAAATAGGATGAGTCAATGGTTTGATAACCATTGTTTCTATACTGAGCATTTTATGCAGGGCTTGTAAACCTGGCTGAAAGATTGAAGACTGGACTTGTTAATACTGCAAATGTCTGTTTTTATCGGAACAAAATGAAAAAGTACGACCAAGAAACTGCAGATGGCTCACTATTGTCTGCAGAAGGCAGGCAAAAAAAAGGTCAAGACAGCAGCAGCAACTGTATGATTGAAGTCCCACCCCTTCTTTAACTTCACATTTGATCTTTTTGTCCAATTCTCTAATGAATGCTCCTGGGCTATCATCATCCCTCTTATGGCACCCAAAACCCATTCAGAACAGGTAAGTCTAAATACCTGCACCTTATTTATTGCACCTTTTGGGGTCTGAGAAATCTATGGGGCAAATGTATTCTTCAAATCAGGGGTGGGTTCTGGATTCTCCTGCTACCAATTCGCTCAGGGATGTGCTGTGCAGATGTGTTGCATGCCATGTACATGCTTCATGCTGGCGTGTATAGTAGTTTTAAAAAGCAAGATGGCGGCGCCTATGGCACTGCTGGGAGAACCAGCTCAGGGACGTGGCAAGTCTGGGTCCCTGCTGGTTCCAGCAACCCAGGCTACCAAGTTACTACCAGTTCTATAGAATCTCTTCTTCAAATGTTGTGATAGTTAAGATAACTTTTTTATTAATATTTTTATTGATTTTTATAATATAAAACACACACACAACATATAACATATAACATGTGCTCAGTGATCCCACCACCAGACAATCAATCATACCTCACCACCAGTTGGGGGTATTTCTTGCATAAATCATTTAAACCCAAGAGTGAAATATTTCTTTACATATTATAAAGTGATTCCAACTTGTTTCTTATAGCTTGGTCTCGGATCCTACTCGCCATATATCGTCTTACCTTGTCCCATCACCCCATCAACTGTTGCAAATCAGTTTCATTAATCGAATTCATCCTTTTATCCATTATCTCGAATTGAATGTGGTCCACCATATACCTATACCAATTTTGCATTGTCCATTTTGTCGCGTCTTTCCACCCCAAGACTATTACCGCCTGAGCGCTTTCTATCGCTGCTTGCTTTATTTCTCCGTATTCTCCCATGTCACTACTTTTTACTAATACTGCCATTTCCTTAGTAATCGTCCATCTTATATTTAATATCCTATTAATATCCTCTTGCAGTTTTTGCCAAAAGTTCTGCACCACTGGGCATCCCCAGAGCATATGCATAAACACTCCTTTATCTTGGCACCCATGCCAACAGATACCTTTAACGTTCTGCTGAAAGTGTGCAAGTTGAACGGGTGTGTAATACTACTTATGTAATATTTTCCTTCTCATTTCCCTAATTCTTGTATTCTTGATTTTCCTTATATTCTCTACTGTATTTTCCATCTCTTGCACTTCTACTTGTATCTCATTTTGCCACCATTTAGTCAATCCTTGGATTACATCCCCGTCTGACTTCACTAACATCTTATATTTATTGCTTGCTTGCGCCTTAGTGATTGTTAAGATACCCATTTCTGTTTTAAAAAGTTCTGAAATCTGACTCCCAAAAGAGAACCTGGCCACATCTACTCTTGGAGTTTGGTTATTAGAGTGCCTAGCACAGCCCTTGAGGTAACAAGAAGTTGTAGACTTCTGTATTGGCGAGGCTCAAGATTGGAGGTGGCAGGTGAGATCAGGCCACAGTTGTTGTAAATCAGAAGATGGCTCACTCCCAAGCCCTGCAGAGCTCCAACATTGCCAATCTTAAAAAAAATATTTTGTGGTTTGAAATGCACCATAGTTGGATGAAAAGAAAACCAGCCTGGCTGCCAAAGAGAGTTGGTGTCATGGAAACATACCAAAGTTGTCAGGTTGGTGCAAAGGCAAATTCTGACGGGTCTTCCGAACAATCTCATTCCTGATTGGTGCAAACATTGACTATAATGGCTCCTCTCATCCTTGGCAAGACTACAATAGGCAGGATGGAAGTATAGCAGTTATCCTCCTACCTGAAACATCTGGATAGCATCATGTTGGGAAATGCAGTTCTATAATTACGTAACTCCAACACCAGCTTTTTTCCTTTTTATTAAATAGGAGATTGTACAGCATTATTTATTTAAGCATCCTCTGCAGAATCACTGGATTTATTCCAAAGAGAGCCGGTTTTGCATCTCAGCTGAACCATGAACTGATGTGAGAACTGCTACTGTGCCATCCCTTAGTAGCTATTATGAGTAACTAAACACATCCACTTTCTCAAGCTTATCATTGCATTTGTCTTATGTCTCCAAATGATGGATTGATATCTTTTAAAGCCACCACTTTCTGGTTCCTTCCTTGTTTTCAGGCATAAGTGCCAATAACATTTTGCTCAAACCAGGGATTGGATAGATCCCGATTTCTTGGTTTTGCTTTGGAAGCAACAGTAAACCTACCATCATTCCTCCTTCCACTTTATTAAAAAAAAAAACCTGAGCTTTGTGCCGTTTACTCTCAAATGAGCCTGCCACCTCTCTAGGTTCAAATTCACAATAGCAGTCAACAGTTTTGCTATCTCTCTAGGAATAAGATTTGCTTGTTTCAAAGAACCAGCTAAAACGCCTGTGAGGATTAATGAGAAAGACAGGTGCGTGATAGTATTAAATTGTCTTTTGTCCTCACCATTTGAACAGTGTGTGCATTGAACCCCTTTTGTTTCAGATATACTGCCATGCTGGTGTTTCTTTTTTTAGAAATGCAATTGCAACTTGGTTGGCAGCGTGTAGAAGAAGTACAACACAGCATCTTCTGTATTTTTAATGCAATCAAGCAGCATACATCAATATATAGCATGGCAATGGCTGTAACTCCTGAGAGACACTTGAAGGTTGAGTGTACTTCATTCTTGTTAGGGGACACATGCTAGGAGGCAGGAGAAACAGAAGGTCATATTGCCATTTCAGATTCCTGTAAAAAAAATTCCAGCAACTGGACGTCTGTCTATCTGTCCCGGTCTGTTGGGTTGTTGATTTTAAATACATGTTACCAACCAATGGAGCACAGAACAGCATTGCTCAGCTTCCAGGATACTATTGCCATTTCATTTTACTTTCTTTAAACACACTGGAAAATTTGTCTCAGTTATACACAAGCATTTCTTTCAAAATAAAATGTATGTCTTACATACCACAAACCACACCTGCAAAGAAACTATGTAGTTATTTTGCCATTTCAGAATTTTTCCTGAACTTCAATAAATTGGCTGAAAATCAACAGAAAGTAGTAGAGAAGATTAGAAGCTGCATAGATAAAATGCAACCTTATCAAGACAGGGAACCCCCACCCCCACTTCCATATGATTATTAATAAAACTAGACCTGTTTACAGAATATATACATTGAGAAAGATTAAAAGACCTTATTTTAAGGGCAATTATGCACAGCTGTGTTGCTATATTGCTACACAAAGCAAACATTGCAAGTACCACGTTGATACACAATACAAGTACTAAGGAGGAAATATTTTCTTAAAACAGTATAATATTTATTTATTTATTTATTTATTACTTAGATTTGTATGCCGCCCCTCTCCGAAGACTCGGGGCGGCTCACAACATGTAAAAACAAATCATAAGCAATCAGACAAATTTAAAATATTTAAATATTTAAAAAACCCCATATGCTAACAGTCACACACACAGACATACCATGCATAAATTAAACGTGCCCAGGGGGAGATGTTTCAGTTCCCCCATGCCTGACGGCAAAGGTGGGTTTTAAGGAGTTTACGGAAGGCAGGAAGAGTAGGGGCAGTTCTAATCTCCGGGGGGAGTTGGTTCCAGAGGGCCGGGGCCGCCACAGAGAAGGCTCTTCCCCTGGGGCCCGCCAACCGACATTGTTTAGTTGACGGGACCCGGAGAAGGCCCACTCTGTGGGACCTAATCGGTCGCTGGGATTCGTGCGGCAGGAGGCGGTCTCGGAGATATTCTGGTCCGATGCCATGGAGGGCTTTAAAGGTCATAACCAACACTTTGAATTGTGACTGGAAATTGATCGGCAACCAATGCAGACTGCGGAGTGATGGTGAAACATGGGCATACCTAGGTAGGCCCATGACTGCTCTCGCAGCTGCATTTTGCACGATCTGAAGTTTCCGAACACTTTTCAAAGGTAGCCCCATGTAGAGCCCCATGTACAATATCATTGTACTGTGGATTCTTTTTGTAATGTGGACAGAATAGTTGTCATGAAGCATGTTTATATAAAGGATCGTGAAAAAAGGGCATGCTTATCCTGGACAAAAGACAATTAAGAGTCAAAATTAAGAGACTACATGACAGCAGTCTTCAACTGTCCTAATGATTGTTCTGTGGAAGATGAGAGAGATGTATTACACCCAGAGCAGCATTTTTTAAGTTTAACAACTTTAAATTCTGTGGGCTTCAACTTCCAGAATTCCCGTAGCCAGCAAGAAATAGTGGCTATGGTATTCTGGGAGTTGAGTTTTAAGCCACACGGCTTAAAGCTGCACAGCTTGAGAAACTGCTCTAGAAGGTAGGACAAAAACTAATGGTAGACATGGTAAATTAAAAAAAGCAACTTTCAATTAAGATCCAGAAAAACCTTCCTTAATAATAAGTGCTGCTTGAAGCAATTCATAAGTAGGTATTGAGTCTCCATGGCTAAGCTAAGGAAAGAATTTGAGCCAGTGATGGGCCCCTACAGGATTGATCAGGTATGCAGAACCGGTAGAAAAAGTTTGAATTTTTTTCTTTTTTTCCATTCTGGGCGCTGAATATATTTTTCCTATTGTAGAAAATGAGGTTGAATGTGTATAGTTTTAGAAGAGCTCTCTCTCTCTCTCTGTGTGTACATACACATACTGTTTATATAGAAGATAATGTATATTTTTGTGTGCCTGTGTGTAATATGTATGTACACATATGGCATATATATATATATATATAGAATTAAATAGTATATTTTGGATGTTCAGTAATAGTAAATAGATAGGGAAAGGGTATCTCTTTGAGGTGAAAAGAAGCCAGGCACCCTAACCCCAATCCTTAACGTGAGTGATGTCAAGTTGGCCACCTTTAAGCCAGTCACATGACCTTTAAGCTGCCCCTGATCATATGACCATCAAACCACTCCCACCTGGTTACATAGCTGGCAAGCCACGCCCACAAAATAAGTCACACCTACAGTGTGGTAGTAAAATATTTTTGCAGCCCTTCAGTGGGTTGAGCTGGGCTGAACTGAGTTAAATTGAGTAATTGGTTGAGGCAAAGTAACCATCTTTTTCTGATGCTGCAGACACAAGATCATGGTCTTGAACCAAGGTTGGACCGAATATACTCAAAGTCCCCTTCTGACTCCCAAACATCTGTGAAATAATGCAAGAGTGACAGAATAAAAGTGCAAGTTCCTGTGCTTGTAAATGGGCCTGCAGAAGAGATATATCTGGGTGCTCACTTCAGCAAAAGGAGGACTGAGGCTCTCTTGCTCAATAGATGAACAGCTCACACAGATGCCATCCACTCTCTGATCCATAGCAGTTCTAGATGTCTTTAATGTCTGCCTGCTGTGTGAATTCAGCCTGCAACATAAAGCGATGCACTTTATCTAAATCACAGGCATTTGCTAAGTTTCTGTTTTTGTAGTTCAGATGTTTTACTGTGTTTGAATGCTACTCACACCCTGAGGGATTCTACAAGCCCCACAACCCTAGACTGGCTTGTGGCTTAATACAGCCTGATCTCCCAGCTGTGCCTGATTTCAGACATCATAGGCTAAAAGTGCAAGTGATTTGACAAGGTACATGTTCAAAAGACAGAACTCTCCACGTTAGGCGCACATATTAGAAGGCAAAACCCAGAAGGCTGTTTCTGTCAGCATAGAATGTCACTGGAGAAGATCGGAAGACAGCAGGGGCTTAACTTTTTCCCTATGCCAAGCTCCCATCTTCTCCCTGAACCCCTTTTCCATCACTTGTTCCAAACTCTTAAAACATATGTTTACAGTATAGTCTCCAGAGGATTTTATCTATCTATCTATCTATCTATCTATCTATCTATCTATCTATCTATCTATCTATCTATCTATCTATCTATCTATTGAATTTGTATGCCTGCCCCTCTCCGTAGACTCGGGGCAGCTAACAACAGTAATAAAAAACATCATATAAATCCAATACTAAAACAACTAAAAAACCCTTATTGTAAAACCAAACATCCCTACAAACATAGCATGCATAAATTGTAAAGGCCTAGGGGGAAAGAATATCTCAGTTCCCCCATGCCTGACGGCAGAGGTGGGTTTTAAGGAGCTTACAAAAGGCAAGGAGGGTGGGGGCAATTCTAATCTCCGGGGGGAGTTGGTTCCAGAGGGCCAGGGCCGCCACAGAGAAGGCTTTTTTCCTGGGCCCTGCCAAACGACATTGTTTTGTTGACAGGCCCCGAAGAAGGCCCACTCTGTGGGACCTAACCGGTCACTGGGATTCATGCGGCAGAAGGTGGTCTCGTAGATACCCTGGTCCGGTGCCATGAAGGGCTTTATAGGTGATGACCAACACTTTGAATTGTGATCGGAAACTGATCGGCAACCAATGCAGACCGCGGAGTGTTGGTGTTACATGGGCATTTTGGGGAAAAAATAGTAGAGAAAAGCATTTGATGCCAAAAGGAGGGTTTGTTTGTCTGTTTGTTTACATACATACATACATACATACATACATACATATATACATACATACATACATTTATATGCCGTCCATCTCCTTGTGGGCTCAGGGTGGCTAATAACAATAAAATGGAATACAAAAAGTTAAACGCCAAAACATTCACCTCACAATCATACAACAGTCAGCCTGGAGCAAGATGCCAATGCTCAACCATATTCCCAGGTCTGCTGGCATAACTGTGTTTTTAGGGCCTTTCGGAAGGCCAGGAGAGTGGGGGGTGGTACGAATCTTCAGAAGAGTGCTGGACCCACCACAGAGAAGGTCCTTCCAGCCGGCATTGTTTGGCTGAGGGGATCTAGGGGGACGATTCTGTGGGATCTGATTGGTTGCTGGGATGTGTGAGGCAGAAGGCAGCCCCATAAGTGATAAAGCCCCATGTAGGGCTTTATAGGTAATAACCAACACCTTGAATTGCACTTGGAGATCAATTTGCCCGTCAAACTTCCATTTTCCAGCTAAAACTTTCACCAGAAGAAATATACATTGAGGTCTCTCTTTCCTGCTGAAATGTAATGATTGTTTTCTTCATAGAATCATAGAGTTGGAAGGGATCTCCAGGTCATTGGGTCCAACCTCTTGCTCAATGCAGGTTTTACTAATCCATCCCAGAAAGATGATTGTCCAGTCTCTGTTTGAAGACCTCCAATGAAGGCGAGCTCACCACCTCCTGTGGCAAACTGTTCCACCAGTTTATTTCTGATATCTAATATAAATATGCTCCCTTGCAGTTTCATTCCATTGTTTCTAGTCCTTCCATGTGCTAATGAGAACAATGCTAATCCCTCTGCTCTGTGACAGCTCTTCAGATATTTGTAGACAGCTATCAAGTCTTCTCCTTTGCAGACTAAACATCCCTAGATCCTTTAACCGTTCCTCGTAGGACATGGTTTCCAGACCACTCACCATCCTTGTAACTCTCCTTTGAACTTGCTCTAGTTTATCAATGTCCTTTTTAAATTGGGCCCTCCAGAACTGAACACAGTATTCCAAGTGTGGTCGTTCTGTAGAGAGGAATAATTACTTCATGTGAGCGAGATTCTATGCTCCTCTTGATACATCCCAGGATTGTGATGCCTTTTTTGCAGCTGCTTCACCCCATTGAATTAATTGAATTAATTTACCAATACACCCAGGTCCTTCTCACCTGTGCTGCTGCTCAGACATATTCCTCCCATTTTATATGTGCTGTTTTCATTATTTTTGCCCAGATGTAGGACCTTGCATTTCTCTCTGTTAAATACCATTCTGTTAGTTTCAGTCCATTGTTCAAACTTGTCTAGATCTTTTTGAATCCTATCTCTATCTTGCCTTTCATAAAAAAAGCCTGATTTTAGTATTCAGATAAGTTGCAGCTTTCCTTATCCCAGAAATGAGACATTTTAAGGCTGATTTTGCTATTTTTGTGTTAAGTGTGAGTTTAACTGCTGGGTAGGGGCAACAGGTAGAGCAGAACCACAAAATAGACCATGGAGCACAGCAGAAGCAGGCAATTCTCATGGTTCCTGAGTGGGATTGGTTTTTCAATAATAATAATAATAATAATAATAATAATAATAATAATAATAATTAAAAAAAAAGATGATCCACTGGAACTTGTGCTGGAACTACCATTTACCAATGGCAAAGAACTGGTGGGGTCAACAAGCAAAACTACTGTGAACAAGCAAAACTATTGTGGGACTTCCGACTTCAGACTGACCGAATTCTGAAGGCTAACACACCAGACATCCTGATTGTGGAGAAAAAGAAAGTATGGATCATCGACATCGCAATCCCAGGAGACAGCAGAATTGAGGAGAAGCAGCTAGAGAAATTAGTGAAATACGAAGATCTAAAAATCGAGCTGCAACAACTCTGGCATAAGCCAGTGAAAGTGGCCCCAGTGGTACTTGGCACGTTGGGCGCAGTACCAAAGGATCTCGGCGGACATTTGAAAACCATCAGAATTGACAAAATCTCCATCTGTCAATTGCAAAAGGCCGCTTTACTGGGATCGACAAACATAATTCGCCGCTACATCACGCAGTCCTAGGTGCTTGGGAAGCACCCGACTGGTGATGAAATACGAAATCCAACAGTGATCTCGTTTGCTGTGTTGTACTGACATAATAATAATAATAATAATAATAATAATAATAATAATAATAATAACAACAACAATAATAACAATAATAATAACAATTAATAATAATAATAATAATAATAATAATAATAAGCCCATTTTAAGGTTATATATCAGTTTCGTGGGTTTGCTGCCTTAGAACTGTAAAAAAATTGAAATCATATGATACAGCTGGATATGGTATCTACAGGCTGAAAGAGCCAGGTCAAGAACTGCATATAGGCATGGCTATAGTTTCTTAAATTGTATTTTAGCAACTGCCTGCCCTTAAGAATAGGTTATGTGTTGTTTTGTCTCAGTAGATGAAAGGTATCAGAGGCGTGAGTTATGAGCGAATTTCTTTCTTTCTCGCTGTGCTCATAGCTGTTCACCAGGGACAAAGAGAGATAAAGGTCTTTTAAAAAATCATTTGTGTTTAAAGTTGTCATCAGCAGCTGCTTTCTTCATGCCTATCCATGTGTGTGGAAAGTAATATAGAGATGAATTGCGGTACAAAGAGGGCTAAAGGGGTTAAGCTCTTCTTTTTCAACATTTCAGCTCATGCTATGCCTTTCCCCTGTACAATGCACACAAACATACAAAACACGAGCTATCAAATCTGAGCTACCAAAAATTCCATTAAATGGAAATAAGGAAGTTTGTTTTCAGTACCTCATTTCTGCCACCTTGCGATTGTCCAATTTTTGATGGTTCAGGTCTGGTAACCCTAACAACGTGCCCCACATGTGCACTGTCAGAAAAAAAAATAACATTCATTGTTGTGTTGGATTTAATTCAGCCTCTAGTTTTTAAAAAAAGAAGCATGCAGTATATATGAAAAGAGTATGGAGACAGCTACTTTTTCATTTCCTTTTTTAAAAAGAAAGGAAAGATTATTACAGTGGAACCCCGACATAAGAGCTGCTCTACTTAAGAGCAACTCGAGATAAGAGCTGGGAGGGGAGAGATATTTTTGTTCTACTTACAAGCCCAAATTCGAGATACAAGCGCCAAGGAGCTGTCTCCTGAAGCCAAACGCTAACTTCCGCGTTCGGCTTCAGGAGACAGCTGCGAAGCGGCGCGCGTGTTTTAAAAGGTTGCAGCCGGCCTGGGGGGCTCGGGGGGTGCTTGCAGCTTTCTTTCTTGCTCTTTTTCTTTCTCTCTTTTACCTTCCCTTCCTCTATTTCTTCTTTTCTTTCTCCTTCCCACCTTCTTCCCTCCCTTCACTCATTCCTCTCTTACTCTCCCCTTTCATAAGTTTCCTTGCTTCCTTCCTCTGTTCCTGTCCCTTCCCCCTTTCTTTCTTTCTTTCTTTCTTTCTTTCTTTCTTGCTTTCTTTCTTGCTCTTTTTCTTTCTCTCTTTTACCTTCCCTTCCTCTATTTCTTCTTTTCTTTCTCCTTCCCACCTTCTTCCCTCCCTCCCTCCCTTCACTCATTCCTCTCTTACTCTCCCCTTTCATAAGTTTCCTTGCTTCCTTCCTCTGTTCCTGTCCCTTCCCTCTTTCCTTCCTTCCTTCCCACCCTCCGTCCATTCATTCACCCATTCCTCTCTTGATCGCTTAAAGCCGGTCCCTGGTGCAAAAAGGGTTGGGGACCTCTGTCCTACAGGATTGGGTGGCAGAGAAGTTGAACATATGTAAATTTAAAAGTTTAAGAAAGTTTACAAGTTAAGTGAAAGAAACTTCATTATTCATTTATATGTACATGTACATTTCTTCATTAAAAACATGTCTTTCTGCATAATTTAGACTAACTTTGTGAGTTTTTTGAGGGCTGGAACCAATTAAAATTATTTACATTAATTCCTATGGGGAAAAGTCGTTCGAGATAAGAGCTGCTCGACTTAAGAGCCCAGGTCCGGAACGAATTAAACTCGTATCTCGAGGTACCACTGTACTCATGGTAGATTCTTTTTTTAAAAAAAACTGGCTTCTATAAATTTCCTATCCAGGGAACATTTTCCAGCATAACATGTACATAAGGGGAACACACACACACACACACAAAATATGCTTAGCTGTATATGAAGCAAATTTTAACTCTGAATGCTTTACTTAATGGCGGAAATGAAAGTTATTGTAGGAATATAATGATCAAAGAAAAGGCATTGTCTCGGGGGGGGGGGGCTTTTCTGCCCAGACTTCTGAGATTGCCTTCTATTAAAACAATGTGAGTTTTTGTTCAGCCTTCATTCATGGTGGGTAGAAACCTCATGAACACACCTTTGTGTTGAATTGTCAATTGTATTTTTAAAAATACAAATAATTGATTGTGAACCCAGCACATAATTAGGACATTGGAGTCTTGCAAGTATTTCACCAATATTAGCTCAATAATTCTAATCACATCTCCGCCTGGCAGGCTAGTATCATTGCTTTATTTCATTTAAATCTCAAGATAATGTGTATGATTCCTATTGTCCTGGCTCCCATTATCTGGTCCATGTTATTCTTACAGAAATCCATTGAAATAGGTTAGGCAGAAAGAGAATGAATATTGCAAATTTTTGTATTGGCTTTCATGGATGAAGGGAAATTTAGATATTATTCTGCCTGATACCAACCCTACTTTAGAGTTTTGTTTTGTTTTGTTTGTGTGTCAGTTACTGTATGTTAGAGAAGAGACAAAGATCAAGTGCAGAACCTTGAGATGTATTCTAGTAAAACTGTAGCTATGACCTTAGCATTAACAAAACTTAGGACTAACTTCACATTTCACAACCAGACAGAGTTTATTTGGTTTACTAAAGATACCACACCCGGCTGACATGAACGTACTAAGCCTAAAACCAAGCAAATCAAATTATGATTTAGTGTAAGGATGAGACCTTTGAAATATGTGATCATTTCCTTTCCTTTCAGAAATGTTCGGCAAACCATTATTTTCATTTAAAACAAAATGGATAAATGAAGTAAGACTTTAATTTTATTCAATTAATGAAATGTAGATTTTAGCTTGCTCTTGTTTAGTTTATCAATTTAATACTGTCTACTTATTACTAGTGGATCCTGGATCAAGTGTGGCCATTATCCCCAAATGTACACATTCAGGATTCAGTCTGTTGTGAGGCTTAAATCAGGCATAATTGTGTGAGTGGTTTTTGTGTGTGTGTGTGTGTGTATATACAAAGATTCATCTGAATAATCACTTTCTTTGCTGTTATATCGCTCAAAATTTTCACAGTAAAATATGAGATATAATTGCACTAATATTCCAACACTGGTCTAAATAATACAGGGTGTAGCACAAGCCAAGGCATAGCCCAATCAAAATGTTTTATGATTTAAAAAACAGGGAAAAGTTTACCATTCTTTGAAATGTTCAAAAGTTGAACATCAAATATTTAAGGATGTTTTTTTAATGCAAACAATTTGAACATTTAATGTATAGTAGTTTATAGAATAAATACTCAGACAAACAAGCTAACAGTAAACAACAACCTAATCAAGGAATGGGGCCAAGACCACTTCCACATATACTCAGAGAATTATTACTATTATTTATTAGATTTGTATGCCGCCCCTCTCTGTAGACTCGGGGCGGCTCACAACAATAATAAAACAATGTATAACAAATCTAATAAGTAAAAGTCACTAAAAACCCCTCATTAAAAAGCAAAACATACACACAAACATACCATGCATAAACTGTATTGGCCCGGGGGAGATGTCTCAATTCTCCCATGCCTGATGGCATAGGTGGGTTTTCAGGAGCTTGCGAAAGGCAAGGAGGGTGGGGGCAATTCTAATCTCTGGGGGGAGCTGGTTCCAGAGGGTTGGGGCCGCCACAGAGAAGGCTCTTCCCCTGGGTCCCGCCAAATGGCATTGTTTAGTCGATGGAACCCGGAGAAGGCCAACTCTGTGGGACCTAACTGGTCACTGGGATTCGTGCGGCAGAAGGTGGTTCCAGAGATATTCTGGTCCAATGCCATGAAGGGCTTTATAGGTCATAACCAACACTTTGAATTGTGACCGGAAACTGATCGGCAACCAATGCAGACTGCAGAGTGTTGGTTTAACATGGGCATAATTAGGGAAGCCCATGATTGCTCTCGCAGCTGCATTTTGCACGATCTGAAGTTTCCAAACACTGTTCAAAGGTAGCCCCATGTAGAGAGCATTACAGTAGTCGAGCCTTGAGGTGATGAGGGCCTCGAGGTGATGAGGGCATGAAACCTAGAGGTCGACCTCTGATCCCCCACTAACACCGACCACAGAGGTAGGAGAACCACTGAAGAACCATGCCTCCCACTCCCAACCCCTCCAGCTGGCGCAGAAGGATTCCATGGTCGATGGTATCAAAAGCCGCTGAGAGGCCGAGAAGCACCAGGACAGAGGATAAACCCCTGTCCCGGGCCCACCAGAGATCATACATCAACACAACCAAAGCAGTTTCCGTGCTGTAGCTGGGTCTGAATCCTGACTGCTGAGGGCCTAGATAATCGGCTTCTTCCAAGGACTGTTGGAGCTGGAGCTCCACCACCTTCTCAACAACCTTCCCCATAAAGGGAAGGTTGGAGACAGGATGATAGTTGTTAAGAATGGCTGGTCCAGGGAAGGCTTCTTGAGGAGGGGGTGCACAAGTGCCTCCTTATAAAGAGCTGGAAAGGATCCCCTCCCCAAAGAAGCGTTGACAATCTCCTGGACCCAGCTCCATGTCACCTCCCTGCTGGCCGAAACCAACCAGGAGAGACACGGATCCAGTAAGCAGGTGGCGGAACTCAGCTCCAATGGCCTTGTCCACTTAATCAGGTGTCATCAGATCAAACTCTTCCCAGACAGATGGACAAGTACGGGACCCAGTCACCTCAACTGACTCGTTGTCAGTCAACTCTGTTATCCAATCGGAGTTGAGGTCCTGTCGGATCCACGCGACTTTATCAGCAAAAAATGTGTTAAAATCCTCAGCACTACTCTGCAAGGGCTCCCTAACTCACCATGGTTAAGAAGGGAGCGGGTCACCCTAAACAGAGCGGCCCGGTGAGATTCCACTGATGCAATCAAGGCGGCATGATATACGCATCTTTCCACCTTGAGCGCCACTTTGTAAGTTTTAATATGAGCTCTTACAAGTGTTCGATCGGATTCGGACTTACTCTTCCTCCATCGCTTCTCTAGACGTCTCTTCTGGCGTTTCAACTCCCGGAGCTCCTCAATGAACCATGGAGCTCTACAGGGTCTAATGCCATGGAAAGGTCACAACGGCGCAATCCGGTCAAGAGCCTCCGCTGCAGCCTTATTCCAGGCTACAGTAAGAGACTCTGCCGGACTGTGGACGAGTACATCTGGAATAACCACAAGCACCCTTTGAAAGCCCTCTGGGTCCATCAGGCATCTGGAGCGGAACCATACAGTCGGTGGTTCTCTGCGGGGGAGGATTGGAGCCAGAAAGTCAAGCCACAGCAGAAAATGGTCTGACCATGACAAAGGCAACACTTCTAAGCCCCTTAGTCTCAGACCATTACTCAGTTGCTCAGAGAGGAATACCATATCAGGTGCATGCCCCCCCTCATGAGTCGGACCCTGTACTACTTGAATCAGGTCCATGGCTGTCATGGTGGTCATGAACTCCTATGATAGCCCAGAGGTTTCACCGAGCGACGGTAGGTTAAAGTCCCCCAAGACAATAATTCTGGGGAACCCTACCGCCAGCCTGGCTACCTCCTTGAGCAGCACAGGTAGGGCTATTGACACATAGCTGGGAGGCGGGTACGTGAGCAAAAAGCCCACCTGAACCCCTAAGTCCAACTTCACCAGAGGGACTCACAACCTGCAATCTCTGGAGCAATGAGTCTACGCAGGCAAAGGCTCTCCCTGGCTATAATAGCCACCCCTCCCCCACTTCCTTGGGGTCGAGGCTGATGCCATACCTGAAACCCAGCTGGGCAGATTTCAGAGAGAGGAACTCCTCCCTCTGGGTCCAGCCAGGTTTCAGTAACACATGCCAGGTTGGCCTCCTCCTCCAGGATCAAATCCCGGATGAGGAGAGCTTTATTTACCACTGACCTGGCATTGAGTAGCAGCAGCCTGAGCCCAGGGCCAGAATAAACCAGTAGTATATAAAACGAGAGTAAACTCACTCCATACTAGCTCTGATGATGTTATCTAGTTTACCTGCAAGAAAACAAAAGCACTCAAAGAGCAGTAAGGACCCCACCATTTATATAATCAATTGTTTACGGGGCATGGGGGCTTGGGGCATGTAAGCAGTTATTGACTTAACCTCATAATTGGGACCAGAATTTTCATTGCTAAGCAAGGCAGTTAAGTGAATCATGCCCAATTTTGAAAACGTTTTTTGTCATGAATAAATTTCAGCAGTTATTAAGTGAATAATATGGTCATTAAGAGAATCTGGCTCATCCCAGTGACTTTGCTTGTTGGAAGTTGTTTGAAAAGGTCATGAAGGGGAAGATCAAATGACCCTGGGAAGCGGCAATCTTCCGCTGTGATAAGATTTTTTTTCCCATCCCCTGCTGTTGTAACTTTCAATGGTCCTTAAACAAATATGTATGTATGTATGTATGTATGTACGTATATATGTACGTACATACAAACAAACAAACATATTGGTAGAATACAAAGATATTACAATGTTTATACACATGGTATTGGTAGTAATAAGAGAGAAATATTAGGACAGGGGACAGAAGGCACTCTGCCCCCTTACTGACTTCTTAGGAATCGAGATAAGTCAACAGTGGATTGTCAAAGGGTAAAGCTTTGGGGGTTAGGTGATGATACTAGAGAGTCAGATAGTGAGTTCCATGCATTAACTACTCGGTTACTAAAGTCGTATTTCCTGCAGTTGAGTTTGGAGCGGTTTACTTTAAGTTTGTAGCTGTTGTGTGCTCTTGTGTTGTTGTGGTTGAAGCTGAAGTAGTCATTGACAGGAAGGACATCGTAGCAGATGATTTTATGGGCTATGCTTAAGTCGTGTTTAAGGCAATGTAGTTCTAAGCTTTCTAAACCTAGGATTGTAAATCTAGTTGCATAGGGTATTCTGTTGCGAGTGGAGGAGTGGAAGATTCTTCTAGTAAAGTACAGTGGTAACTCTACTTACGAACTTTTCTAGATAAGAACCATGTGTTCAAGATTTTTTTGCCTCTTCTCAAGAATCTTTTCCACTTACAAACAGGAGCTTCCAAAACTGTAACCAGAAAAGGCAGCGAGAAGCCTCCGTGGGGCCTCTCTAGGAATCTACTGGGAGGAAACAGGGTCAGAAAAGGCAGCGAGAAGCCTCCATGGGGCCTCTCTAGGAATCTCCTGGGAGGAAACAGGGCCTCCACCCTCCCTGTGGTTTCCCCAATCGCACACATTATTTGCTTTTACATTGATTCCTATGGAAAAAATTGCTTCTTCTTACAAATTTTTCTACATAAGAACCTGATCATGGAACAAATTAAGTTCGTAAGTAGAGGTACCACTTTATCTCTGGGCATTTTCTAGAGTGTTTATGTCCGAAATATGGTGTGGGTTCGACAGATGAGCTGTATTCAAGGATTGGTCTGGTGAAAGTTTTGTATGCTCTATTTTGTAGTATGAGATTACCGGAGCAGAAGCTACGTAGGTTTAGGTTAACAACTCTTGAAGCCTTTTTGGTGATGTAATTGCAGTGGGCTTTGGCACTTAGATCATTTGATATGAGTATTCCAAGGTCTTTTACGGAATAAGGGTTGTCTGTTAGGTCTTGTTTGTTCAGCTTGTATTTGGTGTTCTGATTCTTTTTCCAATGTGTAGGACAGAGTTACCTTGCGTTTTGCACTAGTGCTTAAATTACTGGGAGAAAAAGGAGATTCTTAATGAAATTGGCAAGCGATCCCAGTTTCTAGCTATATTTCACTCCTCTTGCTCCTGTTTAAAATGCATAGTCCCAAAAGGTAAGGAGGTAGTGATCCTTTCTCCTGTAATCTGAGAGCTGCCATAGCGAGAGAGTTCATTTGCATGCTGCGGGTTCCTGCAAAAGCAATTGGTAAATTAAGCTAGTTAGGGTGCCACATCTGTCCTCATCCTGATTTGATTTCAAGCCAATTACAATAGTTAGTGAAGCATTTTAACAAAATTGTCTGAGAATTGAACCTTTCACATTTCAGATTGATGTATGTTGAGGAGATGGAAAGATTCAAAGATAACATTCTGTGGCTCTTTATTCCTTCCTTAAGATAAAGGTTAATTATTTTCCGGCACTAAAGGAATCCTGCATCTAATATGCATGTTTATAAAAACATAAAATGTAGTGGGGAGGGAGCAACTTATTGATCCTGGAGAGATAGTTTAACCCTTTCCTCCCTTTCTGTATTCCTGAAGATATCGGAGAATAAAGGGAAGGATTTGATTGGATGAAAATCCTTTTTTAAATTTTTACTGACCCTCCCCCATACTCCTGCCCTTGGTATTCAACTACCCCTTTCTTTTTCTATTCCTATTAACTATCTAATACATTCATGGTAAAATCCCCAGAGCATCTAGGACTCATCACATATTTTGGATGTCCTATAGCTGGTTTTCTCTTGCCCACCTATTACACATAGTTACAAATATCAAATAGGATCCTCCATTAGCTAATGCATCTCCCTGCCTGCCTGCTCACCTGGAATTGGGTTGTCTGTAATGACAATTTGACCACAGCATGATCTATAACTCAGTTAGGGGATACTTTTCACCGGTTTTGTGAAAAATGGACCATACCTTCTTAGCAGACCAATTTCTGTTAAAGGAACTTGACTCAAATTAGTACAGACAGTTTTCACATATAATTTATATAGGAGTAGATTACGTATCAGGGGATGCCATAATTTTTGAGATAAGAGTTACACTTTGTCATTAGACTGAACAAATGTAGCATAGAAGCTTCTGGGTAGTTGCCCACCCACATTGGACCACAAATATGTCATTGGGCAAGTGAAGTTGCATTTTTTTAAAAAATAAGGAGTTAGTCCAGCTACATGGCAGCATTCAACTGACTCTCTAAAAAGTTAAACATGGATACGATTAGTATTTGGATGAGAGATCACCAGAAATAGGTAAGAAGTCAAAAAGATACAGGTGGTTCTTGCTTATTGATCATTCATTCATTCATTCACTCACTCACTCACTCACTCACTCACTCATTCATTCAATTTGACTTCTATGCTGCCCAATCCCGCCCATTCAAAGTTACAATGACCACAAAATGGGTGCTTTATAATCTATACATAAACCCAGTCAATGTAACTGGATGTGCTGCCCCTGTGGTCACATGACCACATCTGGCAGGCCAGCTTTATGACTGGTTGCAGCATTCCAGGATCACATGAAAAAACATTAGACATTGAGATATAATTAATTAAGAATTACATTTAAAAAACTAAAAAACTTGTTAACACACATCCATTCAAATAAACCAAGTATACATTCTTTGTCCAGAGGGTAGAATCTAATGACCCCAAGCCTGGCGGCATAAATGAGTCTTTAGACTCTTACAGAAGGCGAGGAGGTTGGGGGAAACACGAATCTCTGAGGGAAGCTGATTCCAGAGGGCTGGGGCTCCCACAGAGAAGGCTCTTCCACTAGGTCCCACCAAGTGATATTGTCTAGTTGATGGGACCTGGAGAAGGCCGACTCTGTGGGACCTAACAGGTCGCTGGGATTCATGCAGCAGGAGATGATCCCATAAGTAACCTGGTCACATGCCATGTATGGCTTTTTAGGTCATAACCAACACTTTGAATTGAGTCCGGAAACTGATTGGCAGCCAATGCAGTCTGTGGAGTGCTGAAGAAACATGGGCATACCTTGGGAGGCCCATGACTGCTCATGTGGCTGCATTCTGCACAATACTTTCCCAACTACAATTTGTAGTTTCTTCAGAAGTAGCCCCATGTAGAGAACATTGCAGTAGTCGAACCTCAAGGTGATAGGGGCATGAGTGACTGTGAGCAGAGACTCCATGTCCAGATAGGGCCGCAACCGATGGACCAAGCGAACCTGGGCAAACGCCCCCCTTGCCACAGCCGAAAGATGATGGTCCAATGTCAGCTGTGGATCGAGGATGCCCAAGTTGTAAGTCATGGCCTACCTGTATCCTGGAGGAAGGTAATACCAAACTGCTTTGGCATCATTGCCAAAAGAACAAGATGGATGTGTCTGTGGTATCTGTAGCTTGATAATCTTGTCATGTGATGATTTTACAATGGAGGCAGGAATTGTTAGAGAGGGGGGCATTTGCCCAGGCAGGCTAAAATGTAAATTCACATGCCACAAATTATTAGAGAGTTGCTAATGTACTCCTTGTAACTAGGTTTCTTTTATGCCACTTTCTCTTATTGTGAAGTCCTCCCCCTCTGTTTATGCTGTATTAGACAACCCGTGACCTCTTGACTCATCATTTCAGAGATCCTTTCTTACAAGACTCCTCAATGTCTTCAACAATGGCAGCTTGTAATGTACTAGAAAATTTCTTAAAAATTCAGACACATTTGTAGATATATCTGCCTTGAAAGAAGCTGATATTATAGTGAACTGTGTAGTATATATGCAGTTTATCACAGGAAATGTTTAATCACCGCACCGAGTCTTCGGAGAAGGGTGGCATACAAATCTAATAAATAATAATAAAATAGTAATCATCATATTTTTACTGTGTCTTTATGACAATTTTATGTCATGTTTTATAATTTTTTTCAAATTTTAATTTTATAGGAGTCTTGCATCTTAGATTTTAGATGCATTTTGTGCATTAGTCCATTTGTACTACTTTAATTCAAAAGGGTCTTGACCTACGATGCACCATTTCATCCAGTTAAAGTTTACAGGAACGACTGTTTTAGTAGAATATGTTGCATTGCAATTGGGTTTTCTGATTATGTATATTTTTGCAGAAATTTCAATCATGCTGATTAAAGCTTCCTTACAGACTATTCAGCCTTATTAGTGCTGGTGATTGTAGACACTTTGCCCAATGTTATCTGGAAAAATAGACTACCAGCAAAATTAGTTGGTTGGCTTCAGAGAGTGATTCTCCCTCTCCTTAATAAATACCTACTTGGCTTTTAAAGAATTGGAAAAGTGGATATGGCCTGGGATTTAATCCAGTGCATAAACGTTTCTCATCTGATCCTAAAATTCTTTAAGGAGATCCAATCCAAATTTCCATTTTTCTTTAGTGTCCCTCCCTTATTTCTGTACAGTAGTGCCCCTAGATACGAGCATAATTCGTTCCAGAAGGGAGCTTGTATGTCGAGGCAACTCGTATCTGGAACAAATTACTTTAGACGTTGTTTTTCCCCTCCGAGATAACCAAAAGCAAGGATTCTTGTGCCACCTAGTGGACGCTCGGCTCGTATCCCGAATTTGAGCTCAGGACTAGAACAGAAATGTCTCTCCCCTCGTGGCTCGTATCTTGAAATACTCACATGTAGAGCAGCTCGTATCTAGAGGTACTACTGTATTCTGATTCATTCCTGATGTATTCTCTTCCCTAGTTGAGGTGACTCCAATATCTACTGATTTTCAAATCCTTAAAAATGATAATTGCTTTCTTCTCTTTTTCATTCTTTCTCCTGGTGCACAAATAGTATCACGACTGAGCAGTCTCGAGGCAGCGGTCCACCGTCTCAACGTGCAATTCTATCACATGGATGTCCGAGTGTCACAGTTCTCCCAAGGTCTGGCTGAATTGAAGGGGGGCCTGGCTCAGGCGAGTGAGTCACTTGAGTCTCTGAACGAAGTTGCCACACGCAATCAGAAAGAGCTTGGACGCATTGATGGTGAGGATGGAAAATGGATTCAGTCTTTCTCCCCCCACTCCCAATTCTACCGTAATGTTTCTGAATTTCAGAAATGTGAATTTCAATTCCCAGAACTCCATCCAGCATCTTAGCTGGGGAATTCTGGGAATTGAGGTCCACTCATTGTAATGTTGCTGAGACTGAAAAACGCTGTTCTATAGGATCTGTGTTACAGCACAACACTTAAAAGCCCAGAATGGAGGAAAATTGCACTAGCGGTTTGCATGAAATTAATCCCAGGAACAAAGATGGTCAAGCTGAGCTTAGATCTCCAGAAGAATTAAGTGCCTTTGATCTCCAACCTACAAGGAATGGAGGACAGTGTCCAGGATCTTTGGAAATTGTAAATGTCTTTGATCTCCAACCTACAAGGAATGGAGGACACTGTCCAGAATCTTTGGAAATTGGAGGTCACCCTGAGAACTGGTTTCCATTACCAAATCCCTCCAAAAGGGAAAACTCATCATTTTATTTTACATAAAGCAGACATCCTACTTGAAAGAATCAGTTGTAACATATCACTCAGGATTTGCTGATCTCTGCTGACACAAAAAAGATCAAAGGAAAGAAAGGTTATTCAAAGGGTTGGCTGTAATAGGCGCATGAGTTGAGAACTAAGAATCCAGTTTTCAAGGCCATTCCCCTGCTGCTCTGTTCACTGTACTGTAATGCAGTTGTGAAATATTGGACTAGCATTGATTGTAGAAAAACAGGTTTAGGTTCAGCCACAGAGTCACTGGATGACATGGGCTTGATCACCCCTTTTGCCCAAGCCTATTTCACAGGCTTGCTGCTCTTTGGATAAAAGGAAAGCCTTACGAAGAAATAAACCTAGCAAATACATTAATAATTGTTTATACATTTTCCCACAAACGTTTATAAAATTCATAGGGCAGGGATCTGACTCTTGGTATTCTATATATCTCCAGGCATTCTGTAGCTAGTGATGGCATAAAAAACCACCAAGAGCCATGGTGGCACAGTGGTTAGAATATAGTACTGCAGGCTAACTCTGCACACTACCAGGAGTTTGATCCTGACTGGCTCAAAGTTGACTCAGTCTTTCATTCTTCTGATGTCTGTAAAATCAGGACCCAGATTGTTGGGGGCAATGAGCAGATTCTATGACTAGAGAGTGCTGCAAAGCACTATGAAAAGTGTTATTGCTATTAATACTAATCACTTATCTTTGCCCAACTCAGGTTGCTTGCGGGGCCGGCGCACTCAAACCAAATGCTTCCTAATCTTCAAGCACTTTGAGGTCTACGATGCAGCCCAAAAACTTTGTGAAGCCAGAGGAGGGCAATTAGCCATGCCAGTGGATGATACTGAGTTGACTGTTCTGCGCCGCTACCTTTATGACGCTTTCCAGCCCTACAACTGGCCATCCTGGGTGGGCATCCATGACCGGCGTTCTGAAGGGTTGTGGCTTTTTGAGAATGGCCAACGCGTCTCTGTCTTTAATTGGTACCGAGACCATCTGGTGACTCAGCCCAATGGTGGTACCCGTGAGAATTGTGTCTCCCTCAGCTCGGATGATGGAAAATGGTGGGACAATGACTGTGATAGGCGCATGTATTACATCTGTGAATATCGCCTCTAGTGTTGTACCCCCTTTCAATGCTCAGTCCTTGATGATTTTGGTTGCATTGGTGCCCTTTCACTGCTAGCCTATGGGTGCACTCTGCAGTGACAGGTAAAAGTTCTGCTATTGTTTCTATATATGCCCCAAATGATGACCAAATTGCATTTTATGAAAAATTACATCAAAAAATTTTAGAATTAAATTTGGAAAATATGTTAATTATTGGAGATTTTAATGCCATAACAAATAGACAATTAGACCATTCGGGGGTGAAGAAAAGTTGTAAAAAGAAAAAAAAGAATTTACTGCCCTCAACTTTCCAAAAAATGAAAGCAGAATTGCTATTGAATGATATATGGAGGGAAAGGCATCCTCATAGCAGGCAATATACTTTTTACTCAAACCCCCACAAAATTTGGACTAGAATAGATATGGTGTGGGCTCCCAAAACAACAGCAGAGTACATACAAGACGTAGAAATAGATGTTAATACTTGGGCAGATCATAATCCAGTTATAGTCTATATGAGAAATATTAAAAAACATCGCAATTGGCAAATGAATAGAAATATTTTGAAAGAGAAAGAATATAAAGAATGGATGGAAAAGGAATTAAAAATATTTTTTGAAATTAATAAAAATACAGACACCACCCCTCAGAACTTGTGGGATGCAACCAAAGCATACATAAGAGGATTAACAATATCCTATACTGCAAAATATAATAAAGAAAGAAAAAGAAAATATGAACAATTAATAAATGAATTAAAACAACTAGAGTTTCTATCACAACAAAATGTGAAAAATAAAGATTTGGGGGAAAAAATAAATTTAATTAAACACAAAATTAGATTACAAGAACAAAATCAACTATTGGAAAAAATAAAGAAAGCTAAGCAACAGTATTTTGAGCATGCCAATAAATCAGGTAGATGGTTAGCATACAAACTGAGAAAGCAGAGACAATCTAAATTAATTAGAAAATTAGAAGATAAAGATGGAATAATAAAATATGACCCAGAGGGAAAAGCAAATATAGTTCAAAACCTTTTTAAAGAATTGTATAAAGATGATAATATTGAAGAAGAAGCCGTATTTAAATACCTAGAGAGTGCAGAGTTACCACAAATAACAGAAGAGCAACAAGAAAAGATGGAGAGTCCAATAACGATGGAAGAACTCCTTATAGTTATTAAAAAGCAGAAAAACAACAAAGCCTCGGGACCGGACGCTATCCCGGCAGAGTGGTATAAAATAGAAAATGAAGTATTAAGAAATAATATGCTCCAAATTTTTAATGAATGTAGAGTAGATGGTAAAATTCCTAAATCATGGTCGGAATCTTTGATAACTTTAATTCATAAACCAGATACACCAAAAGAAAAAATTAAAAACTATAGACCAATATCTTTATTGAATGTAGATTATAAAATTTTTATAGCAATATACGCAGATAGATTGAAAAATGTGATAAACAGCAAAATTCACTCAGACCAAAATGGTTTCCTTCCAGGTAGACAAATTAAAAATAATCTTAGAACAATCATTAATGTATTAGAGTATTATGAGCAACATCCAGATAAAACATTATCTTTAATGTTCTTAGACGCGCAAAAAGCTTTTGATAACGTGAATTGGACATTTATAAAGATGCAATTAAATAAAATGAGATTCGGCCCCAAATTTGTTAATTTAATAGACGCTATTTATTCAGAACAAACGACAAAAATTATATTAAACAATGAACAATTAGAAGCGTTTAAAATTAATAAAGGAGTGCGGCAAGGATGTCCCATATCACCTCTTCTTTTCATTATGACTTTAGAAGCACTCTTAATAAAAATAAGATCAGATCCAAAGATAAAAGGTTTAACAGTTAGAAAAGAGATATACAAAGTCCAGGCCTTTGCAGATGATTTGACTTTTATAATGGAAGATCCGTTAGTCACAGCACCAAGATTAATCCAAACAATAGAACAATATGGCAAGGTGGCAGGTTTGAAAATAAATAAAAATAAAACAAAAATTATAACTAAAAACATGAGTAAAATACAAGAAAGCAATTTAGAATGTATTACTGGAATGCAAATAGTTAAAAAAGTAAAATATTTGGGAATATGGCTAACAGCCAAAACAATAACATTAAAAAATGATAATTATATAAAATTAATTAATGAAATTAAAAAGGATCTAGAAATATGGAACAATCTAAAAATATCATTTTTGGGAAGAATTGCTACGATTAAGATGAATATCTTACCTAAGGTATTATTTTTATTTCAAGTGATCCCAATCAATCCAGGGGCTAACTTTTTTAAAAACTTAACAAATGTGGTTAAAAAATTTCTATGGCAAGGGAAAAAGGCAAGAATTAAGATAAATATGTTAGAAGACATAAAAGAGAGGGGGGGTTTTGCGCTCCCAAATTGGAAACTATATTATCAGGCAGCCGCCTTAACATGGATTAAAAACTGGATAACTTTAGAGGACATGAGAACATCAATATTAGAAGGACATGACCTCATGCTTGGTTGGCATGCTTTTGTGTGGTACGATAAAGATAAAAACCATTCTTACTTTAAAAGACACACGCTGAGAAAATATTTATTTGATGTCTGGAAAGACATAAAGAAAAACCACTTTTTAACAATTCCAGATTGGGTTACCCCCTTGGACGCAATAATACATCCAAATTCTATTAATGACTCAAGAAATATAAGATATAAAGATTTGTTAGACAATCAAATGAAATTAAAATCTAGAATTAAACTACAAGATGAAGGGATACAAATTGATTGGTGGCATTACGCACAGATTAGATCCAGATACCAGAAAGATAGTACACTCTATATATTTAACAAAAGTAAAAACCTGTTAAGTGAGTTAATCACTAAAAACCACAACAGAGTAATTGGAAAAATATATAAATATTTGATTACCCACAAGAATATTGAATTAACATTAAAAGATAGTATGATACATTGGTGTAGAAACATAGGTAAAGAAATTGATTTAGATACATGGGAGAAAGTTTGGATGTGCAATTGGAGAATGACTAAATCAGTTTCTTTGAAAGAGAACCAAATAAAAATGTTTTATAGATGGCATCTCCCACCAAGTAGATTAGCAAAAATGTTCCCAAAGACATCACCTTTGTGCTGGAAATGTAAGAAAGAAATAGGATCCTATTATCATCAATGGTGGACATGTAATAAAGCTAAAATGTATTGGAAAATGATAGAAAAAATGACAAAAGAAATTACAAAGCAGAAAATAGATTTCACCCCGGAGTTTTGTTTGCTAGGAATTACTAACCAAAATTATAAAAAAGAAATTTTGTACTTGATTATACATATTTTTACAGCGGCAAGGATTATATACGCGCAAAATTGGAAAGGGGAAGATATCCCCAAAGAAGAGGGAGTTATTGCAAAAATATTAGACTGCGCGGAAATGGACATGATGACAAGACGCTTGAATGAACAGGAAGAAACCAAATTTTACGCAACATGGAACAATGTTTATGAATGGATAGATAAGAATAAAAAAATAAAGAAAGAAGAGTAGTAACAAGTATAGATATTTTAGATGATCTTTTCTTATTAAGATTTATCTTAGATTTAGTTTACATAGATAGAATAGAAATTTGTTTTTTCTAAAGATTTTTTGACTTGAAATTAATTAGAAACTTTTATATGACAGTTAATTTTTTTTTTACTAGATATTTTTTGTATTAGTAGCATTGAATTAGATATTCAATTGTGTATTCCTTTTTCTGTATCTGCAATTATACTTTTGAGAAGAGCAGGGATGATACATCCCTACAATGTATGTTAAATGTTTGTAAGTTTGTTTGTCATTTTAAAGAAAATTAATAAAAAGATTTGAAAAAAAAAAAAAAAAAAAAGTTCTGGACATTCTGCCCCTCCCCAATTTTATACATGGATCTATTTCCTTTTCCTTTTCCACCTGCCATACCCTCCAACTTAATTCTATTCAAATGTAAGGAATTGTAGTTTCCTGGTATTTTTGTCAGGATTAATTTTTGTACTGGTCAAGTTTCAGTTCCAAACAAGCAGCATTTCATTCAGAAAGCAGTTCTATCCTACAGTCTGGAGAGAAAATTGGATTTAAAAAAATTCTTTTATTAAAGTAGGTAACATGTTCAGTGTCTGAAAGGGTTAACCCATGTTTTGCTTTGGAAGTCTCTTGAAAACAATTTAAAAGGACACTTGGAGCCCATATTTCTTTGGTGACACTCCTAAATCACCGGCAACCCCTCCACCCCGCAGGCCACAAAATACAGTGGTACCTCATCTTACGAACGCCTCTTCTAACGAACTTTTCAAGATACGAACCCGGTGTTTAAGATTTTTTTGCCTCTTCTTCTGAACTATTTTCACCTTACGAACCCAAGCAGCTGCTGCTGGGATGAAGGGGTTTCTTTTCCCCCCCTTGTTTGAAGAAAGAAAAGGGAGGGGCAGCTTGGAGGAGTAAAGATTTTGCATGCTTGCAAAAGCACTGAAACGGTGTCTTTTTAAGAAAGAAAAGGGAGGGACAGCTTGGAGGAGTAAAGATTTTGCATGCTTGCAAAAGCACTAAAACGGTGTCTTTTTAAGAAAGAAAAGGGAGGGGCAGCTTGGAGGAGTAAAGATTTTGCATGCTTGCAAAGGCACTGAAACTGTCTTTTGAAAAAAGAAAAGGGAGGGGCGCCCCCCTTGCCTTTCTTCCTTCCCACTCACCCTTTAGCCTAGCCTTGCTTCTTCCACCTGCCCCCTTTAGCTGCTCCTCCCTGCCCTCTGTTCACCTCCCTTCTAAAGTTTGGGATTTTCCTGAAGGATTTGCACACATTATTTGCTTTTACATTGATTCCTATGGGAAACATTGTTTCATCTTATGAACTTTTCACCTTACGAACCTCCTCCTGGAACCAATTAAGTTCGTATGATGAGGTACCACTGTACAATTTTTTAAAATGCTGGGCTCCTGGTGGTGATGGTGGGAATCACTTATTTAGCCCTAAGCAAATGGAAAAGATACATAAAGTGCCTCTTGCTTCTTCTTTTTAGTGCATAGTAAATCTGCAGTAACAGTTGAGTATTCATTACATGCCAAAGCCAGGAAAAAAGTCTAGATTCTACATCTGCAATGAAAATCCACTCTTTACAATACTGTGTTCACCAACAACATGGAGATAACAGAAAACACTCCTCATTGGATATTTTGATGGATGGCGGAACTCGAAATTTAGTTGGGATCATTGCCTTCTGAAGTTTTAGCCCTTTGTCCTTACCCAGGAACATAGTGTTAGCATTGGAAGCAGGGGTGGGTTCCACTTACCTTTGCTACTGGTTCGCATTGCGATGTTTCACATGTGTGCAGGCATGTGTCCCCTCGTACAATTCTGCTTTCGCGCATGTTCAGTAGCTATAATCAGCCCGAAACACAAGTGAGAAGCTGATCAGCTGTGCTTCAGGTGAAGTAATAAAAGTCAATATAAACCCTGGGGCAGGCGGGAGGGCCCTTTTTCAAGCAGCAGCAGAGGAAAAAACTTTCAAACAGTAAAAAAATTGGAAAACAAATCCCCCCAAAAGATGGCAGACCAGAACCAACCAAACCGGATGCGTAATGCCATTGTGATGTCACCAGCAGGTCACCACTGGTCCAGGTGATCTGGACCAAACTTGGAGGAACCTACCCCATTGGAAGAAAATGTCCCTTTTGGAAAGTTTATCTCCTACATCCCTGCACGCGTAACTGCTTATGTGCACAGGCTCACTGAAGCCTAGAACATGAAAAAACGGGCAAACCAGAAGTTTGGAAAACTGCCCATTGTGCTGTTTTTTGCACTCCGGAGGGTTCCGGGAAGCTTCCTGAAGCCCCAGTGTGCAAAAAGCAGCACAACGGGCAAACCAGAAGTGCGTTTTCCAAATTTCCAGTTTTCCGTTTGTTGGGGTGTTTTTGTACTCCAGGACTTCAGGGAAATGGTCTTTCCCAAGGTTGAAAATCAGTTCGCCAACACATGCATGCGTGTGCTGGAGCTGACAGAGGGCAAGGTCTCATGTGCCTCCGATATGGCTCCGAGTGCCACGGCTATATGATTTGGATGAGTCAACTGACCCTGCTGAACTGCATGCCATTCTTTTGGAAAAGTTTCTTCCAACTACAACTTCTGAAAATCATCCCTGGTGTTCTGGCCTTTTGAGGCACAAAACAAAATGTGGGGTACAAAATACCACGCAACCATCAACTACGAAATTGCCCTAAACTCTCTCTTTAAACCAGTGCTTCCCAAAAAAGTGCCCCCTTTGGGTGTGTGTGTGGAGCAATGCCCGTGTATGTTTGTGACCCCGGGGAATGTGGGGGGTTTTTGCCACAGGGAGTAAGGGTTTTTTGCACCGAACAATAGCACATAGTACAGAGCAAGATGAGGAAATAGGAGGAGGAAGCATACATAGCACTTGGTTTCATTGTGAATATAGTGAGAGACGAGGAAAGACCGGTATGTTTACTGGGTCTAAAAATGTTGTCAGCGAACAGCATGAAGCACATAAATTAAGGCATCACTTAAACACATTACACCCCAATCACACTGATAAGCCGCTTGAGCTTTTTCAGCAAAAATGTGCTGAATATTGCAAACAATCGTCCCAGCAGTTGGGGTTTACTTCTTCCTGGGGGAGGGCGTAACAGAAAATAATTGAGGAGCACTGCTTTAAACCAAGGAGGAAGTGAGAGCGAGCTAGGAACATTCATTTGTATGATTCAGTCTGATCTATCATTACCCTACCCTTGAATGTTAACACTGCCAACCCAACTATATGCCATGGTCATATTAACGTGATGACTAAATCAATTTCCTTTTCAAAAGTGCTACAAACTAAAAGAGGTTATGACTGATTCTATGTTTCTCATAAAGACCAAAAAGGATGCAGAAAAGGATTCACAGCTTTCTGAAAGCAGGATGAGTAACAGATAACTTGTTTCTATTTAATGCAATATTCCAGGACTATAAGCAAACTCTTATAGTCTTGATAACTTACTTGGATGCATTAATGTTAGCTGATGCTTCCCATTCCTACCCCCCTCCATTGTTTGCTGCTGTCTACTACTGGGATATTTTTTTTAACTACCTATCATTCAACAGCCCTTGACTTTGTAAATGACATCCCTCTGAGTATCAAGTACAGCCAGCACCACTTAGCTTTCTAAATCAGACAAGGTTGGTTAGCTACTGTCACCTGCTGAGGACCATATTCTATTAACTGTATCAAACCAGGGTCATATGAAGAAGGATGATGTCCAACAGTTGGTGGGCTCCATATCACCCACCAGATGCTACCAAACTACAACTCCCAGCATGAGCATGGCAATAATGGGACACACTAAGAGATGTCATTCCGCCACTTGTAAAAAGCTTTGTGTATCACCCCTGGAGCTTTAGGAATTGTATTTGTCCTGGTTTAAGCATCAGCTCTCTTGTGGCATTGGCCTCTATTGGGAAGCTTGACTTCCCTTTTGGCACTAATAAAAAAAAAACAATGGCTACTAAACACTCCGATTCATAAAGGGATAGCCCTGAACAATTCACCAGATGTGATCTGCAGACAGGCTATTTTTGGAACTGCTATGAGGCAGCTCCATAATTTCTTTTATTCTTAGCCAATTTGAAGAAATGTTGGACGAGACCAGCAACTAAAGCCAACAGAGCTGGATTATAAAACCAGAGGGTAACGTCTTATTCACATTAAACAAGGCCAGAGGGGGTGTTTTCTATAGTTTTTAGCTCTGCTGCCTCCTTGGGTGTTGGCCCCTTAAAGAATCATCATTCCTATTACAATCTGGAGAAAAGTTTCTTCAGCTTCCCCCTCCCCACCTTAGTACAAGAAACACCCATCTTTTTAAAAATAAAATGTCTTTTATTTTCTTGTTGCTCCTTGAATTATTAATCACCACCACCCCAAAATAAAACATATTAAACTTGTTTTAAAGTGGAGAGGAGGAAGGATTCCTGCCTGTATAAACCTGTCTCAGGATGTTCCTCTTTCATGTAATAACGTGAGCTTTTTAATGTGTGCAAACGGGAGGGGGTATGACATAGGAAGAATAAGGAAGGCATTAAATGGGGAAAGGCATCATCAAGAGGCAATGAAAGGTCTAGTGCAGTGATGGTAAACTTATGGCACAAGTGCCACAGATGACACGCGGATTCACATCTGCGGGCACGCGAGCTGTTGCCCTAACTCAGCTCCAACGTGCATTTGGATGCCGGCCAGCTGATTTTGGGCTCAGAGGCTTTGGGAGGGCATTTTTGGCTTCCGAGAGCCTCCAGAGGGATGGGGGAGGACGTTTTTACCCACAGAAGCCTTTGGATCCTGGGGGGCTGAAACATGAGCCTACTGGGCCCACCAGAAGTTGGGAAACAGGCTGTTCCCAGAATCCAGAGTGTCTCCGGGGAGTGAGGGAAGCTGTTTTCGCCCTCCCCAGGCATTGAATTATGGATATGGGCACTCGCGGATGCAAGATAGTGCACGCCCAAGCTCTTTTGGCACCTGAGGAAAAAAAGGTTTGCCATCACTGCTCTAGTGGTTAAGGCACCAAGCTAGAAAGTGGGAGACTCTAGCCAGAGGTGGGATTCACATAATTTAGCTACTGGTTTGCCTAGCAGCACCAAAATACCGTTCTCAGTGTCAGTGCTGTGGCCTGAGCTATTGTTTAGCTCAGCTGAGTCGCGACAATCCACTCTGCCACGCGAATCAGCTGAGGTAAAAAAAAATAAAAAGGGGAAATAGGACAGGGAACAACAGTGGCAGGACCAGTGAAGGTCTGCTACCGGAACGGTAACCGGCTACATTCCGGCAGTGATTTTGGAGAGGTGTGGACGGCTGAACGCCTCCAGTGCATGCACATGTGTCCCCACATGAGATTTGGCTGCTGCGCGTGCACAGCAAGCGAAATCTTATGTGAAGACGCTTGTGTGAGCGAGATTTCGGTGATTTTCGCCAATTTTTTTTGCTTTTGCACATGAGCGGAAGCAAAAATATCACCCAAAACCACCGAAATCTCGTGTCGTCACACAAGATTTCGCTTGCTGCACATGTGCAGCAGCCAAATCTTACGCCGCCGAGCGTGGCCTCAGAGGACGCACCACTAGCGCTAAAGATGGCAGGCCTTCTCTGGGCAAGACCAATCAAAGGTGGCATTTGCTGGGTTAAATAAGGTTCAGCAGAGAAGTGTTTTTAATAGGAAAGTGAACACAAGAACAAGGGGGCACAATCTGAGGTTAGTTGTGAAAAAGATTAGAAGTAATGTGAGAAAATATTATTTTACTGAAATAGTAGATGCTTGGAACAAACTTCCAGCAGACGTGGTTGCTAAATCTACAGTAACTGAATTTAAACATACCTGGGATAAACATGTATCCACCCTAAGATAAAATACAGGAAATAGTATAAGGGCAGACTAGATGGATCATGAGGTCTTTTTTTGCCATCAATCTTCTATGTTTCAATGTTTCTCTGAACTGGTCAAAATGGCCACTACCAGTTCGCCTGTGTTGGTCTAAACCGGCTGAATATCATCTCTGATTTTAGTCCTGTTTTAGCCATAAAAGCCAGCAGTGTGATACTGGGACAATGGGACAATCACTCTCTCAGCCCAATTTATCTCACAGATTGTTGGAAAACAAAGTTAGATGTATTTGCCACCTTGCATTATTTAATAAAAATAATAAAGGCGGGTTATCAATAAATAAAATAGAGAAATGGTTAATACTTCCTTTGGTTTAAAAGTCAAATGTTCCCCCCAAATGGAACGAAGGCCAGTGGAATCATAGTATTTTCCCGGCATTCCTTTCTTCTTTTGGCTCTGTTATCTTGATTTTGGGGGATGGGGGAGGAGAAAAAGTAATGCTACATATATTAATAGAATTCATAGTGCAAGCAATATATCTCAGTACCATCAATTATGCTGTCCATCATCATTCCATAAATTAATAAGAGAAAAGGCTTGGTTTTGCAAAGCAAAAACACCTTGACACCGACCCCCATGCCTGCTCGGTCTGTGTCTGAATTACACAATCCAAACTTCTAGAAATAATCCATGCTTTCCTTCTATTTCCCTGAACTACTGCTGTTATTATTTTCAGCTCCCTACACCAGTTTATGCCTCCCCCCCCCCAATCTTTTCCCCTGTTACAAATCTGTCTCTCTATGGTAGGCATGGACTAGTCCACTCCTATTTCTCTTTTTATGTCCCCAATTACTCTTAATACATAATTTCTGTCCTCAAACGATCTCTCCTTATGACCCATACATGGCTTGTCCCCGCCCTCTGTGGTATCTCTTCTGTGACAGGCTAAGTCCACAGTGTAGAATACACAGCTACACACTCTCAAAAACATCCATTTCCCTCACATTTATGGAATATTCCAGCACATCAGCCCTCCTACTTCTCTGGAAGATTCAACATGATCTAATTCGGCCTCCCTCCCTCCCCCCCCCCCTTCAAACAAAGCCTACTGAAAGCCACAGCTGTTTCTTTTATTCCAGATCAGCCTTCTTAGCCACTGCTCTCCAACTTCATTGAACTAATATTTTCATAGCTCCCAATCAGCTGGTGGGAGTAGAGGGGAAATTGCATTTCGATTCCTGCATGATGCAATTCGAGGAGGCCTGCCCTAGTTTGGCTCATGGACTTTCCCTCCCCCTCCCCTACAAAAACACCCAAATGGTTTGTTCTTATTCCCCTTTTCTCCAAAACACACAAACCGTAGTCGTCCTCTGGACCTTTTGGCCAGCTAAGCAGATACAGGCAAAGGTGGGCTGCTAAGGTGGAACGGCGACGTGTGCTCGCCCCCCGTGGCTCTGAGTGCTAGCGGAATCCAGCGCAATTCTGCTACTGCAGCTGTGCAGGTAGCAGAATCGAACAGAAACGCAGGTGCGCCTGTGTTTTGGTGCGTTTTTTTTGCTTCTGCGCATGAAACACGGGTGCATTTGCGTCTCCGCGTGTGATTCTGCTACCTGCACAGCTGCAGTAGCAGAATTGCGCTGGACTCCGCTAGTACTCGGATTCACGGGGGTGAGCACACGTTAGCAGCCCACCTCTGGATACAGGACGCAGGGACTTTCCCCCCATTTCTGTCTCTTGTGGTGGAATGCTCTAGGATCCTGCAGACAGAGGCTCGCCCAAGCCTGCTTTCTTTGTGTACTCTAATAGAGCATCGCACGGTTGCCATGGAGGAATACAAGCATATCGACGTGCTCTGGTGTCAGGGCTTGGCGCTTACTGTGGATGGCATCGCCAGTGCTGCTGAAGAGCCAGCTAGCAGGCACTGAGGTGGCAGGCACTCCTAGGATCTTGCGGGCTGCCTGGGCTAGTAACGGATACTGGGTGTGGTGGATCTTCCACCACTGCAGGGGTTCCTGAGCCAGGGCAGATGCTTTGCTGGTCTGGAAGCTGGCTGTCTCCTGCTCGGCTTGCTGATGGGCAGAGCCGATGCCTGGGCCACCTCGCAGGCTGCAAAGATCTCCCAGCAGGAACTCAATGCCCGCCTCTTGCTTTGGCAGCTTGGAAGGGGGCGGTGAGGAAGCTACGTCGGGCAGGCTGGAGGCTAAGAAGGCAGGGGCCTCAGCCAAGTGGGACACTTCGGACTTGAGCAAGTGCAACGTCTCCACCCGGTCAGAATGGCTCAAGAAGTCCAGGCCGTGAAAGCGGGGGTCCAAAGCGCAGGCCAGGTTGAGGGCCTGGTTAACTTTGGGGCTGGAGAAATGGTGGTTCAGTTCTTTCCGAGCTGCTGCTTTGGCTTCAAGGGCCAAAGCAGAGTCCCACTCACTGGCTACTAAGTGCTTGTAGAGGAGGCTAGTTAACACGGGCTTGACTAGGGCGAGACTGGAAAAGGGATCTTTGGTAAAGGTCGAGGTAGCGATTGCCATGGGCTTGAGAACTTGGGCTACGTCCTGAAGGGCAGCCCAGTCCTGTGGGTGCAGGACGGCCTCCCCGTCAGGGCCGAGCCCAGACAGAGACTTGCTATACTCTAGCAGATCCTGTAGAATGCTGTAGACGCTGTGCCACCTGCTCCCATCTCTCAGGAAGCGACTGAGGTGGGCTTGCAAGAGGGGCTCCTGGAACCATAGCTTTTCATTACGACCGGTCAGGGCCCAAGAAGCCAAGCGACGGAGGCGCTCCAGGGCACTGTGGGCCACTGGCTGGCCTACCACTGCTTCCATCGCTGCCCGCAAGGCCTGCCCAACGCAAGGCAGGGCCGTCCACCCCAGCGCTGCCGCTGCTTGCTGGGTGGCGGAGCCAAGGCCTCCCACAGTGTACAAAGTGCTCTCGTGTACCCCCCACTCTTTGGTGGCCTCAGTCAGAGCCTCCACCAGGCTTTCGGTGCTGGGGTTCTCGGGAATAGGGCGGCTCGAGAGGACCCTGGCCCGGGGTTCAAAGCAGTCGTCCACATAATGCACGGTGAGTGTGAGGTAGGTCAGAGTGCTGCTGTGGTGCCATACATCCAGACTAATGGAACACTGAGGCAGAGCCCGGACCAGTTCCCAGATTTTCCCTTTCACCTGGGTATACATGTGCTTCAGCACGGTGTGGGCAAGGGCAGCAGCTTCAGGCGGCTTGTAGTTGGGGTCCAGAACTGCTAGCATCTGCCCAAACCCTTCACCTTCTACCACCTCCACCGGCATCAGGTCCAACACGATAAAGTCAGCCACTGCTCGTGTCGTCCGGCCAGGGGCTGGAAGCCGAGGAGTCCCAAACTCGCCTGGACCAGCCATTCCTTTGGCGAGCGTGGCAACCTGCGTCCCAACGAGCTGGTTGTACTCACACCGATGCTTGTAGACGAGATGTTGGCGTAAGTTGGTGGTGTTCCCGCTGTAGCTCAGCCGGACTCCACAAAGCTTGCAGATGATCTTGCTCTTGTCGAGGATGCGCCCACAGACATCCCCCTGGAAGCCAAAGAAAGTCCAGTAGCGGCTTTGAGCCCGACCCAAACCCACCAGATTCTGTGTCCCTCCCAGCAGGGGGAGTGTGCTCCCTCCTACAGGAAGGCCTGGCTTGTGGAGAGATAGGAAAGACGAGGCAGCGGCATCTCCGCACAGATGCTCGGCTCGAGAAGAAGGAGTGTGGGGAGCTGGAGGTGGCGACTGAGTCTTGACGTGCAGCTGTTGGAAGAGTTTCATCAGTAATTCTTTCTCGCCGAATTCATATTTGAAATGCTCACCTGTGGGGGGAAATGGGAGAAATTAGATCACGGGGACAAGACTCCTGTTCCTTTTATTTGAAGGGAGGTTTCTTTTCCTTAGCGTTAAAAAGTAGCACATTCTGATAGGCATATACCAGTGTTGGCGAACCTTTTTTCCCTCGGGTGCTGAAAGAGCATGGGCATGGACTGTTGTGCCTGTGTGAGTGCCCACACCCATAATTGCCTGGGGAGGGCAAAAAACAGCTTCTCCTGCCCCCTGGAGGCTGGAAACAGCCTGTTTCCCAATTTCTAGTGGCCAACCTCCTCCCACAACAATTTTCAAAGGCTGAATTTTCCTCCTTGCTTTGCCCGGCGAAGAGAGATGGCTTCATCCTGGCCTGGCGTTCGCCCCGGTGCTGCCAATGGAGCGATTGAGTGTGCTCTGCTTTTGCCTCTGGGTCGGCGCCTCCTTGGAAGCAGAGAGGCAGCGCAGGTGCCCGCCACCAATGGAGAGAGAGAGAGAGAAGGAAGAGAGAGAGAGAACAAGAGAAAGAGAGAGAAAGCAAGAGAAAGCAAGAGAGAGAGCAACAGAGAGTGAGAGAGAAAGAAAGAGGGAGAGAGAAAGAGTGAGAAAAAGAGAGAGTGAGAAAGAGCAAGAGGGGTGAGAAAGAGAGATAGCAAGAGAGAGAGAGAAAGAAAGCAAGAGAGAGAAAAGGAGAGAAAGGAAGAGAGAGAGAGAGAGAGAGAAATAAGAGCAAAAAGGGGAGAAAAAAGAGAAATGAAAAAATGATTGAGGCAGAGAATGAGAAGAAAGAGAGAGAAACAAAAGAGAGAGGGAAGTGACTCTTGATTTAAAGCATATGGTAAAAAGCACCCAAATAATAAGAGAGAAAAAAACCCAGCCCTCACCTGGTTTTGGAAATGGTTTAAGAGAGTTCATACACACACAAGGTGGGGAGGAGACAGGGATGGAAAAAGAGAGAAGTGAGAAGGAGAAGGAATGAGAAAAAAAGGGAGAAAGAGGGAGAAATGAGAAACAAATGAGAGAGAAAAGGGGGAGAGACAGGAGAGGTACCCAGAAATGAGACAGTGGTAGAAATTTGAGGAGGGATGATTGATTATTAAATATGGATCGACTATGGAATGATGGCAAAAGATATTTTATGTGTTGTTTAATATTAGGATGTATTATTTCATAAAATTGGATTAGAATTTTAGAACTATATCGAATTACATAGGTAAAATTAATTGAAGATACATATGATAAGTAAGGGATTTATGATATGTACTGTATGATTTTATGACTTTGCATTATGAATTTAAAATATACTTGGAAATGTAGACGATTGATGAAAGTTAATAACAGTAAATGCTAAGTGCCTGAAAATTAATTGAGCTTGGAAATATTGAATGAAATGATAGAAAAGTAAACATGGAAATATATTAATTGATGCATTGGTGTTCAGATAGATTTTCATAATATTATTAGATTACTATAATACTATGATACTATAATACTATGATAAATATTTAAATCGTTAAGTGTTGTACCACATGATTCTTGACAAATGTATATTTTATTTTATTTATGCTGAGAGCCTATGCACCAAGACAAATTCCTTGTGTGTCCAATCACACTTGGCCAATAAAAATTCTATTCTATTCTATTCATAAATATTTTAAAAATGAAGATTTTAAAGCATGGATTTATTAATAGTTGTGTTTTTGGTTTTGCTTGTTGTTTTAGTTTTAATAGTAATAGATTTTGGTTTTGTTTTATTATTAATTTCTTTTAATAAAAAACAAGTTTTCCCTGCCTATTAATTAGGAAAAAGTTGTATAAGGGTTTTTTGTTTCTTTTAAGAAGAATGTATAAGAAGGAGGAATAGGCATGACAGCCTATCTGGATTTATAAGAGGATAATGATATTAATTGAAATATAAAATAACAGAATAGCATAGTGGGAAAGGGACCTAATTCTGCCCCAGCACCGAGTCCCAAATAATTATGCAACAAGTTGTCTTGGGTGACATCTGTGCTCAGGCATGAAAAAGTGTCGCTCAGACACTATACTTTTCCTCCCACACTGAAAAAAAAAATTAGAGGAAACATTGGAGGAGGGAGTGCATTACAGAGGAAGGAGCCAAGGTGGCGCAGTGGGTAGAGTGCAGTACTGCAGGCCACTAAAGCTGACTGATAAATCTGCAGGTCAGTGGTTCAAATCTTGTCACAGGCTCAAGGTTGATTCAGCCTTCCATCCTTTCAAGGTGGGTAAAATGAGGACCCGGATTGTGGGGGCAATATGCTGGCTTTGTTAAAAAGTGCTATTGCTAACATGCTGCTATGCCCTTTGTTAAAAGGGCATTATAATAAATGTTTTTTTTAAAAAAAGAATAAGAGGCAACTCAGTCTGAAGAATTTGTGTGAGAAAAAGAAGGTGAAGGCAACACCCCGCCCCCAAGTAGTTCACAGAGTATATTAGATGAATCGAACTCAATTTCATTGACCGTAGCTTGTTCTCGGGGGCCGGGGTGGGTGTGGCCGTGGTGGGTGTGGCCAGGGTGGGTGTAGCCAGGGTGGCGTGGCCAGGGTGGGTGTGGCCAGCTTGACATCACTCATGTTGGAGGTGCCTGTGATGGCCCAAGCACTCTGTCAGCAAAAACAGGCTTCCAAGTTACATTTTCCGCTGCGATTGCCTCCTGTTGTCTTCTGCCACTGAAAACGGAGTTCAGCAGGGCTGTGCACCCCCCCTCCGGACCCCGTTTTCATCTGCAATGGCTTCCTGATGCCTTTGCCAGTGAAAACGCAGCTTGGGAGGAGAGGGGCATGTTTCGCTGGTAGAGGCACCGTAGGCCAGTCCTTCGCTGTTTCCAGGGCAGCCCCACGGACCAGATCAAAGCCTCCGTGGGCCAAATCAGGCCTATGGGCCTTGAATTTGATTGGATGGGATTTGTATGCCGCCCCTCTCCATAGACTCGGGGCGGCTAACAACAGTAGTAAACAGCATATGACAATCCAATACAAACAGTTAAAAACCCCTATTGTAAAACCAAACATACATACAGACATACCATGCATAAAATTGTAAAGGCCTAGGGGGAAAGAGTATCTCAATTGCCCCATGCCTGGCGGCAGAGGTGGGTTTTAAGAAGCTTACGGAAGGCAAGGAGGGTGGGAGCAATTCTAATCTCTGGGGGGAGTTGGTTCCAGAGGGTCGGGGCAGCCACAGAGAAGGCTCTTCCCCTGGGCCCCGCCTGTAGTATACCCCTGTAGTATATGATATATGTAGAGAGCTCAATCTGGCAAGATTTTGTCTGCAGGTATGAAATAATAAAGAACTCCACTGAAAGAATGACATGTTCTTCTTGGTTTTGGGGTGGCCGTTAATCAAGTTGTGAGGAGAGGGGAAAAGACAGAGAGGGGGTGGGGAGGAGGATGGATGAACCCACCAGTGATTGGTTCTGACCTTAGCCATAACTAGATTAATTACCAATGGGAATTGTCACTGACATGAGCTGGTGACTACAAGTACCCTATGCCTACAACACCATTAGAAAGCCCAGACTGACTTCCCAAATTAATGCAAAATAAATACAAATGTAAAAATGACTGAAAACTCATGACAGCCAAATCATGCAAAGAGCTCTGCTTTCTTATGGGATTCTGTAATATCAACTTTAAAAAACTGAAAAAGGAGGTGTTTTTGGGGGGTGTCTAGCAACACTATGTGATACTGTGTAATGTTCACTGCCTATAAACACAGCAGATAGAAACATAGAAACATAGAAGATTAACGGCAGAAAAAGACCTTATGGTCCATCTAGTCTGCCCTTATACTATTTCCTGTATTTTATTTTAGGATGGATATATGTTTATCCCAGGCATGTTTAAATTCAGTTACCGTGGATTTACCAACCACGTCTGCCGGAAGTTTGTTCCAAGGATCTACTACTCTTTCAGTAAAATAATATTTACTCATGTTGCTTCTGATCTTTCTCCCAACTAACCTCAGATTGTGTCCCCTTGTTTTTGTGTTCACTTTCCTATTAAAAACACTTCCCTCTTGAAACTTATTTAACCCTTTAACATATTTAAATGTTTCAGTCATGTCCCCCCTTTTCCTTCTGTCCTCCAGACTATACAGATTGAGTTCATTAAGTCTTTCCTGATACGTTTTATGCTTAAGACCCTCCACCATTCTTGTAGCCTGTCTTTGGACCTGTTCAATTTTATCAATATCCTTTTGTAGGTGAGGTCTCCAGATACTTAGCCTAGTAGAATGTGAACCCCAAAAGAAAAAAAAAAATCTTCATCTTGCTTTATAGCAGGAATCCTAAACTGCCAGGCCACGGACCAGTACTGGCCAAATGGAGGTGAGCAGCAGGCAAGCAAGTGATACCAAAACCATTGCCTCCATCCCCGTTTGTGAAAAAACTGGCTTCCACGAAACCAGTCCCTGATGCCAAAAAGGCTGAAAAGGAAAGAAGTAAAGCAGCAAAGCTTCCATTAGCCTGTATTTTGTTTTAAAATTGGTTACATTTTTGTTTGGTGGTGCCATTAGCCAAAATCAATCTACCTATCCTGAAATTCAGACAATTTAATTGAGTAAAACAGTGTTTCTTAAACTCAGCAAGGGGATGGGAAAACTCTGGAAGTTGAAGTCCATGTATATTAATGGTACTAAGATTGAGAAACAAACCACGGATAAGTAGGTCTCCTAGTAAGCTTGTTAAACCAGGAGGATGCAAACTTCTTCTAAGGGAGGGTTGCATTTTTTCAAGATATATTTTCGAGGTCACATGGTGAGACTCAATAGCTCTGTTTGGATAACAGGGTGCAAACCTTTTTTTTTTTTTTTTTAAAAACGGTATTAATTGATACAGAGTTGGCATTGTTTGGAGCTAACCCAAACTTCATGTGTGTTATTTGGACCAGATTACCTCCGGAACCGCCTGCTACCGCACGAATCCCAGCGATTGATAAGGTCCCACAGAGTTGGCCTTCTCCGGGTCCCGGCAACTAAACAATGTCGTTTGGCGGACCCCAAGGGAAGAGCATTCTCTGTGGCGGCCCCGGCCCTCTGGAATCAACTCCCCCCCGGAGATTAGAACTGCCCCCACCCTCCCTGTCTTTCGTAAACTACTCAAGACTCACTTATACCGCCAGGCATGAGGGAGTTGAGATATTCCTTTCCCCTAGTCCATTACAATTTATGCATGGTATGTTTGGTTTTATAATAAGGGTTTTTAGTTGTTTTAGTATTGGATTGTTACATGCTGTTTTTATCATTGTTGTTAGCGGCATACAAATCCAATAAATAATAATAATAATAATAATAATAATAATAATAATAATAGAACTATTTACTACAGAAGTAACTCTCCTAACATCTGAAATATACTTCCACGTAAAAGCCTAGAGAGATCCTTTATATATAATGGCATAAATATAATGGCCATAATAACCAGGATACTGCACATAAAAAAGGGACAGAAATGGTTGAGAATATAACTTTTACTGCCCTGGTCCAATCCAGCTATACTGTTTTATCCTCAAAGAGGGAAAAAAAAATTACAGGGAGAGAAAAACGACAATTCGCTTAGCTCCTTTTTGGCATCTGAGAAGACTAAAAAGAGGCTGTTAAATCACTATTTGAATAATTAAGGATTGTGAGTACGGATAACACAAAGGTGAATCACTTAACTTGGAGAATAAATAATTGGATCATTCATGTCATGTGAACAAGGTCATTATTTCTTAACAACTTATTTTTCTCTCTCTTCCATAATAAGCAGCAAGGAAGGAACAAAATCTTTTTCAGAAGCCTCAGCCTTGCAAGTTAAGAAGAGTTTGTCCACTTTTATATTAATACTCTCAGCTGAACTGTGGGGACATTGGATATATTTGAACACAATTATTAATAGAGAAATAGAGAAAAAAATATTACATCGTTGAGAAGTTCATGGTGCTTCTTTTTTCTATTGCCAAGACAATTCACTGCAGAAAGCAACAGAAATCCACTGCAATATTATTTTCCTAGGAAAATCATAAATGGATGAAAACAAGTAGCCTAGGGCCTCTGATCCCTGGGAGGCTTTACACAGTCCAAGGGCACAAAAGAAATCCTAAGACCAAATAGCTCTGATGATTACCAATCTCTAATAGGAGGTATCATTAATTTAATAGTGGTAAATTGACAAAGGAGCTGGGGTGGCGGAGCAGGTAGAGTGCTGTACTGCAGGCCACTAAAGCTGACTGTAGATCTGTAGGTCAGCGGTTCAAATCTCATCACCAGCTCAAGGTTGACTCATCCTTCCATCCTTCCGAGGTGGGTAAAATGAGGACCCAGATTGTGGGTGCAATATGCTGGCTCTGTTAAAAAGTGCTATTGCTAACATGTTGTAAGCCGCCCTGAGTCTAAGGAGAAGGGCGGCATAAAAATTGAATGAATGAATGAATGAATGAATAAAAAATAAATAATAAATAATAAATAAGTAAGTAAGTAAGTAAGTAAGTAAGTAAGTAAGTAAGTAAGTAAGTAAGTAAGTAAGTAAGTAAGTAAGTAAGTAAATAAACAAACAAACAAACAAACAAACAAATAAATATGCCAATACTTGACATGTAGCAGTAGTGGATCTATGTATGTAGGTCTTGGCATATTTGGGTTTATACCTGTGAAAATCTATGAAAACAAATACAGTGATACGTCGTCTTACAAACGCCTCTTCATACGAACTTTTCGAGATACAAACCCACTGTTTAAGATTTGTTTGCCTCTTCTTAAGAACCATTTTCACATTACGAACCTGAGCCCGGGTGCATGGGCTGTCTTACTGCATGTGCACTCTCTTACTGCCGAAGGGATTCCCCTGCCTTGTGACTATCACCGCCGGGATTTCCCATTTGCTTGCCACCCCTGCCTCCTTTTGCTTGCACCTGCAGTCCTGAGGGGGGGAACGGTGGAGCTGTCCCATTTCCCTGCCACTTTCCCCTCTAGCCCTCCACTTTCTCTGCTCCCCGCAGCCGCCTCATCCTGCTGCCAAAATCCCCCCTAACCTACAGCTTCCTTTGCCCCATCTCGCTGCTAAAATCACCCCTCCAAAAGCTTCTTACGCCGCTCCAAATTGCTCCCAAAATCACTCCCCCAAAAGCTTCCTACACTGCCCCAAATCGCCTCCAAAATTGCTCCCCCAAAAGCTTCCTACACCGCTCCAAATTGCTCCCAAAATCACCCTCCAAAAGCTTCTTACACCGCTCCAAATTGCTCCCAAAATCACCCCTCCAGATGCACCCTATGCCACTCCAAATTGCCTTCAAAATTGCTGCCCCAAAAGCTTCCTATGCCATCCCAAATCGCTTCCAAAGTCTTCCAAAATCACCTCTCCTTTCAAAATGCCTCGTTTCTCCTTGCTGCCTTTCTTCACTCCATTTGCCTTCGTTAGGACTTCGATTTGGGGGTGGCATAGGAAGCGGCTGGAGGGGCGACTTTAGGAGTGATTTGGGGCAATGTAGAAGCTTTTGGAGGGGTGATTTTTGAAGTGTTCTGGGGCAACGTAGGAAGGTTTTGGAGAGGTGATTTTTGGAGTGATTTGGGGCAACGTAGAAGCTTTTGGAGGGGTGATTTTGGGAGAGATTTGGGGTGGCGTAGGAAGTGATTTTTGGAGCAATTTGGGGCGGCATTAGCCTTCATTAGGACCTCCATTCCTCGCTGTCCTTCTCCAATCTTTAAGCCTTCACTTTGTCCACCTGCCACTTTTTTTAAAGTCTTAAAGTTTGGATTTTCTTAATGGGTTTGCATGCATTATTTGCTTTTACATTGATTCCTATGGGAAATATTGTTTCATCTGACAAACTTTTCTACTTATGAACCTCATCATGGAACGAATTAAGTTCGTAAGACGAGGTACCACATGTATGTATATATATGTATGTATGTACATGTATATAGCTAGTGTGATAGCTAGATATAGATACATAGAAAGCCAGACAGAAATCTCGCTTCTCAACTTTATGGGTGGTATAGATGTCTTTCTTAATCTCAGATCCCCTATGGGAATTTGAGGTTTCCGTGCAATATCTTAGTTGCCACTAGCATTGGATTCTTCTGGACAGAGAGAGAGCTCTGACGTTGCTCCTGGGATCTGCTGGAATCATTTGCCATCTTAGGAATCATAGCCCCAAGTGCTGACAGCTACCACCAGTGGGGTCAATTGGGCCATTATACGCTTTCTTTCTTGTTAGTGCAAAGTTAGTGTTAGTGCAAAGTTAGTGTGTCAATCTTTGAATTGACCAACAAATCTGTTGCCCAAGCCTGATGTTGTGGATTGAGGGAAACTGTGACAGGCCCAAAGACAACCAGCTGGCTTTCATGCCTAAGAAAGGACTAAAACTCACAGTCTTTTGATTTCTAGCCTGGTACCTTATCCACTGGATCAAACTGGCAAGACAGCTAGATGAGTTTCCTTATTTGGTTTTACTTTTCGTTTCTTTTGTTGTTTGAATATGTGTGCACATGTGTATTAATAAAAACAGGAAAATATTGACTGTTCTCCTTTACTCCCCTTACCATGCTGGGACTGCCATGGCCCACATTGCATTCACTTGGAAATTTAAGACCTGACCACTCATTTTTTCTAGTCATAGGATGAAGAATGAAACCCTATATTGTTCCTTACTCAGGGTGAACTAGGCTATAATATGATGCTATGGTTAATATTAAGAAAAAATCAAAACGCTACCTTGTATGTTTCTTTCACTTTGTGAGTGTCTAAATATGCTTAATTTTTATTCTTGAAAAATCACAATTTTGTGAGAGTTTGGGCCTGGTCAGGTCCCATATTTTAATCCTGCTCCTATTGATGCACACAAAAAATATTCTACTTTAACTAACTGGTCTTAGCTGAGACGATGTAACCAGTATCTCAAATTGACAACCTGAAATTGAGTTTGCCAGGCAGTATGGGGAGTCCTGGGAAGTGAACTCCACACATCTTAATTTGCTGCCTACAAGGACGGGGAAAAAATGATGCCCAAATTGCGACTTTTAATAGGGAAAGTTATCAGGTACAAATGCCTATACAGTGATACCTTGTCTTACGAACTTAATTGGTTCCAGGACGAGGTTCGTAAGGTGAAAATTTCGTAAGACGAAACAATATTTCCCATAGGAATCAATGGAAAAGCTATTAATGCGTGCAAGCCCAAAATTCACCCCTTTTGCCAGCCAAAGTGTCCGTTTTAACGCTGGTGGGATTCCCCTGAGGCTCCCCTCCATGGGAAACCCGACCTCTGAACTTCTGCGTTTTTGTGATGCGATGCTGCAGGGGAATCCCAGCAGGGGAATCCCAGCATCACAAAAACGGGCGCTTCGCTGGAAGTCCGGGGGTGGGGTTTCCCAGCGAGGGAAGCCTCAGCGAAATCGCAGCATCGCAAATCGTAAGGTAAAAATAGTTTGGAAGAAGAGGCAAAAAAATCTTAAACTCTGGGTTTGTATCTCGAAAAGTTCATGTGACGAAGGATTCGTAAGACGATGTATCACTGTACTTACGAATGCCTGTGCCTACAAATGCCTGAACTTATGAATTTTTCTAGATAAGAACTGGGTGTTTAAGATTTTTTTGCCTAACCATTTTCCACTTACAAACCCGAGCCTCCAAAACTGTAACCGGAAAAGGCAGGGAGAAGCCTCCGTGGGGCCTCTCTAGGAATCTCCTGGGAGGAAACAGGGCCGGAAAAGGCGGGGAGAAGCCTCCATGGGGCCTCTCTGGGAATCTCCTGGGAGGAAACAGGGCCTCCACCCTCCCTGTGGTTTCCCCAATCACACGCATTATTTGCCTTTACATTGATTTCTATGCGAAAAATTGTTTCTTCTTACAAACTTTTCTACTTAAGAACCTTAAGAACGAATTAAGTTCGTAAATAGAGGTACCACTGTACTAATCTGGAAAACAATCAAATTAGCTACATTTAATTTTAAATATAACAGTAGCCTTTGTTTTAATGCTGAGCTTTGCTTCGGGGATGTAGAAGATATGGTATGCTCAAGGCCACAGCGGCTTAACCCAGGTGGCAGATTCTTTTAGAAAAACATATGGCTGCTAAGACTGAGCGAAGCACAGGGACTTGCCATTAGCCCTCTTCCCCTCTCCTCTTTCACTTACCCAAACGCAGTCCTAGAGTGCGAGCGTATTCCTCTCCGATCCAGACCAGCAGCTCTGTATCAGCAGGTATAATTTGGCAGACCCGGTAGTAAATGTAACCTCGGTATTGGAATACAGTTAGGTTCTGCTCCTCCTCAGTGGAGGCACATGCCACATATCTACATGGAGAAGAGGGATGATGAGTCACTAGAGTTGGGGGAGGAAACATATTTAACTTCTTGGTTTTTATACTAGCAGTAATTGCAGATTATGTCTCCAGGAACTACAGGCATGGTGGATCTAAGGACTCTCCTATGACGAAGGAAGCAACTTCCTTTTTTTTTAAAAAAAAGGGGTTAGGCTCATTTGGAATTCCCAAGGAACAAATGGAGTAGTGTTTGGATTAAAGCCACAAGAATGAGGCAAATATGTGGTTTTATTGTCACGATTGTGCCATAAAAATATGGTATAACAAAATGAGAGTTAAGCATTTGCATGTCTATCTTTAAAAAAAAAACCTAAAATCCCATTTATCCCTATTCTTCCCTCTATGTCCTCTCATAGTACTACATCTCACAAGATACAAGTGAGATCATAGGCAATATCTTCAGACAATTTGGCACTCATTTGCTTTCTCCCTGTGCTGCTATCTCATAGGGCCGGTAGTTCCATGGATCCTGATTTCTGCAGATGTCATAACAATTGAGATAGTGGTCATCTTAATTTAAACTTAGTATTAACTGCGCCAAACTTGACTGTAAAAAATATGACTTCAGTAACCGAGTTGTCAAAGCGTGGAACTCATTACCGGACTCCATAGTGTCATTTATTTATTAATCAGATTTGTATGCCGCCCCTCTCCGCAGACTCCCCAAACCCTTAGATTATCTACGGTTGACCTATCCAGATTCCTAATAAGTCAGTAAGGAGCGAGTACAAGTGCACTAGAGTGCCTTCCATCCCCTGTCCTATTGCTCTCCTATATCTCCTATTCCTTTCTTCTATTCCTATATCTCTTCTTCTATTCTTTCATTGATATGTTCTATTACTGTATCTTCTTTTCTATTCTTTCAGATATATTTTACTATGAGTATCTCCTCTACAACCTTCATAATGTATTTTACTATGTGTATGTATATATATATATATATATATATATATATATATATATATATATATATATATATATATATATACCCACTAAAACCCTCATTGTGTATTGGACAAAATAAATAAATAAAATAATAAATAAAATAAACAAATAAATCTTTCAGGATTCTACTGGATTTCTCTCATTAGATGCTCACCTCATCCAGTTGGATTTGGAATCATCAGAAGCATCAATGAAAAAATAGGAGCCATTGTTCTGAACCTGCATAGAGAATGGAAGGAATAGAAAGATCCAATCAACCCCACCTTTATCTTAGAATTTGTTTGGGATTTTAAGCTGGTTGTAGATAACCTACAGCCAAGATTTTTAAAAAAGGGCTCATGAGGTAAAGAGTGCCATCTGCAGTGGATGTGAAAAACTCCATCTATCTTAAGGCAGAGATAGGGAAATCAGACTGCTGGGAGGAACTATATACTGTATTAGTGTTACTTACTATAACAGCAAGGTTCATCAACAAAGAGCAGTGGCCAAGGGAGGCAAAAATAGATCTGAAATGGCAGCTTGCAAATATTGTTTATCAAACTCCAGTCCTCACAGCGTATGCAGATACAAGTGAACATCTAGCACAGATGAGAGACTCTCAGTATTGAATTTGAGGAAGGGAGGAAGAAACCATTTTGTTCTTGTGATTGATAATCAATTGCAACACGTACCCTTTGTAAATGATCCTCTACCAATTACTGGAACCCAGCAGAGTCTCAGCCTTCCCCTGGTTTCATTATCAGCTTTTGTCTACTCACTCAGCTTATTGGGGGAATTGAGTTTGCATTTGTTACTGGCAATCACTGGATCTTTCACAGCTGTATTTCTTTGAGTGGAATGCCACAAATCACGAGTGATCAGAGTCCATTGTTTTCTATCTGGGAACATGAGATTGCTGGCACTTGTCAGCATCCACCCTATCTCATCCTTCTGAGTTGTCATGAACACTTTCAATATTTTAGGGGAAAGGGTGTGCGTCTGCTAATGGCAGCACAGCTCTTAAGATCCTGCAGATTCAAGATTCCCCTTCAAAAGGCAATTGCAAGATAGCATGGCAGCAGGGTTTCCTAATATTTAGTTTAAATGGTAAATCATTTGTTTGCCTGAATTTCGTCTTATAAAAACATCCTTGGAACTCTCCTCTTTCTCTTGAATTCTACCTTTTAAAATTAGAAGAGGGGGGAGAAGAAAGGAGGGCCTTCTCTGAAAACACAAAACTTAATGTGGCAATGTGATATAAGGGAAAAGATATGTGTTTTGGATTGGGAATCCCAGATTAGGTCAACTGCGGACAGTCTAAAATTAACGTTTTTGGAGTTTGGGGGGGTTGGGATATGCTGTGAGCAGACCAAAAAGGAGCTGGAATAATTCTGTGTATATAGTGTAAGGACTTTATACACCTCAACAGGAAGTCAAATGTGATCTTTATCCTCTCTTAGAATCTGCTACTCACCACCACCAAGCCTCTAAGATGTCTAGTTCTACCCTGTCCCAAACTGTGTTTATAACTATGTGGTGATATAAATACTATATGAGAAAAGTAGTAGAGGTTTTCTTCACATATTATTTTAAATCAGGCACTTTGGCTATGTGAATGGAAATGGATCATTATGAAAAGATGTATGCATGTTTTTAAATGCAAGAACTGCCATATTTTTAGAAGGATAAGATGCTTTGGACTATAAGATGCACCTACTGTATTTTTTGGAGTATAATATGCATCTTTTTACAACCCACAGAGGGTGAAAACGTGGGTGCATCTTATACACCAAATGTGGCCCCAACCAGCGAACCCCAGCCTTTGGTCTCTGCCTCCCAGCAATTTATCTCCTTGCAGCAAACACAACAGAGTCTGTTAAGCGAAGCAACTGATTATCAGCTGCCCAACACTCAAATGAGGCTGCAGGCTGGCAGGCCACATGCTAAATTGAAAGTGAAACTAAAACTGCAAGGAGGCAAATTGCAGGGAGACAGAGGTAGAAATTTATTTGCTTGTGCTAATCAGATTGCTGAAACTGGTTGCAAGGAGGTAAGTCAATAATTAGTTAAAATTATTAGACTTATTTTTTTAAAGATTGTTTTATTATCGTTCTATTCAACTTAACAAAATGAGGAAGCTTTTTAAAATACATGAAAAGGCCCTGTGCTTTTGTATCTTCTTTTAAATAGCAGACAATAATGTATACTTCCAGAAATTTTAACAGCATCTATACAAGCATAGACTGAAATGTCCTGTTTTAGTATTAAGGCAGCTGAGTTAAACCCTGATTTAGTTGTGTTTGGAGTAGATCTATTTAAAAAATTGGGAGGAGTTAGTGAGACTACATTTAAGAAACTTTTTGGCATTAATATACTGCCATAATCTACATTTCTCCAATTCTTTACCATTTCTATGGGCCAGGCATACCATCACAGAAATACACAGCAAACAGTGTATATTATCTGTATACTGTTTGCTATTTGCTGTGAGGCAAATTGCTGTGAGGTAGCTGCAGATTTGTTTCCCTTGTTTTCCTCCCCAAAAACAAAGGTGTGTCTTATACTGTGGTGTGTCTTATACTCCAAAAATATGGTACCCTTTTTGGGGGGGAAGAAAACAAGGAAAAAAAAGTCTGCCTCTGCCTACCAGCATCCATCAGTATTCATCTGGCTAGTGTCCTTGCAACAAACAGGCTGGCCAGCTTCAGCACGTTGATGATGGATTGGCCTCCCGGAATACTACCAATCAGCTGTTCCAGACTGTGGGGATTGCTAGAGCCCATCACTGCCACAGTGGGTCAACTTTTTGGCCTACGCACATCGCATTTTTGACCGTCGCATGTCACGTTTTCAATCTCCACATGCTCCCTTTTAGACCTGTTCCAGGCTATGGGGATCACCATAGTACAGCACTGCTGATTGCTGTGTCCGCACTTTGCATCTTCGGCCTCTGTGTGTCCTATTTTTGTCCTTCACATGTCCCATTTTTGGCTCCGCGTGTTGCATTTTCAGGTAGTTCTAGGGTGAAAATGTGATGTATGGAGGTGGCGATCGGTGGCAATGTGCTGTGGCAATTGTTGCAGCCTGGAACAGGTCTAAAATGGAGTGTACGGAGGGTGAAAACACAACACATAGAGGCCAAAAAACAGCCAAAGGGTGGGAGCTGGCAGGTGGATGGGGCTTCAGCAACATTCAGTATATATGCATTTGAGCATGCAGAGGAAGTAATTGTCTATGGCATTTCTTCCAGCCTGAAACGGCTGATCATCGGGAGGTCGACCCAACTGACAATTAACAGCTTGTGCGAGTCAGGCTGTGCTGAAGCTGAAAAGGGCTGTTTTCTGTTTGCTGCAAGGAGGTAAATTGCTGGGACGCAAAGGCATTTTTTTTCTTGTTTTCCTCCCCCCAAGAGGTAGGTGCGTTTTATAGTCCGTAGTGTCTTATACTCCAAAAAATATGGTAACTAATTTTAACTAGCTATGGTTAAGGCACTAGAAAGCAAGAGTCTGTGAGTTCAAGACCTATTTTAGCCACAAAAGCCAGCAGGGTCAGTCTCTCTCCCCCTCCCTCTCTCTTAGTCCATCTTGCCTCACAGGGTTGCCATTGTGGAGAAAATAAGATCAGGAAGATATGTTGGGTATGTTTGCCATCTTTATTAGTAAAAATAAAAGAGGTGGAATATAAATAAATAAAAATTAAAAAAAGCTTTCATTTTTTTAAAAAATCTCTCATCTATTTTAAAACAGTTCTATGTGGCCCGTCCCTTTTGCAATTTTGATTCTAACCACACCATTCAAGGGTGATGTGGTTCTTGACCTAAAGAAAGTTGCATAGTTTTGATGTCAGCGAGGATGGAAAGTCCACCCTTTGTACCCAAATGTTCCCTTTCTATAACAAAAGAACGAACAATTAGGTCTGCTTATTCCCTGCACAAACTGATTGATCACTGCTGAAAAGAAAACAAGCTAAAAAATGCAGTAACATTTTTCATGTATCACAGTAATGGATTTTCTACCCGCTCTGCAGGAATAATTTGATAGGGATTCTATGCATGCAAAGGACATGACCAAAGGTAGCAATAAAAATACCCCAAGTAAAACATAGCATTTTCCTCCCTGACATCTTTTTGTACATCTGTCTTTGGAACACCTATTTCTCTCTCTACCCTTTTCTGCTGAGACAAACAAGTTATTTTTTGCTGAAAGTCTGCAACAATTCCTTGTAGGTAGTTTGGAATTTTGACTAAAAACTACAGATTCTTGGCAGGGTTGTGTGAACTGAATCTTGGGAGTGGAGAAGGAATGTCAATTCAGAATAAGAGACCAATAAAAAGTGCCGGTGGGAGATCTTTTCTCAACCTGATTATCTCCAAGCACACTGGCTATTTGCCTGTGGATGGCAATTGGAACCCCACATCTCTGGATCTAAAATTAATTTGGAGAAAAGATAAACTCTTATATCTTTATTCCATACTTTGACCAAATATTGCTTATGGTGGATTCAACTATGTTATCCACCACTTAAAAATCTATAAAAACTTATTGAAGTGATTAGGTCTGGCTCAGGATCAAACTTTCCTATGTATAGAAATTTGAACCTGGATTTTTAGGCCAACAATAGCTTTGATGCCACACTGGATCTCTTTTATAGTGGATAATATACTAGATTACACTTAAGAACTGATCAACTACAATTTAGGACAGGTTACAAAGTGTTCTCATTGAAGACATCTCAACTTTAATACATGTCCTTAAGAACAATCTATGTAACCACACACATTATCTTCAGTTTGTACATTATCCCATTCATTGTGTTTTCTTGACCAAATTTGGATTTGAGAGAGGATTCTGGAAATATATGCTAACCCCTGTTAACATATATTTCCTGTTACAAACCAACTTTTGTTGGCAATATGTTTGTCAAGGATCTAGGTATACTTATCTCTGATTATCTATGCTCCAAAGTTCACTGTAACAGCGTTGTTAAAAAAGCATTAACAGTTGTAAATTTAATTTTGCAGTTTTGTTTCTAGAAACATTGTATTGCTAATTAGATCTTTAAAAAGTTATGCTAGACCAGTCTTAGAGTATTGTTCAGCTGTTTAGAATGCCCACCATATAACTGACATCAGTACAATTTGGTTCAGAAGTATTTCAAGACAAAATTGATGCACTCTGCTGTACACAATGCTACTAGGTTCCAAATTATCTGTTTGGACAACTTAGAACTGAGTTGCTTGCGGTCAGGCCTAGGTATTGCATACAGAATTATACATTGTAATACTTTACCTGTAAATGACCTTTTGTATACATGCACTAGCAACCGCTTTTAAACTTAATGTAAATCGTTCTAGACTTGAGTGTAAAAAATATAATTTTTGTAATTGTCAAAGTCTGGAATGCTTTACCTGATTCAATTGGTTTGACTACAAATTTTCACAGTTCACATATTGACTTAGGTGGACTTTACATTATACTTAAGTGGTTAGTATAGGGGGTGTGCATAAGAGCAATAACATGCCCATTGTCCCTGTCATTGTATTTTTATTCTTTTCTTGTTTTAGTTTTTGCTCGACAAATTCTAATAAATAAATAAGTTTCAAAACTCTTGTTTTCCATTCCAATATCTCAATTAAGGTTGTGGAAAACTGACGTTAGACCATCTACTGCAGGAAATAAGGCTAGGGGGTAAATTGGGAAAGGGAGGTAGAGCCAAATTAGTGACAGCTTCCATGCACCTATAGCAGTGATGGTGCATCTATGGCAGGGGTGCCACAGGTGGCATGTGGAGTCATTTATGCTGGCACGCGAGCCATTGCCCTAGCTCAGCTCCAACATGCATGTGTGTGCTGGCCAGCTAATTTTTGGCTCACACAAAGGCTCTGGGAGGATGTTTTTGGCTTCCAGAGAGCCTCCGGAAGGATGGGGGAGGGCATTTTTACCCCCCCCCAGCTCCCAGGAAGTCTTTGGAGCTTGGGGAAGGCAAATCACAAGCCTACTGGCCACCGTTCCCTGTAGGCTGCGCACGCCTGCGCCAGTGCACCCCAAAACGCCCCCGCGCACAGCCTTTTCCAGGGGTGCGCACGGAGCCGCGGCCACCCCCATCCCCCACGCGCCTCCAGCCCCCTAGAGCCCCTGGCTACTCGCCGCTGCCCCCCACCCGCCCGCCCGATCCCCCTCCGCGCGGCTGGGGAGGTGGATTTGCCGCCCCTGCCAGCCCGATCTCCCTCCGCGCGGCTGGGGAGGTGGATCCCGCCCTCGCCAGCCCAATCTCCCTCTGCGCGGCTGGGGAGGTGGATTCACAGCCCTCGCCAGCCCGATCTCCCTCGGCGTGGCTGGGGAGGTGGATTCGCCGCCCCCGCCAGCCCGATCTCCTTCCGCCGGCTGGGAACGCAGATCCACCGCCCTCGCCAGCCCGATCTCCCTCCACCCAGCTGGGGAGGTGGATTTGCCGCCCCCGCCAGCCCGATCTCCCTCCGATGGCTGGGGACATGGATCCACCGCCCTCGCCAGCCCGATCTCCCTCCACCCAGCTGGGGAGGTGGATTTGCCGCCCCCGCCAGCCCGATCTCCCTCCGATGGCTGGGGACATGGATCCACCGCCCTCGCCAGCCCGATCTCCCTCCGTGGGGGGGGGGGGGGGGGGCGACGAACCGACGACCGGAGGCTGTCCGTCCGTGTTGGGTGGTGCAGGGCAGGCACAGGCAGCCCCAGGGGAGAACGAGGGAGGGAGAGAAAGGAAAGATAGAGAAAGGGAGGGAGAGAAAATTGAATGAAGGAGGGAGAGGAAGAAAGAAAGAGTAAGAGGTAGAAAGGATAGAGAAAAAGGAAGAGAAAGGGAGGGGGAGAAAGGAAAGAGGGGGGGAGAGAAAGAAGATATGAAGGAGGGAGAAAAAGAAAGAGGGAGAGATAGAAAGGATAGAAAGAGGGAGAGAAAGGAAAGAGAGAGAAAGGGAGGGAGAGAAAGGGAATGAAGGAGGGAGAAGGGGTGAGAGATAGAAAGGATAGACAGAAAGAGTGAGGAAGGAAAGAGATGAGAGAGGAAGGAGGAGACAGAAAGAGAGAGGAAGGACGGGGAGCGAATTATGGATGTCAGAACTCAGGCATGCGTGATAGCGCATGCCCAGACTTTATTTGTTTGTTTGTTTGTTTATTTATTTATTTATAGTTCTATGCCGCCCAGTCCCAAGGGGACTGCCGCTCAGACACTATACTTTTCCGCCCACAACGGAAAAAAATTAGAGGGGACATTGCTACTGGCCCATCAGAAGTTGGGAAAACAGCCTGTTCCTGGCCTCCATTGGGCCTCTGGGGGACAGGGGAAGCTGTTTTTGCCATCCCCAGGCATTGAATTATGGGTGTAGGCACTCACGCATGTACAATAGTGCACGGCCATGCTCTTTCAGCATCCGAGGGAAAAAAAGTTCGCCATCACTGACCTATAGTCAGAATGGCAATATTACTTTCCACTTCCAATACTACTATTTTTTTTACTTCTAGGCATTTATAAAAATCACAATTTTTCCAAGAAGACATTTTTTTCAAATGCAAGGATTTACAAATTTCTACCAGATCACTCTGGAGGCGAAACATTATCACAAGGTTTTGCTGAGGCAAAACTAGATCTAAAAAGGGATGAGGTAAGCATAAATAAAATTGACATCTGTGATACCTGAAGCTCCTGGAATTATTCTGTGAACAAGGCAGAGAAGCTGCACAATACTATAAAGTCCTTCTCAAGAAAACGCCATCTCCGCAGTCTGCATTGGTTGCCGATCAGTTTCCGGTCACAATTCAGTGTTGGTTATGACCTATAAAGCCCTTCATGGCACCGGACCAGGATACCTGAGAGACCGCCTTCTGCCGCACGAATCCCAGAGGCTGGTTAGGTCCCACAGAGTTGGCCTTCTCCGGGTCCCGTCGACTAAACAATGTCATCTGGCGGGACCCAGGGGAAGAGCCTTCTCTGTGGCGGCCCCGACCTTCTGGAACCAGCTCCCCCCAGGGATCAGGACTGCCCCCACCCTTCTTGTCTTTCGTAAACTTCTTAAAACCCACCACTGCCGTCAGGCATGGGGGAACTGAGACATCCCCCCTTGCCTATGTAGCTGTATGTATGATATGTTTGTGTGTATGCTTTTTTATATACTGGGGTTTTTAGGCTTTTTAATGTAAAATTGTTATTTTAAACTTTAATATTAGATTTGTTACTGTGTATTGTTTTTATCATTGCTGTGAGCCACCCTGCGTCTGCGGAGAGGGGCGGCATACAAATCTAATAATAAATAATAATAATAATAATAATAATAATAATAATAATAATAATAATAATAATAATAATAATAATAATTTCCCACTTTTTTTACACAGGTAGTCCTTGATTTATAACCATGTTGGAGCCTGTCCATTACAGGCCGAAGTCACGAAAGCTACTTTAAAGCACGTCATCATGTGACTAACTCAATATTACATTTTTTCTGGTAGTTGTTAAGTAACACACTTTGGCCCTTAGGTGAATCTACAGATGTTAATGAATGCCACAGTCATTAAGCAAAGCTATTGTGCTTTTGCGGAAGACCAGAAGTAAATGCTAGGATTTGGCAAAAACATTATAAATGAGGGTCGTGTGACTAAAAGTGCAGCAAACGGTCATAACTGTGCCTGAAATGTGTTCATTTGATCATAGGGGCAACCACTGGAACTAGGCAGTAAGTACACTTGGGGGAGAGGAGGTGTCCTTTGTAATATCTACCACCTAGCTTTCTACCACATAATTCCCAGTGAGCAATAAGGGCCCACACGGTTGGTCTTCTCTGGGTCCCGTCAGCTAAACATTGTTTAGGAGGCCGGTGGGGGAGGGCCTTCTCTGTGGCTGCTCTGACTCTTTAGAACCAGCTACCTCCTGGGATCCGGACTATCTCTACCCTATTGGCCTTCCAGAAAGCCGGAAAGACCTGGCTTTTCTGGCAGGCCTGGGGCCGTTGATCATATGGTATACCATCGGGATCTGGCCATTAATGACATGCATTATTATTATTATTATTATTATTATTATTATTATTATTATTATTATTATTATTTATTAGATTTGTATGCCACCCCTCTCCGCAGAGGTTTTTAAACTGTTTTAATTATTTTTAATTGTTGGCTTTAAATTGTTTTAAACTGTTTAACATTGTATGTGTTTAACTGTTTAACATTGTATGTGTTTAATTGTTTAACACTGTATGTGTTATTTTCTGGTTATGATCCGCCCCTCAGGAGTTGGGCGGCATAGAAACCCAAATAAACAAACAAACATCAAATAGTAGCTCAGCACTATAAGTTGAGGGCTAACTGTACTGAGACAAACACACATAAGAAAAAACAGGCAAATCTCTTTCAATACTCAACAATTCCAAAATCAAGAAGAAAAAAAATTCAGCTGAAATCTGTGATTAGCTAACACAGACACCAAGAGTTATGTAATGTGGTGGACTGGTTGGTTTTTGTGTATTTGGGTGTGCCTTACCGCCCAAGAATAACGGGTGCAGTCACGATGTTCTTGGACCACTTCCCCCTCATAGGGCCCAAAGATGCATCCACGAGGGAGGGCCGGGAGTGCACTCCACACTCCAAAGCCTCCTTGGGGACGCTCCTTGACCAGAAGTCCCTCAGGCAGGGACAGCAGTGCCCGTGATGGAGCTCTTTCTGGAACAGGTGTGTCAGACACAAAGGTGGGTGGTCCATGTTGTGGGCAGGAATCGCGGAAATAAAGACGACAATCTTCACAGACTGCAAGGGGAAAAAATATAAATTTAAAAATTGGGTCTTGAGGGAATTCTGTGTGCTGGGACAAGTTCAAAAATAGCGAAGACCGTACATCATACAGTATAATTTGAGGAAATCTTCTTCTAAATTTAGCATAGGAAAAACTTAATTTCATTGCTGTTTTGTTCATTACAACTTTTGGCTGACCATTTCAAATTTTTGAAATGTGTACCCCACATTTGCTGATAGGTTCCTTACCACCTTTAAATTATTAATTTAAACAACAGTGCCAGGCAGGAAAGGCTATGCCTGATTTAGGAAGGAAGGAAGGAAGGAAGGAAGGAAGGAAGGAAGGAAGGAAGGAAGGAAGGAAGGAAGGAAGGAAGGAAGGAAGGAAGGACAATTTTCACAAGATTTCAAGAGGATCCTGTCATGTCTGTCAAGTCACTTGATTTTAGAGAAGACCTGGAAAAGAAAATGGCCTAAACCAACCTTATTCTTGTGAACCAACTTGAGGCTGGGTAGGGATAGCTTCCTGCTTATAACCATATAAGATGATGCTGGAAGGTTGTCCTAAACTTATTATGCCCCATTCCTTCATTTTTTACTGACATTCTTCACCTGTGAGCCTTCTATGTTAAAACTATAATTCTCAGAATTATAGTTTTAACACATGAGGTTCACCTGTGAACCGTCTCCATATGTGATTCTCAGAATCCTTGGCATATTTAAAGGATAGAAAAAGACAGACAACAGCTCCTGTATCTTTTGTACATTCTATGCATTGAGGTGGGGGAGCACTGTTACCCTCTTTTTCTTATGCAGGACAAACAACCATCTGTAATTGTTTGTGAACTTTTTGTTCATACGATGCCTGCTTTTAAAATGAACTTTCTTTTTCAGTATTCTAACCCAAGTCTGAAAAAAATAATTTTTTCAAAGAGTCAGTTAATTTGTTAATGTGCTGTTAATAAAGCTGCATTTTGTTTTCAAACTTGCCAAAATGTCATGCTACTTTAACAGGAGCAGAGTGGTACTACAGTAGTCCCTCGCTATACCGCGCTTCACCTACTGCGGCTTCACTTCATCGCAGGTTTTCAAGAAATATTAATGAGAAAAATCATTCGCGGGTTTCTGAGGAAGTCGATCGGCAGATTTAAACAGCCCGCCGAACTCGATCGGCAGGTTTTTCAAAAAAAATATATATAAAATTGTAAATACTGTATTTAAATACTGTATTTAAAATAAATACTGTGTGGGAAGGGTTTATAAACACTTAAAACAATGAAAACTTACCAAACAATTACAATATAAATACTTAAATAAGTACTATCAGTCGATAAATTCCCCATCGCGGATTTCACCTATCGCGGCCGGGTCTGGAACGTAACACCAGCGATAGGTGAGGGACTACTGTATATTCACACCAATTTTGTAGCGTTTTTTCTACACAGCCCAAGTATGCAGAATCAGAATTACCAAGTGTGCAAACCAACCATTCACCTAAACTCAGATTATCATAAGCCAGAGGTTTAAATTTTCAAAACTTAGTTGTTCTTCTTTTCATTCCCTCCCTCCATACAATATGGGAATTTGTGGGAAACAGCCTGTTATTCAGTCACTGAGACACTGGTGAATAAATGCACCACTTTAGTAAATACTGTGGAAATTTGCTGCGGATACTCTGAAAGTGCTGAGAATAATGTTACATGCAACTCACAGAGCAGTTCATCCTCCAAATGGGTGCAGGCATCCTCAGCCACTTGCATGGTGTGAAGGATTGGGGAATCTGCAAAATAACGAGATATATTTTTCCTATTTCCCCCCCTTACTTTATAGTGCAATGTCTTGAACAAAACACTGAGGCATCCTTACTGCATTCCTACATCATGCAAAGATATATGGAAACACCTTTTTCATGGCACAAACACAGCTTGTTCTCCCCCTAAAAGTAATATTAGACCCAATCCAATCTCTATCTATCAGCTTTCCATTTTCATGGAACTACAATTCTCCCCTCCCTCTAAAACGATGCTTATCCTACCTTTCCTCCTTCCTGCTCCCTTTCTTTGGCACAGCCACTATCATTGTTAATCCTTCCCTTCTTAACCCATTCTATCCAACCCTGAAATTCCCCAAATGCATTTACCCATTATCCTCAGCCAGCATAATGACAATGCCAGCTAAGCCACCCACAACCCCAACATCATATTCTAACCTCTAACTTTTCTACTTTTCAAAGTCTCCTGCATCCCTCCAACCAGATACAAACCCACCATATTAGATCATAAACCCAAATAGCAACATCTCACTCCCTTCTCTACTTTTTACAAACCGACTCTCCAAATTATATCGGTAATTCATTTCCCCCCCAGAGAAAGCTTAATTACTTATCAAAGAATACCCCAGAGGTGCTTTTTCTTACTCTCACGAGGCAACTGGACTTTGCTTTTTAAAAAAAATCTAAAAAAATACTTAGGTTGACAATTGCCAGGGACCTGCTGAGATCAATGGGCACAGTCCCATATCTCCTCTGCCATTTAACGCTGACCTCTTTTCAAACGCTACCCCTTCCTCTTCCCGTGCCCCACTCCCCAGCATGCAAAATTTTAGTGTCTTATCCCCCAAACTGCTGTCCTCAGATGTCTCATCACTCCTGCGGCTGCTCATGGTAGCCACGGGATGAATTGGCTTCGTACTCCATATGCACAAGAACTGTAGACAGTTGCTCTACTACGTGCAGCAGTCAAAGCAAGCAAAATAAGGGGGTCCCCTCACCCCAAGGCGGGCAGCTTTTGCTGACCCTCTCCCACCCGCAATAGCCCTCCTCGCTGCCCTGCCAGAAGCTGAAAGGAAACCCCCTCCAAAGAATTGCGACATAGGACTCTGCTTGCCCAGTCTGAGCCGAGTTGGATCGATGCCGCTGCGGCAGCTCCTCCCGGCGGAAAGGATCGCGACGTACCGGTGGGCAGGGGACGCGCACGCGCACTCAGAGGGAGACGGAGGGAGGGAGGGAAGGCAGGCGACCCTCACGCGCCGCTCTCCTCCCTCCCTCCCCATTCGAGACAGCCGAGCTGCCCGCCGTGCGGCACCGGGTCAGCATCGTCAGCCCACCGTTGCTAGCAAGGGTGCCACCAACTTTCCTTTCTGTGACAGTTTGGCCTCGCCAATGAAAACTCGCTTGGGGGCGGGTGTATCCAATGAGAGTCTCCACGGGAGCTTTTTTTTTCTTTCTCAGCCATTAAGGTACTTTTTCGATAATAAGATCGGCCCTGGCAAGGCGGGTTATTTGAGTTGCATCCAATGGATTCACTGAATTGAAATAAGGTGGAGCACTTGAAGAAGCATATAGAAACGTTGGGACCAATGGGAGACAAGAGTCTTTAAAGGGCGGGGCTTTGTGCCTTGCAGGGCAATAGGATTTGTAACCAATAGGGGGCGCTACTGGGCCGACGGTGTTTAGGTTCCGAAGCTAATCAGATCAAAGCCGGTTAAATTTGGAAGGACAGTCCTGAAATCACAGGAATGTTAATACAATAGAATAGAATTTTATTGGCCAAGTGTGATTGGACACACAAGGAATTTGTCTTGGTGCATATGCTCTCAGCGTACATAAAATAAAATATACATTTGTCAAGAATCATGTGGTACGACAATGATTGTCATAGGGGTCAAATAAGCAATGAAGAAGCAATATTAATAAAAAATCTTAGGATATAAGCAACAAGTTACAGTCATACAGTCAACATGGGAGGATAGGAATGATGAGAAAAACTAGTAGAATAGAAGTGCAGATTTAGTAGAAAGTCTGACAGTGTTGAGGGAATTATTTGTTTAGTAGAGTGATGGCGTTCAGAAAAAAACTGTTCTTGTGTCTAGTTGTCTTGGTGTGCAGTGCTCTGTAGCGACGTTTTGAGGGTAGGAGTTGAAACAATTTGTGTCCAGGATGTGAGGGGTCAGTAAATATTTTCCCCGCCCTCTTTTTGACTCGTGCAGTATACAGAAAGAATAATAATAATAAAATAATAATAAAAATAAAGAAAGCAACAGCAAAAGCACGTGTGTTTTTAAAGATGTGTCAGCCGAGCTGGGTTGCTATTGTAGAAGATAATTTCATAGTAGCATCTGAGGGGCTTGGCTAGAGAGAACAAATTTAGCAAAGGTTTTGCTACGTTTACACAATATACTAATCAACTCAGGCTGATCAATAGAAGTATTGCAAAAAAAATGTTGTGCATTTGGTGACATGGCCCTCAGCTAACAAAAGTCCGCTTGTCTGCTTCGCAGGTAAAAACAAAATCCCTGATTAGCTCAGATGATATGAGATGGAAAGCCAAACTACTTTGCTATACCTGTCTTCATTTAATTGTGGTTGAGACTACAAAATCCATCACTAAGCAATGTGGTTGTTAAGGGAAACATCATGCGACTGCATCGGACTTACTACCACTTCTTCTGTGGTCACTAAGCCAATAATCCACAGGCTTTAAGCAAGACATCACATGATCGTGACTTGCAATTTTACTACTGACTTCACCATTGGGCTCTGTCAGAAGCCTATTATGAAGCATAAAGATGGCACTCATGACCATGTGACACTATCCACCAGTTGCAAAATACCTGAATCTGGATAACTAGACTGTGAGTCTAGTTGTAGTAATAGCCATAGATGTCCAGTTGTACATCTTGTTTTTCAGTGTTGTCATAACTGAACAATCACTAACTGGGGATTACCTTTGGAAATGAAGGCTTCAGAAGGTGCAGTAACACCATATTGGTAGTGATGGGGAAATAGCACAGAAGAGGGAATCTATGAGGCAGAAAGCAAGAGAATAGAATTAGAATTAGAGATAGCATAGTATTGTTGTGATTCAGTCTGAGGCTCCTCAGAGAACGGCTGACCCTCTGCCGGCTCCATGCTCAGAGGGGGAGGATGAGGACCAGGAGGAGGAGGAGGAGGCCCAGGCAGACGGGGAGGAGGAATATCAGGCCGAGGGAGAGGGAGAACAGCCTGAGTCCCCCGGGGTGGAGCTCTCCCCAGCAAGCAGCCTGAAGTCCTTAGATGAAAATGCACAAGCCATCATCGATCTCAGGCAGAGAAGAGCAGCACAACGAAGGGGACAATTAGCCAGGTATTTCCAGCCCTAAATAGGCAACAGCTGGGTTTGGGTGTGGTTCTCCCCAGAAAGGCTGAAAAGGCAGACCCACCCTTCCTGTATTGTGGAGTATTATCTTTGGGAGTCCTGGGACCTGGCTGTGATCTTTGGCGTCTCTGATTCTGGCTTGTGGCCTTGAAGGCTGAAACCTTGGGGGGGGAAGGCGTGGGTCTTATTCTCTACAGTGGTGTGTGTGCCAGCAAGAAGTCTGCTGTATTGTCTGGCCGTCCTGACTCTGCTGTGAAGCCTCATAGCCTGCCTGTGTGGAAGAACAGGTTTTTCTCTGTGTTTGTTTTTCAAACTATAAAGTGCCTTTGCTTTTACCAGCGTGTCTGGCTGCTTTTTTCAGTTGGTGTTGAAGTCTGGGGGCACCCAGACAGAACAAGTATAAGATTTTTTTTGTTGCCCAAGTGCACAAGGAAATTATCTTGGTGCATAGGCTCGCACGGTAGATAAAAGAAAAGATACATTCATCAAGAACCATAAGGTACAACACGTAATGATAGTTCAGTTACAAATAAGCAATCACGTCATATTAGGAACCAGTCAGTATAAAGTGTAAATTGTGGGAGGAGATGGGTGATGGAACGATGAGAAGATTAATAGTAGTGCAGATTTAGTAAATAGTTTGACAGGGTTGAGGGAATTATTTATTTAGCAGAGTGATGGCATTTGGACTGACATTCACTGCTCTTTTGTCTATAGCACTGGGTGGAAGTTGAGCAGTTTGTGTCCAGAATGTGAGGTGTCTGTAAATATTTTCGCAAGCCCTCTTTTTGACTTGTGCAGTATACAGGTCCTCAATGGAAGGAAGTTGTTATCAGTTGTTTTTTTCTGCAATTGTGCAATCAATTGTGGACTTCAACTCTCAGAATTTGCTGGCTGAGGAATTCTGGAAGTTGAAATTGCTAAAGTTGGAGACCCCTGATTTGAAGAATAGGTTGACCCCCTCTTTTCTGTGACAACTTTTCAAGTACTGAAAACTGCTTCTTCTGTACATTGGAACATTATACATGCCTTCAGATGTACTTCCCTAGTTTGCAAATGACTGCTAGAGCCAGGATATGTAATGGATTGACATATGTGGTGAAACTTACTTAATGCTCTTGTTAAATCAGGAGACTGGAGACCACGGGCTAATAATCAGCTCTTTTATTAGCAGTGATAGGTAGAAGTGATAGGTATCAACTCTTGCATTTTGACAGGATGGCATGGAGTCGGTTTGCGAAGTCGTTGAAGGATTCCCCGTCAGCCTGCCGCATTTATGCGAATGGGTTTCGGCTGACGCGGGCTGGAGTGATGGGCTGGAAATGGGTAGCTAGCTTCTCTTGAAGTGCTGCCCAGGCGACAGTCTTCACGGTGTTAGGCTCGACCAGCATGGTTGAGAGGCTGTAGATCGCGGGGCCGCAGTAGTTCAAGAAGATAGCACGCTTCCTGTCATCGGAAGCGTCTTGGAGGTTGTTTGCTCAAAGAAATATTCTGAATTTGGACATATAGGTCGTCCAGGTGTCTTGATTGGGGTTGAAGAAAGCCGGCACTTGTAGGGGAACGCATAGGTCGGGCAGGTGGGAACGCGTAGGTCGGGCACCCTCGTCGCCACTGTTAAATCAGGAGACTGAAGACCACGGGCTAATAATCAGCTCTTTTAGTAGCAGTGATAAGTAGAAGTGTTCAGCTCAACTCTCAGTCTCCAACAGAGACAGTGGTTTGAAACCCCGGCTATTTATACTCTTTGGTAAAGCGGGAAACACTTTGACAGTCTGTTGAATTTTTGCGGCAAGTCTATTCGACTTACCGCGTCTTAGCCAATCAGTGTTTGTTTCAGAAACGGTTTACAGAAGGCATAACAGCTCTTGCTTAGCAACCAAAATTTTGAGCTCAATTGTGGTCATAAGTCAAGGACTATTTCTGACTTCCTCTGCATGGCATCCTAGTAAACTCTTTCTCCTTCCTGGCAATATAATCCAGACAATGTAGGTTTCCTGCTGTAGCAGGGGGCTGGACTAGATGATGTCCGAGATGTCTTCCAGCCCTAAACTGCTGTGCTGTTTTAAGAAAGTTAGCACCCATCCTTCTCCTAGAAAAATGAAATATCCTAGGAAATATTGAAAAGGAAGAATATGTTTCCCTCGATGAGGAAAGGAGAAACAAGGAGAAAGGAGAAACAATACAAAGCAGCTCTCTGCAGCTCCCTACCCCGCTTTCAGATCCAGGAATTAAGACTTTCACCCTTAGGACATGATAAGATTAGCCGTCTACCACGTGGCATAGAAACATAGAAGACTGATGGCAGAAAAAGACCTCATGGTCCATCTAGTCTGCCCTTATACTATTTTTTGTATTTTATCTTAGGATGGATATATGTTTATCCCAGGAATGTTTAAATTCAGTTACTGTGGATTTACCAACCACGTCTGCTGGAAGTTTGTTCCAAGCATCTACTACTCTTTCAGTAAAATAATATTTTCTCATGTTGCTTTTGATCTTTCCCCCAACTAACTTCAGATTGTGTCCCCTTGTTCTTGTGTTCACTTTCCTATTAAAAACACTTCCCTCCTGGACCTTATTTAACCCTTTGACATATTTAAATGTTTCGATCATGTCCCCCTTTTTCCTCTCGAAAATTACCAGCACTCAAGCAAACCTGGACTTAAGACATCCTAAAGAGTTGCCCCCCCCCATCCTCTGGGAGTCTGGCAGCCAATGGGATACATTTCTTTCACAGGAATAGGAAACTTTCAAGGTGAAGTCCAAGAGGGCATAAAATCAGAGGACTGTCAGCAGCTCGGCCCTTTTTTCTTCACCCTACATCTGGAAACATGTGACCCACCTCTTCTCTTCAGGAGCTCATGCCATGTGCTCCTGTCTTCCATTAAACCTTCTTTCCAAGCAACTTCCATGAATCCAGTATCTTTCCCCCTCCACTTGGAACTGAAGCCAGAAGGATATTCCTGATAACAAAAGTGTCTTCTGAAGTCACGTCTAGTCTAGTGCCAGAGTTTGTGGCGCTTCCTTCCTTCTCTCTCTCTCTCCGTCCCTCCCTTCTTTTTTTCTTTTTTCTTTTTTCTTTCTTTTTTCTTTTTTCTTTCTTTTTTCTTTCCTTCCCTCCTTCCTTCCCTCATCAGGGCCACTTAGCCAATATTTTATTGTTTATTTATTCAGGACAGTTATTTTCTAGTACTGAAATCAAGTATATAGAAAAGAAGTTGGAGCTAATCAGTTAAGGAAAGGAAGAGATAAGGAAGGCAAGAGATCCAGTGCTTTCCCCACCTCTTACTCCTTTGCTTGCTTGTCCTCACTGTTACTTTAAGCTCCATTTTGCCTTGCTTCATCATGCAAGGAATAGGTGAACATCTGCTGCTGGGTTTCCCTTTACATTGCTTCAAAATTGACTCTGAATGCAGCATTTTGATTCCTGCTGATTGCAATTGGGGAAGATGGGATTGCTCTGTTTGATTCTAACTGTTTGATCACTGATTTCTGCTTGCAACTAGTATTCTCAGTTGGATACCATAAAGTGCCCTGGAGATGTTAGGAGATTTTAGATTAAATTGGTAAATATAAATAGAAAATAACTATTTGTAAAAGAAAAAAACATTTTTTTAAAGTCTATAGAGTTTGTAAGAGTTTAAAACAGAAGAAGCAGACTGAACTTTTTAAAACTTTTTTTTTTCAGGGTCCAAACTAGAGTACAGGAGTTGAGGTCGTCACATAACCATGACACTCAAAGAAGCTGGGAAGCTACCTTCAACTTGATGCGCTCCTTTTTGTTTTTACTTTCAAAGATATAGTGAATATATTGAAGATTTAACACGTTTTTTAAACAAATCCATTAAATCATTCAGTAGACAGGTTTTTTTCTTGCTTTATCCTTAGAGCAATGATAGTGAATCTTTTTTGGTTTGGGTGCCAAAAGGGTGCATGCACACACAAGATGATGCCCACATATGCCCACATCCTTAATGCAATGCCTTCCTTCCACGCATATCTGTAGCCCTCGTGCATTCACACAACACCTCCGCACTGCCTTTCCTGCACATGCGCATAGGCCTCACTGAAGCCTCTGGACTTCTGGTAGCCTGTTGGGCTGTTTTTCACTCTCTGCAGGATTCAAGAAAGCCTCCTGAATTATGGGGACAGCAGAAAACAGCCCAACGGACAAATCGGAAGTTCATTTCCAAACCTCTGGTTGGCCCATTGGGCCATTTTTTGCGACCCATAGGGTTCAGGAGGCTTTCCTGAAACCTGCAGAGAGTGAAGAGGGCCAAAAAGGTGGACAAAGGTCAGCTGGCCAGTGTGTGCATGTGCTCTGGAGCTGACCTAGGGCAATGCCTCGCGTGCCCTCGGATATAGGTTCATCATCATTGCCTTAGAGCAGTGATGGTGAACCTTTTTTCCCATGGGTGCCAAAAGTGCATGCGTGTGTGCAATCACACATGCACAAGTGCCCACATCCACAATTCAATGGCTGGGGAGGATTAAAATGGTCTCCCCCCCCCCCCCGGAGGATCTCTGGAGGCCAGAAATGGCCCATTTCCCAACTTCTGGTGGGCCTGGTAGGCCCATTTCCCAACTTCCGCTGGGACCAGTAGACCCATTTTTTGCCCTCCCCAGGATCTGGAGGCTTCCCTGGAGCATGGAGAAGGCAAAAATGCCCCCCCCCCATTCCCCTGGAGGCCCTCTTAAGCCAGAAATGGCCTCCCATAGTTTCAGTTTGAGCCAAAAATCAACTGGCCAGCATGTGCATGCACATTGGAGCTGAGCTAGGGCAATGGCTTGTGTGCCAGCAGATATGGCTCCACGTGCCACCTGTGGCACCCATGCCATAGATGCGCCATCACTACCTTAGAGCATTCAAAGTATTTCACACATATTTTTTCTGTACTTGTAACTGGAGGAGACTAATACACGTGGTGTTTCTGCTTAGCAAGAAAAAAAACCCCAGGTGAAAATGTATCCTTTTTTAATTTTTATATTTACATTTTGACAGTTCTACAATTCTTGGTTTCCCAAAGCTTTCCCAGTATCAACATCCTTTTCTGTTCATAATTGATGTTGTTCTACTAAAGGTCCACTATGCTCTAAACCTCAGAATGAAGTTATTAGCCTATATCGAGCTTCGTCAAAGTATTGCTCTTACAATATTATTTTTAAGATAAAAACTCTAACGAAGGCTCTATAAAATACAATCTTAAAATATAAATATATTTTGGATTACTTTGTCAGGACTTTGGATTGCAGCATGTTCATCTGCCTCAAAAAAAAGGGGGGGAGATAGAAACATTCTGGAAAATAATTAGGTGTTAAAGAACATACTTAACCATTTATGGTCTTGCAAAGTGAGTGGCTTGTAATTGGTTATGTCCACCAACTTGCTCAAAAGATTAGGGACTCCATTATCTCTATTTTGAATGTATATCGACTTCTCTTCTATAAACATGCGTGCATGCATACATACATGCATGCATATACACTCACACCATTCTTCAATGTGAATACTGTGTTCAATTGTTGGGAATGCAGTTTACCTTTCTTCCACCAAGTGGCAAAACTGTTCCACTTTTTTTTAAATCCCTTCTCCCTTTCTTTAAGAAAAGTGACCATGTGCAAAAAATCATTAACACATGCTGGGTGAGCTACAGAGGACAAATAAAAAACACTGAAGCAAAGCATGTTGCTTTTTGGTTCCGAATTCTGATTACTTAGAATGAAAAGTGACTTTCAACTATATCCAGTTAGTGGATCATGACCAAATCCAACCAACTGGTGCTCATAACATCTCTGTCCGTTAAAGACAATCAGCTAAGGAATTAATAGTTTAATATATTTCCAAATGTTGATTGGGTAAGTGCAAGAGATACTGTCTTAGAATACCGATTCCATGCTGTGTGACAATATCATCATGCCTCACCTTTGACCTTTCTGGAAGCTTCTGCTCATCCTCTGTGGAAACAAGATACTGGATTAGATAGACTTTTGTGTGAGACAGCAGAGCTTTTTTCATCCTAAAATGAAAGCTGTCAATAACAATAGCTATTAAAACCAGTTGTCTCCATTTCAGAAATCTTTTAATAAAGAGATGGTCAAGCCACTAGTAAAAAGTGTACAATTAAGAATATACAGCACATGTTGATCTCGAAGTGAACTGTTCTGAAGAATTCTGGAATGTTCCAGAATATCTGATTCTTTTTCTGGATTATGCCATTTTGAGGGCAGTTTGGTGGAGCAGTGTCATCCAAGAGAGGTTCCCAAAATATTCTGTTCTCAAAATTACCTACTTTTGCATATCCCTAATGAGCTTGTATGGTGCAGTAATTTTGATGTAGACTGAGTTCACTTCCCTGTCACACAAGGAAACATGAACCTGTCACTCTCTTTTAGCCACATCTATCTTATGGGCTTATTGTCAAATAGATACAAGTGGAGAACAATGTGAAGTGCCTTAAGCTCTTGGAAAAATGGTAGGATCGAAACCTATCAAACCAACAAGTGTTATCTTCACATGGGAATTATATGTCAGATCCATGGCTTGTAGAATTTATTGCCACAAGTTGGTAGGATTGCGCTACAATCATTAGGCCAGCAGTATCCAACAGATATTATTTACACATCCATGTTGCAAACCACAGTTGCCACACCAATGAAAATACAAAACATTAACATTGTTAAAAATGTGGTAATTGAAGAGAATGCCTTCTGCTGATGTTAATTTTCTTTACGGAAAGTTTTTAAAGCTGAAGAACATGCAGTACGCTGATGATACCCAGTTGTACATCTCCACCCCATGTCCAGTCAATGAAGCAGTGGAAGTGATGTGCCGGTGTCTGGAGGCTGTTGGGGCCTGGATGGGTGTCAACAGACTCAAACTCAACCCTGATAAGACAGAGTGGCTGTGGGTTTTGCCTCCCAAGGACAATTCCATCTGTCCGTCCATCACCCTGGGGAGGGGGATTATTGACCCCCTCAGAGAGGGTCTGCAACTTGGGCGGCGTCCTCAATCCACAGCTCACATTAGAGAAACATCTTTCAGCTGTGGCGAGGGGGACGTTTGCCCAGGTTCGCTCACAGTCACTCATGCCCTCATCACCTCGAGGTTCGACTACTGTAATGCTCTCAACATGGGGCTACCTTTGAAAAGTGTTTGGAAACCTCAGATCGTGCAGAATGCAGCTGCAAGAGCAATCATGGGCTTTCCCAAAAATGCCCATGTAACACCAACACTCCACAGTCTGCATTGGTTGCCGATCAATTTCCGGTCACAATTCAAAGTGTTGATCATCACTTATAAAGCCCTCCATGGCACCGGACCAGGGTATCTACAAGACTGCCTTCTGCCGCACAAATCCCAGCGACCGGTTAGGTCCCATAGAGTGGGCCTTCTCCGGGTCCCGTCAACAAAACTATGTCATTTGGCGGGGCCCAGGGGAAGAGCCTTCTCTGTGGCAGCCCTGATCCTCTGGAACCAACTCCCCCCAGAGATTAGAATTGCCCCCACCCTCCTCGCCTTTCGTAAGCTCCTAAAAACCCATCTCTGCCGTCAGGCATGGGGGAACTGAGATATTCCTTCCCCCTAAGCCTTTACAATTTATGCATGGTATGCTTGTTTGTATGTATGTTTGGTTTTACAAATAAGGGGTGGGTTTAAAGATATTTTTAGGATTGGATTTACATGTTGTTTTTGTTGCTGTTGTTAGCCATCCCGAGTCTGCGGAGAGGGGCGGCATACAAATCCAATAAATAATAATAATAATAATAATAATAATAATAATAATAATAATAATAAAAGGGAACATGCAATCTGATTTGACCCAACCTATTGCATCAGTATGCAACCAGATGTTTTGGCTGACATGAAGTGGTCATAGATACTTAAACCCAGTATGTCAGGCTAGAAACAGAGAGACCATGAGTTCTGGTCCTATCTTAAGCATTGAGTTAGCTGGCTGATCTTGAGCCAGTCACTGTCTCTTGGTCCTAGATTGATGGGGTTAGAGACAAGGCATTAAAGGATGCTATGTCTGACTGCTTTCACAGTGTTTATTGCTTTTTATTCAGTTTTCAAAGCAGCAAAAAATAAAAGAAAGTAACAACATTTTATTGGTGAATTCTCCCTGTAAATCCTTAAGAACATCTGTTGATACAACCTAGATGAGATTGCGTACCACTCAGGGATAATGTCCTAAATCATCCTGGCTATGTGAACTGCGTGAGATCATGTAGACACGGAAGGCCCATTAGAGGTAGGCAGTTTGCTGCACACAACCTCCACGTGGCCTCCAGCTCTACATTTCACTCTTTTCTCATTTTGTTTGACAATACATTGTCATAAGAGGGGTTGATAATCAGGAGAAGAATATCCTGCAATTGCTTATACAGGGCACAAATCTGATCCTGAAGCAATGTGGTAAGGGGCTTGGGGGGAAATCTGTGAAGGAAGGAAGATACTAAACAAAGCAGCACCCACCAATCAAAATAACACAGATAATGACAAAAAAATAATAGGACACATCCCAATAAGCCTGTGGGTAAACAAGTGCAAAAGCTTTCCCACCAAGATCCCAAAGTATCAATTTTCAAATCAGAGGCCAAATTATTTAAAATATTGAGCTAGTGCTGGATAGTTTGTGACTCATCTGAAAGATGAAGCAACACATTCCACCAAAACTTTCACATAAATGTTGATGCAAAAGCAAATAATGAATAGCAGCATGATTTTGTAAAATAGCCTTTCTCAAATCTTATAGCTAATGGTTAATTGCTGAAATAGCTGAAGAACTATCATTAATTGTTTTTTGCTAAATTACATGCAACAGTGTTAATGTTAAGGTGAGCACGAGCAGCAAGTGCTGGCACACCCACTAAAGACACAGCCAGAGCTACATATTCTGCTTTATTAAATAATGCTGTTTTGTAGTCACAAGTGCTATCTAGGGTGACCCCATACCGAGAATAGCTCAAGTGAATTTGTAGTTTAGAAAACAAAACAAGAATCAGGTGGCTGAGGCAACACCACGTGCCACTAATATTAGCAGGAATATAATTACCCTAAAAGTTTCTTGACCACATGTAAAAAACCCATCCTTGCAGTAGCCAAACATGGATAAAATTAAAGGAAATCTCCTTGAACAAAATTAGGTGAGTTAATGCGAAGGCAGTGAGGTTGTTTTATTTGAAGATGTACAATGAAGTACTTTTGCACAGGTTATATTTGCAGGGATTGCTACCACCAGGGTATACAAAGCAATTGCATCAGGGAGTAAATAATAAGCAGCAAACCCCCAATTAGATATACTCCCATAAATAAAATTCCCAAATGCACCCAAGCCAGTGAAGTATTAAGTTACTGCACAAGGGGTGCAAACAGGGACTCTACATGTAGAAAAAAGATTTTCCATATCTATCTATCTATCTATCTATCTATCTATCTATCTATCTATCTATCTATCTATCTATCTATCTATCTATCTATCTTTGATTTTTATGCTGCCCTTCTCCTTAGGCTCAGGGCAGCTTACAACATGTTAGCAATAGCACCTTTTAACAGAGCCAGCATATTGCCCCCACAATACGGGTCCTCATTTTACCCACCTTGGAAGGATGGAAGGCTGAGTCAACCTTGAGCCGGTGATGAGATTTGAATCGCTGACCTACAGATCTACAGTCAGTTTCAGTGGCCTGCAGTACAGCACTCTACCTGCTGCACACCCTCTGCTCTTATTATATACTTCAGATAAGCGAAATACATCATTTTGTGTGAAGTTAGTTAGTTGCACCTGTAGGTTTTGCTTCATTTGTTGTTCACATGAATGTTTGGGTGGGATGACAGATGCTGTTGCCAAAGGGCAGCTATTGGCAATCAAACACAAACAAATGAAGGCTAAGGAATTTGCAGTTAAAGTTGCAAAAATGGCAGTGCATATGTCCTCAGGGTTTTGTTCTGTTTGCTGCTGCTGCAATACTGCCTGAGCTTTAGCAGTCAAGTTCTTCAAATCTCCCCATGTCACTGGACGATTGGCATGATGGGATCGAATTGGTTGCTGTGCCATCTGGAGAGTCACCTTTGCCATTTCTGGGACTGGGTCCAGGGACCGATGCCACGACATCCTCGGATGGGCATATGCAACATGCTGGAATCTACAAAGGTCCTGTAGGAGCAAGCACAGCACCATATCCTCATCCCCACATTATCAGAGGGACCAGATGCAACCATATTTTATCTGGCAATCTTGGGTGCCAAAAGGGTGGAGGGGGAGGAAAGCTTGATTTCTTTTGAAAGTGTCTGTCATAAGTGGTCAAATTTTGAATGAAAACATTCATTTGATTTAAGGCAAATAATCTTTTTTTAACCTGTTGTGTCACCCACAACAAATTAGTTACTTGAGAGTTCTCTTTTTTATTTGTTTGTGGAGGCAGTCCTTGAAGGACCTACTAGCATGCTCCACTAAGTCTTGACCCATGGAATTATAGGAGAGACCTGACTAAGAACAATATTCCAGGTTGTACAAAAGCACAAAAAGACTGAAGAAGAATAGGATGACCAGTTATCAATTTTTAAAGGGCTTGCTCAAGGCTGTGATGGACAAAAATAAGATGAGAATTAACACGATTAACTGTTTCCCTTCATTGAGGTGTGGCCCAAAGTGCTCCTGAATAAGTGTCAATATATAAGTGAATGTACTTCCAGGGAGCCAAAGAAGGAAGATGAGTAATGTCCATTTGTCATAGTTGATTAAAGGTGAAACCACTAGGATTAATTCCTGTGTCCCACAGAACGTTGGGGACAAGATGAAATCTGCTTTGTTTAGTCAAGTTTAATAATATATTGTTAACTCATGATATCCCGCAGACATGAAAGATTTCTGTTATTGTTACCATCCCAAAGATCGATCGAGATTTAAGAGAGCCTGGGTCCTACCATCCTATTAGTTTGGCAAATCAAGATTATAAAATATTTATGAAGATATTGGCAAATAGACTCGAAAATATCTTACCAAAAATAATTGAAGAGGATCAATATGGGTTTGTGAAGGGCAGGAAGATAAGCGAACCAATTAGAAATGTAATAAATGTGATGCACCATGCTACTGTTACTAAAAGGAAATTGGGAATTTTGAAATTAGATGTCTATAAAGCTTTTGATAAAGTTAACCATAGCTATTTATATAAATTATGTAAGGAATTAAATATGGGGGGGCAGATTTTGTGGAATTATAAAAGAGATTTATAAAGGGAATGAAGCATATATAAGGGTGAACGGAAAAAGAATGCAGAGAATTAAAATTCAAAATGGTACCAAGCAGGGATGCCCTTTATCTCCAATGTTATTTGTAATAGCAATAGAGACATTAGCTAATAAGATAAGATAAGATAATAAGATAAGACAAGGATATAAAATAGAGGAATTAGAAATGAAATTAAATCTATTTGCAGATGATGCAATTATACTGACCCAGACCCCGATGGAGATGATTAAAGGTATAAGAAATATTTTGCAAGAGTTTAAACAGGAATTGGGATTATCGGTCAATATGGAAAAATCAGAGATTATGTGTTTAAATACAGGTCTGAGAGAGCAGATAGAAATTAGGAAAGAATCAGGGTTGAAGTTAGGACTAAAGAAAATTAAATACTTGGAAATTTGGTTATTGAGAAATTATAGACAAATATGGAGAAAAATGTTGAAACAGATGAGGAACTGGAAAGAGAAAAAGCTAAGGAGAATGGCTTAAATAAGAGCATGAAAAATGATGATGGTTCCCAAAATGATGTTTCATTATTATGTTTCAGCTATTGCCAGGGAGTTTATTAGCATTAAACTTAATTATTGGGTTGAAGAAGATAAGAGACTGAGCGTAAGGAAAAAGTGGTTAATAGTTAATGAAAAAGAGGGTGGATGAGGAATTTCCTGTTTGGAGTTGTATAGAGAAGCATTTCAAATTGAAAGATTAATGGAGTTGCAATTATTTGAAAATAGATGGGTGAAATTGGAAAAAGAGATAAATGGGATGAAGAATAGAGAATTAATTTTTATAAGGTGGAATAGGAGAGATCTAGATAAATTAATAGGTCCCATGAAAGGGACTATGGAAATCTGGAAAAAATGGCAGGGGAAAACAGGATTATATAAATCAAAATTGTTATCGTTATATGTAATAAATAAAGATAATGAAACAAATCTAAATTGGGTTATAGGAGAGTTGAAGGGAAGAGGGATAACTAAGATAGAACAGTTATATGAGAAGGATGGGAGGCCAAGTAGAAATTGTATAGAATGGTGGTAGGGTAAGGGAAGATGGCTACAAATAAATGCAATATGTAAATATTTCAATGAAAGAGAGAATAAAGAAGCACTATTTAGAGAGGAGATAGAGTTAGAGAAAACAATAAAAGAAAAAAGTGAGGGTACCAAGGTGCAAGCAAGTAATATATGTAAGATGTTAGGGCAGTCAGACGGGGATGTGATCCAAGGATTGACTAAATGGTGGCAAAGTGAAATACAAGTAGATGTGCAAGAGATGAAAATTATAGTGGAGAATATAAGGAAAACTAAGAATACAAGGGTTAGGGAAATGAGAAGGAAAATATTACATAAGTGGGAGTACACGCCCGTTCAACTTGCATATTTTCAGCAGAATGTTAAAGGTATTTATTGGCATGGGTGCCAAGATAAAGGAGTATTTATGCACATGCTTTGGGAATGCCCGGTAGTGCAGAACTTTTGGCAAAAAGTGCAAGAGGATATTAATAGGATATTAAATATACAATAGATAATTACTAAGGAAATGGCAGTATTAGTTAAAAGCAATGTGATGGGAGAATTTAGAGAAATAAAACAAGCAGTGATAGAAAGCACTCAGGGTGGTAATAGTCTTGGGTTGTGACAAAATGGACAATGCAAAATTGGTACCAGTACATGGTGGACCATATTCAATTTGAGATTATGGATAAAAGGATGAATTCGGTTAATGAAACTGACTTGCAACAACTGATGGGACAAAGTAAGATGATATATGGCGAGTAGAATCCGAGACCAAACTACAAGGAATAAATTGGAATCACTCTATAATATGTAAACAGATATTTTGCTCTTGAGTTAAAATGTTATATACAAGAAACACCCCCGATTTGGTGGTGGGGTGTGAATGCTTGTCTGGTGGTGGGCACTACTCACAGAGCACCTGTTTTATGTTGTGTGTGTATTTTATATTTTTAAAAAATCAATACAAATATTAAATTAAAAAAAACATTTATTTTATAAATTTAATTGGCTGAAGGTATACTTACCCCCCAAAAAATTACCCCCAGGACTCCCAGGTTTAACAAGATTGTGCTTCTGTTCTGACTATCTAAAATGGGAGGAGATATTTATAGTAGGTCATATAAATGAAGCTTGAAATACTTCAAGAAATGGTTTATGAGTTCATAATAGACAATGCTGGCATTGCTTAATTATTTGTTCTGGGCTAAAATAAGAAATAGTCTAGACTAGGCTGAGATGGATGATTGGCCCTACCCCATGTTCTTTTCTTATCCTAAAATGGACCTTACAGTTAATTGCTAAAATATTTCTTCCTCATCTATACCAGAAATGTGATAATAATTATTGAACTCCTACTTAAAACCTTCAATAAAATCTTAATACAAGCCCAATGTTTAATATTTGCTTATTGCATTGTTACTTTCTAAGTGAATTCATACCACATACTTGAGTTGGCTATTGAATTAAGCATTTTTCTGAGTTTTACACAATGCCTGGAATCATAAATGAATCAAAGGAGATGGATTAGTGCAACAAACTTAATAATGTTAAACACTGCCCAAGCTTTGCATGCTATGGAAATGCAACTGCAAATTCTTCAACCTGATGTGAGAAATGTGTTGTGTGAATTCAGCAAGGCTCACAGTGGTTGTTTAAGGGAGGCATCTAGGAAATGACCAGAGATACTTTATAGAAGAGCCCTTCACTCGCAACAGAATGCCCTATGCAACTAGACTTACAATCCTAGGTTTAGAAAGTTTAGAACCACATCACCTTAAACACCACCTAAGCATAGCCTATAAAATCATCCGCTACAACATCCTTCCTGTCCACAACTACTTCAGCTTCAACCACAACAACACACACACAACAGATACAAACTCAAAGTAAACCGCTCTAAACATGACTGCAGGAAATACGACTTTAGTAACTGAGGAGTTGATGCATGGAACTCACTACCTGACTCTGTAGTATCATAACCTAACTCCCAAAACTTTACCCTTAGACTATCCACTGTTGACCTCTCCTAATTCTTAAGAGGTCAGTAAGGGGCGTGCATAAGTGCACCAGAATGCCTTCTGGTCCCTGTCCTAATGCTTCTCTTTTACTAGTATGATGTATATAAATATTGTTATATCTTTGTATGCCACCAATATGTACTTTACAAAAGAAATAAATAAAAAATAAAGACATTCAAGTGGTGAGAACTAGAATAGAGATTAAGTGCATGGCTTGTCATATATCAGTGCTTGCGAACCTATGGCACGGGTGCCTTAGGTGGCACGTGGAGTCATATCTGCTGGCACACAAGTCGGTATCCTAGCTCAGCTCCAATGTGCATGTGCATCCCGGCCAGCTGATTTTCGGCTCACCCGGAGGCTCCGGGAGGACATTTTTGCATCTGGAGCCTGGGGAGGGCAAAAAACAGGCCTACTGGGCCCATCAGAGTTTGAGAAATGGGCTATTTCAGGCCTCCAGAGGGCCTTGGGAGTGGGTGGGTGGGAGGGGTGTGGGTACCCATGCATTTGCGCTAGCAGACGCACACACACTTTTGGCACCGAGGGGGAAAAAAAGGTTTGCCATCACCTTCCTATATCAGCACTCAGCTCTTACTACTGCATTCATTCATAGCACACTGCTGTTATGTTCTGATGATTCTGCCTTGATAATAAAACAGCTACTGTATCTCAAGCCCTTTTGGTTCCTTCCTAATGCCCATTTTGTTGCTTGGGGTTCTTTCTTGTACATCCTGCTGTTGCCAAAGATTACAGGCATATGCAGTAAAATGGAATAGAAATTGTAGCTTGTGTGAAGACAGCGGATCTGGCCTGCAAAGTAGGATTAGGAAAATTCCTGGAAAATTGCTGCCCATCTTTGTTGATAATCCTGAGTCTGAAGGGCCAATTCATGATTGGATTAAGCATCAGGCAATGTTGAACTGAATGAGCTCTTCATTCATTAATCACTGCACATAAAGTGCCATCCAGGTAAAGGAGCTGGCAAAAGGTTCTTTCATGATAGCTATCACACAATGAATGTCTCTCTTGTTATTCTTGGGAGACTCTTGGTCTTTGTTGGAGGGGACCAGATGCATCACCCTGGTGAAGCAAGAAGAGCAATGATCTCTGGCCATGCTGGGGAGGGTGATGGGAAGCTCCTTGAGTTGCCAAGTGCTATATATAGTTCTCTGCAGCCTGGTGCAAAAGGGATCGTGTGGAGCAGCTGAGCTATTTATAGCAACTGGCTCTCAGCAGCAGCACCCGACTCACATTTTAATAAGGGGGGAGGGAGGGAGAGAGAGGGGGAAGGGGAGGGAGCTCATTTGCAAGCAAGTCAAGTGAAAAGGGTGTGGATATTCTCGCAGTTTCCATCTCAGACTGGTATCTTAAATGATTGAATTTTGTTTTGATCCCATTTCTCTAGGCAATCCTCCTAGATATTTTATTAGGATCTCAGATGGACTCTTTCTGTTCTTTTTCTGATGAAACTTTTGGCCTGTGGGAAGAACTTTGGGAAATGGTTGTTTCCACAACATTATTTCTGATTTATGCAGTCGAGCTGTATTTCTGCAGGATACCTGAAACAGAATTGTATGATTTATCCCCACAGTAACATTATGCCTGCTTCTGAAAATTTCAGTCCTGAGATGGTTTCTTGTACATAATTCACAGGTTAACATAAGTATATACTGGATAATTCCTCCTCCAAACTTAGATATATGTTTTCACAGATTAGTAAATTAGTTAAATTTTAATATTTAGTTTCTTTTTCTGGCGCAGTGAGTCATTTAACTGGCTGAATTCAACAAACAATTGTTAACCCTAATTAAGAAAATTGAGAGAATGTAGCCTATGATAAATAAAAAAAAGGTAGATTGGTATTAACATCATGGTTAAGACATTATGATTTCTATTAATATTTTAGTGTTTTTGGTGAACCCAGCCAATCGCTACATTTAATATATCATAGTTAAACAGTATAAGATTTGGTGAATGATTAAGGTGCCATGTTAGAAATGAGATTAAGAGTTTTAGTTTTGTCTTAGGCATGAAGTCAAGTGAGTGACCTTGGGTCAGTCCATGGGTAGAAGTTGTTTTAAACCTATTTGTCCAGCTGGCTATATTTCAATGTCTTCTGCCTGGTGGTAAAAGTGAAAAGAGAAACTGGCAGCATGTGAATCATGTCTCATTGACTTAAATGAATGAATGAGTGAATGAATGAATGAATGAATGAATCAATCAATCAATCAATCAAACCAATCAATTAAATTAATTTCTATGTTGCCCAACTCCCTATGGACTCAGGGTGACTCACAATAAAACAAGTATAGAACAATATAAAACATTTCAATTTAAAATAATTACAGTCACTCATCCATTCATGGGTTGACTAATCATCCCTAATCATCCCCCTGATGTCAGTGGCCCCAGGCCTGTTGGAAAAGCCAGGTCTTTATGGCTTTCAGGAAGGCCAATAAGGGAAGGGGCAGTGTAGATCTCAGGAGGTAATTAATCCAGAGAGTCAGAGCAACCACAGAGAAGGCTCTACCCCACAAACCCAGCAGCTGAGACTGTTTCACTGACCCTAAGAAGACCAACTTTGTGGGCTCTTACCAGTGGCTCGAAGGTACTCTGGCCCTGAGCTTTAAAGATAATAACCAACATCTTGAATTGTGACTGGAGACCAATAGAAAGCCAGTGAAGCTCATGTAGAATTAGTGTAGTGTGGGTGTATCTGGGTGCACCCACAACAGGTTGCACAGCTGCATTCTGGACCAGCTGTAGTCTCTGAACACTCTTCAGGAGTAGCTCCATGTAGAGCAGAGGTCCCCAACCGCCGGTCCACGGACCGGGCCCGGGCCGTTGGGGTTTTCCAGCCGGTCCGCGGCGCCGCTGCCCTCCCGGCAGAGGACATTATGCAGGACAGGGTGGGGCGTCGGGCAGGGCGGGGAGAATCAGGAGGCTCCTTTGGCGGCTGGGGGCTGCCTGGCTTTGTGGTTTTGGCTGGGGGGGAGTTAGGAAGGTCCTACTTCTCCCCCCCCCCAGCCAAAAACTCAAAGCCTATCTGCTGGATACGGGCGATGAGCGGGACGAGCGGCGCCGAAGCCGGTGGCTGTGGCAGCTGCTGCAAGAGGCTTCCGCGCCACTCTGTCCCACTCATCGCCCGTATCCAGCAGATAGGCTTTGAGTTTTTGGCTGGGGGGGGACTTAGAAAGGTCCTACTTCTCCCCCCCCAGCCAAAAACTCAAAGCCTATCTGCTGGATACGGGCGATGAGCGGGACGAGCGGCGCCGAAGCCGGTGGCTGTGGCAGCTGCTGCAAGAGGCTTCCGCGCCGCTCTGTCCCACTCATCGCCCGTATCCAGCAGATAGGCTTTGAGTTTTTGGCTGGGGGAGGACTTAGGAAGGTCCTACTTCTCCCCCCCCAGCCAAAAACTCAAAGCCTATCTGCTGGATAAGGGCGATGAGCGGGACGAGCGGCGCCGAAGCCGGTGGCTGTGGCAGCTGCTGCAAGAGGTTTCCGCGCCGCTCTGTCCCACTCATCGCCCGTATCCAGCAGATAGGCTTTGAGTTTTTGGCTGGGGGGGGGGAGAAGTAGGACCTTCCTAACTCCCCCCCCCAGCCAAAATCACAAAGCCAGGCAGCCCCCAGCTGCCAAAGGAGCCTCCTGATTCTCCCCGTCCTGTGGAGAAGTGTGGAGGGCTGCGTCACTAAGCTCCACCCCTCCATAACCCCACCCCCATTTGACCAAAGCCCCCCCCCCCCACCGGGCCGTGGAAAACTGGTCTAGCTTAAAGCCGGTCCCTGGTGCAAAAAAGGTTGGGGACCTCTGATGTAGAGCACATTGCAGTAATCCAAGCATGAGGTGATAATGAGTGACCGTGAGAAGAGCCTTTCAATTCAAGTAGGGTTGCAATTGGTGCACTAGTCAAACCTATGCAAAGGTCCCTCTACAGCTGTCAGGTGTTGATCTAGTCTTAGCTGTGAGTCTAGGAGAATTTATTTTATTTTATTTATTTATTTATTAGATTTGTATGCCGCCCCTCTCCGTCGACTCGGGGCAGCTAACAACAGTAAAAAGACAAAATGAACAAATCTGATATTAAAAGTAATGTAAAGAACCCCAATTTAAGAAACCAATCATACATACAGACATACCATGCATAAATTTTATAAGCCTGGGGGGAAGGGAATATCTCAATTCCCCCATGCCTGACGACAGAGGTGGGTTTTAAGGAGCTTACGAAAGGCAAGGATGGTGGGGGCAACTCTGATATCTGGGGGGAGTTGGTTCCAGAGGGTCAGGGCTGCCACAGAGAAGGCTCTTCCCCTGGGTCCCACCAAACAACATTGTTTAGTCGACGGGACCCGGAGAAGGCCAACTCTGTGGGACCTAACTGGTTGCTGGGATTCGTGTGGTAGAAGACGGTCCCAGAGATATTCTGGTCCGATGCCATGAAGGGCTTTATATAGGATACCCAAATTGTGAACCCGTTCTGAGGGGGTTAATGTCTCTCCCCCCCAGAATCAAGTAATGACAGTCGACATAGTCCTTTGGAGGCAATATCCATAGCCATTGGTCTTGTCAGAGTTAGGTTTGAGCCTGTTGACTCCCATCCAGATCATCTCATCAAGGCACTGGCATATCACATCCACTGCTTCACTGAACTGGCATGGGGTGGAGATATATAGCTGGGTGTCATCAGCATATTACTGAAACCTCATCCCATGTCACTGGATGATCTCACCCAGTGGTTTCATGTAGGTATTAAATAGTAGGGGAGAGAGGACCAAGCCCTGCAGCATCCCACAAACAAGGGGTTTAGGGATTGACCTTCCACCAACACTAACTGCAATTGACCAGAGAGATAGGAGAACCACCTTAATATGATGCCTCCCAATCCCAGGTGCCTTAGTCAGTGGAGAAGGATAATATGGTTGAGGGTATCAAAAGTAACATGATCCCTAGCAGTTTCCATGCTGTAGCCAGGCCTGAAACTCAATTGAAAAGGGTCTAGATAATCCGTTTCATCCAACAATTGTAGGAGCTGGAACACCACCACAATCTTTCCTACAAAGGGGAGATTGGAGACTGGATGAAATTCTTTAGCTTTGCTGGATCCAGGGAAGGCTTCTTGAGAAGGGGGCCTCACAACCACTACCTTTAATGGTTGTGGGACACACCCCTCCCTCAAGGAATGATGATTTTGGAATTACCATACTTTAATCTTAATTAATCTCAACAGTCAGGATTCAGGCTACAGCTTTGGTCACGCTGATGAATGATCTCTGGTGGGCCACCCTCCTTGCCTTTTGCAAACTTCTTAAAACCCATCTCTGCGGTCAGGCATGGGGGAACTGAGACATCTCCCCCTGGCCTATATAATTTATGAATGGTATATTTGTGTGTGTGTCTTGTTTTTTTAAGTAAGGGGTTTTTAGAGACTTTTTAATATTAGATTTGTGATACATTGTTTTTTGTTTTTGTTGTGAGCCGCCCCGAGTCTGCAGAGAGGGGCAGCATACAAATCTAATAAATAAATAAATAAATGGGGCTACCTTTGAGGAGTGTTCGGAAACTTCAGATCGTGCAGAATGCGGCCACGAGACCAATCGTGGGCCTACCTAGATATGCCCATGTCTCATCAACATTCCACGGCCTGCACTGGCTGCCGATCAATTTCTCGTCACTATTCAAAGTGTTGGTTATGATCTATGACCTACCTAGATATGCCCATGTCTCATCAACACTCCACGGCCTGCACTGGCTGCCGATCAATTTCTCGTCACTATTCAAAGAGTTGGTTATGACCTATAAAGCCCTGCATGGCATCGGACCAGAATATCTCCGAGACCGCCTTCTGCTGCACGAATCCCAGCGACCGATTAGCTCCCACAGAGTTGGCCTTCTCCAGGTCCCGTCAACTAAACAATGTCATCTGGCGGGCCCCAGGGGAAGAGCCTTCTCTGTGGTGGTCCCGGCTCTCTGGAATCAACTCCCCCCAGAGATTAGGACTGCCCCCACCCTCCTCGCCTTTCGTAAGTTATTAAAAACTCATCTTTGTCGCCAGGCTTGGGGAAATTAACCCCCCCCCCCAATTGTCAAGGTTGGTGTATGGTTTGATTGGATTGTGTAATTATTTTATTATACGGGTTTTAAACTGTATTTTTAAATAATTGGATTTGTACACTGTTTATGTTGTTGTGAGCCACCCCGAGTCTTCGGCATACAAATCTAATTAATAATAATAATAATAATAATAATAATAATAATGCATTATTATTATTATTATTATTATTTTTAATAATAATAATAATAATAATAATAATTTAAAAAAAAAGCTACATTTAATAATTGTATGTATGTTTCTGTGCATGCATCATCAAAGTCAGGATTGACTCCTGTTTTGACTACCTGAACAAGTCCCTGAAGTTTCCTTGGCAAGAGTTCAGACTGGCCATGGCCTCCTTCTTAGGGCTAAGAGTGACTGGCCCAAGATTATCATGCCTCAGGCAGGACTAGAAAATAAAAGCAGTATTTTAAAAATATCAAAGATACAGTGAAGCAGGAGACCTGGCCAGCACCATAGCGCACTGGCATCTGCATGCACCAGTTTGAGCATCTTGGGACTTGATGAATTAATAGCATAGCTCAATATAAGGCAGCTTTATGACTCTCTTTGTGCCATCTAATTGTCCCAGTTATGCTTTCTTAGCAACAGAAGATCTACTAAATCATACATTTGTTAATGTATGAGCAGAGTAATCCTTGTTTACCAAGGTTGTGCACACAGAGAAATGTTCATATTGATATTAGTTGTGAATAACTACTCAGCAATGCACAGATATACTAACTTGAATTAAAGTTTATTTTGAGAAATAGCATGTTCCTATAAATAGTCCAAAATCATACACATAATAGTCAGAATAATAATCCAAATATTATTAAGTACATAGTCTTTCTTCCCAGTTGAAATTTGTCATAATCAGTAAACAAATGTCAAGCCTAAACACATTTTAGCTATAATACATGACTGTAATACAGAGAGATTGCAGTGCTAACCTATCAGTGAGTAGCCATTAACAGTGAGTAGCTTAGACAAAAAGAAACAAAGACAGTGACTCAGAGAAATAAACTGTGAACTTTATTTCCCTCTTGTGGCAGTTTGCAAGACCTCAGCAAATAGACATAGCTCAGTTATAATACATATTGTTGGTTTATATATTGCCAACTGAACCACTATGGACAGATTCCTAACAGACCTTTCCCTATTTTACTCATAGAATTATCAAATGGAAGCATTGGAAGGGATCTTAGAGATTATCTAGTCCAACTTTCACTGTTACAGCTTTCCCAACCTATGGTCAGTGTGAGAATGAGTCAGTGTCAATGAGAATCCACATGAAAGCAAATTTGATGATAACAAACACTCAGATGGAGAGGAGCCTACCTACTGGAAATTAGAGGACAAATATTGTGTTACAAAAGGTGTAAAGAACAAAAGCCAAATATGATAAACTTCTTGGTTGTGACTTAACACTTTTCCTCAATGAAAGTGATTATTCTTTTTTCATTATTTTTAATGAGCTTTCTTAAATGGCTTAGTGCTGAATAAAGGTGAAGCCTGACAACCATTCATTAAACACTTCCCAGCAATGGAGAATCCATCACCTCCTGAGGCAATCTATTTTTGAGTAGCTCTGACCTTTAGGATCAGTTATCAACCCAAACCTGATTTCCTGTGTTTTTAACCTTTTGTTTCTTGCCTTGTCTTCTGCAATAGTGTTAATATGTCTAGATAGTCTTTCTCATTCCAATTACTTATGGGAATATTGCTTCATATTTCTTGAACTGAAAATAAACATGGAAAAAATTAAGTCATGAAATATTTGTTTAAACGTTGGTGAATTATTATTATTACAATGATTGTATTAAGAACAAAAGCAGCACGGTCAAGTACTTTTATTTTGAAATATAGTTTTCCAAATTTCCAAAACTTTCACTGAGTTTTGATTGCTCTTAATTATTGATAAAAATATCACTGCCCATGAATGACTTCCTTGTGTCTTCTCATAAATTCGGCAAACAGACATGCCAAAATAGCTGTTATATTTTCTAAAAACCAATATTTAAATAACTTAGATTTTAACTTTTCAAACATTATTTCTTATTACTTGGGACTAATTTCAGTTGAACTCTGCAACATATTTTTGAATAAGCATGTACAGACTTGCTCAATTAAAGTGAACACATTATCTGATATGTAAGCATGAGTACTGCGTAGTTTATTTCCCAAGAAATGACTGAACAACATCGAAGTATATATGTCTCCCCCATATATACCTGAGGAATTTGTCTTATCTTTAGAAATAAAAGGATGTTTTCAGTTGTAATCACTGACAACAAGCTAGGTTTTCAAAGCCAGCTAGTTAAGGCTAAAATTGGGATGGACATCTGGTGGTCCTATTGTGTGAAAGAGGCATCAGGTTAAGACATTATGTTGTTTACTTGCTTGGGCATATTTGGATACTGACTTTTTTTTGTTATTCTTTGTTTATAATTTATTGTGTTGTGTAAATTCAATTGAAAACAGGATTTAAAATAAATTCAAAAGAGAGTAGAAAGAAACTATCTATCTATCGTCTGTCTGTCTATCTGTGTATCATCTATCTATCTATCTATCTATCTATCTATCTATCTATCTATCTATCTATCTATCTATCTATCTGGAAAGCAGCCTCCCTCTCTTCCTCCCTTCGATGATACTAACTGATTTACAGAAAACATTTTTAGAAAACTAGGTTAGGATGCTCATATACCCACCAGTTGTCAATTGATACATACATTATCCTAACGTCATGTTAACAATTTAATTATTTTTTAAGTTGCCTTTGATGCCCGCCCCCCCCGCAATTTCCTCCAGTTAAAGGAGACTAATTGGGTTGATCCCTCGACTTTGTCCAGCATTTTGTTACCTAAGTAGCTGTCCTGAGTGCTGAAGTAGCCTTCTACTAGGGAGCTGTCCATGGTAGCGATCGTACCTAAGACACCGTTCCTCTTCGCACCACCAGCCCGCCCTTCCTTCTCTATCGCCTGTCTGCGCCTTGCGCCCCACCCCCGCCCGCTTCCCTCCCCAATCAGCGCTGCTTCGTGACTGCCTGGCAGATGCGTCACGCTTGGGCCCGGAGTTCCCTTCCCCGATTCGTGACTCGCCTGCCGGAGTCTCGGGCGGGACTCGGCAATCTCTGCAGCTCCGTGCCTGGACGGATCCCCTCCTTTTCTCTCCACCACTCCAAATGACAGTTCCTGCGCGCCTAACCCTCTGAGGTGCCCTTTTGGAGAAGGTGAGCGTCTCTCCAACGGGAAGAGATAGGAAGAAAGAAATGGAAATGCAGCTTTCAAAGATCTCTTTAATACCCTTCTAAAGGTCTCTAGGCAAAGTTATCGGAGAAAGGGACCCTGGTAGATGAAGAAGAATAAGGACATGCGGTATGGGAATGGATTAGGACTCTGGAAATACCCAGAGGACACTCTTAAGTGGGCTGGGCAATAACGATTTGATATGGACAATTAGAGTTCCATGAATAGATCTAACTGGGGCTAAGACTTGTATAAATCCCTCTCCGTGTGTGCTTGTGTGCATATGTGTGCATGTATGTGTGCTTTCATGTTCACATGACTTATTCAGAAAAAGGGGGTTGAGAAGGGGAAAAAAATAAAATGATGTGCCAGAGACAATCAAGTTGTTTTGGTTTGAATATAGAGAGACAGAAGAGCTGGCTTTTTCTGGAAAGGGTGGGTGGGTATGATGTGACTGATTATAGTTATTTCTGTGCAGTTATTTCCCTCTAAATATGGTTATTAAGCCCCACTCCACAGTTACCCATTTATGCCTTTTCAGACCTTCGTTTTAGGGATGTATATGTAGCTGTTATTTCCATCTGTATATTATGGAGTAGAGGGCTCGATCCCTTATTGAATTAGTATACATTTCCCCCTTACTTTTGGGGTTGTATGCTGGTGGCAAGGGAAGGGCAGGGGTGTGAAAAATTGTGTAAGGCTTTTGGTGTTCTGTTAACTGACTAAATGTGCTTGTGCAGAACAGATTGCACCATGCCTGATCTGTAACATTCTCTGCAGGTCAGTTTCAGACATGAAATATTTTTGCTTTGTAAAATATGCTAGGAAAGAATGCAAACCACAGATCATTGTGCCTAATCATGACTCTTGTTAGGACTTCACTGCAGTTATTTGTGTGCGCTGTGGGCATAGAAGCTGAAAAGACACCATTGGTTATGGTTTCCTAGTATATGTATGTGGCAGTAGTATATGTGCAGATTTTACACATGCTGCTACTTGAGCGCAGCCTGTTCTGCAAAAACATGTAGGCATGAAGCTCTTAGAAAGACTTGTGAGTCAATAAAACTGTTTGTGATTTTGGTGGTTCCTGAAGAAGGTTTAGATATGTATGTCTACATTTTGTGCGCCAAATTAGATATGTGCTTTAGCTGGTATGTACATGAAAAAAAGGTGTACTTGGGCATTTGGAGGATGAGAATACTATGTTCAGATAGTGGAGATTTAAATTGGGATGTACATCTAAGGTAAAAATGTTGTGTATGTGTGCGTACATATCAGCATATACTTAGGGATGCCTAGGCATGTAAAAGATAAACATTGTGCATTTATGGGTATGTGGTTTCTTCCTGTGCATGTTTAAAACATACATGCACATCTACTACCATTCAGCAGAGAGTTTCATCAGTCTGAAAAGTATGAATATAACCAAAGGCATTAGATATGGATATCTATGGAACATGGAGAATACTGTAGTTTCCTTAGCACACTCCCTACTAGCATGTATTGTTCACACAAAACGTTTAACATGGCTAATGAATTAACCTGTATCTGGGTTCAGATAACATACTGAATCCGTAATACCATATCTAATGGATTGGTCTGACAAAACATGATAATAGCAAACAAATCCTGAACTTAATAGTCATCAATATTTGCATGACTGTTATTACTAGGTCTTTAGCTAACCTGCCTAAGATTCCTTTTATAGTATATAAGAACAGTGACTAGGATGTGGGGAGTGATCATTGATCCAAGCAGCCTTTTCATCTTCCATTGTAAGGAAAAAGAGCTAGGAAGGTATCTCAAAATTTCAGACATTTGGGAAGGAATTAACCTGAACCTTTTGGAAAGGCCTTGGTTCTGGAATTCTGCAGAGGTTTTTGCATTGTGGTGGAGGTAATCATTTGTGTACTTGTTTGTGTTTATGTGTGTGGTGCAGTTGGGAAGACAAGGGCTGGGAAGTATTTTTTGTGAGGTGGAGGAGACAGTGGTGGATGGATAGAAGGAGGGAGGGAGGGGGTGGGAGGTAGAGGGTGGGAGAGAGGGAGAGAGAAAGAGAGGGGGAGAGGGAGATGGAGAGGGAGAGAGAGAGAGAGAGAGTTGTTTGGTGATGAGAGATTCCCCTGCCTACAGATATATGGTGGCTGAGTGCGTGGGTGGTGGAAACAGGGAGCTTCCCAGAAGGATAAAAGGGGCATATCTCAGAAAGGAAAAAATTGGAGAATCTTGCTTTCAGGAGTGATGAAACTTCCAGCCATTGAAGAGAGAATAAGAAATCCACAGAAAAAGAACCTTGATGCCCGCAAGCCAGAGCTGAAACTGGAGGAAACGGACTACAAGTGAGATGATAAGGTATAGATGACCCACTAGAAATTTCTTAGTCCTAATGCAGCCTCTCCATAACTTTTTACCTACCTAACATCTCTCACCTTCAATTGATGAAGCCTCGCTGACTGGTAGTGATAGCAATTGTTATCGGATGGAGGCCAAGTAGGGCTGCTTCTAAGTGCAATCAACAAATAGCAAAGGAAGAGTGGCATTTCAAGAATCCCAAGTTCCATATATCCTGGGATGGCATGGAACTGAAGCTGCAGCTTTACCCCTTTACTAAGGCAAGAAGAAACAGTGACAGGTCTTCTCTGGGTCTTTTTGCGGTCTGGGCTTTCTGGGTCTATCCAATCCCGTATCAGAAAGCCCTTACCCCAAAAAGCATCTGGGGTTGTACAATGGCATCGTTGGAATCACACCCAGGGGTACCTGCAAGTTGAAGCTGATGGCTTTGTGACTGGCTTCATGCCACTTCAGGAGGTGAGAATGTCCAGGTGGCACATAGACCCTCGTCCAGGGAAAGTGTGACAGAAGCAGCATAAGACTGAATGCAGGAATAATTCTCCCCATCTTCAGTTGATTGCTTATGTGAGGCTGATTGATGTCACCAGGAAGGAACAGCTCTGCTTTGGATTACATGATACACTTTGGAAAATGGATCAAGTGACTTTCTTCAATAGCTCCCTCTTCATTCCCTGGGCTGTATTATAGTGCTAAATTGTTCCACTTAACTTCCAGGAGCCTTTTACTCATGAAGGAATGTCCTGATCTCTCATTCTCCCTTCCCTTTGGCAGTTTTGTATCAGTTTCCACCTCACTCCTTCCCAACCACTGAGCCCTGGACAAAATGGGCTGACTAGTGCTTTTAATTTTCAGTGGCTACTTGGGCTAGGTTTAGCTTGGTTAACATCAAATCAGCCTTCTGCAACCTGGTGCCCTCCAGATTGTTGAATTTCAACTCCCAGAACTTCCAGCTTGCTTGGCCTTTCGGGAAGTTGAAGTTCAACACATCTGGAGGCAAGACATGTTGGATAAGGCTTAAGCAACCAAGTGGTTCACATGCTTGCTAAACCAATAACTTTCAGATTGTGGGATGTTGCCAGATCCATTGTATTATATAATATTATTGTATTATAATTTGAATACTAGAAAAAGATTGAAAAGTTTTTTACTGAAATTCTTCCTGTACTCACTGTTTTTCAGCCTAATGCATTTTTATTCTAGGCTTCTGTGAAAATAACAGGTAGGGCAATGGAAAAGATACAATAGATAATAATTTTGGGGCAAATGACATAATTCAGAATTTATATGTGCTTATTTTGTTGATAAATTTCACAATCCTTCATACACAGAAGAATTTTGCATAGAACATCATGACGACATATATTGCTTGAATATGTTTGGTAAATGATGAAGCTGAGTCTTATTGACTTTTTAGTCTGTTAATCTCAGTATGCTCATATCTTATTCTGGAATGTGGATTTGAATGCATTAGACTTCAATCTCAGTATTAACGCACATGGACATGGAGACACTGTCACTTTGTACCGGTAGCTGTTGTGTGCCTCTGTCTATTACGTGACCTGCATAAATGTGATTTTTGATAAGACAAATTAGGAAGTAATAATGATTTAAAATATCCTGTCGTTAAATATTGCTTTTGAAATCTTCTTTAACAATATGGACACACTTTTCGAGCTTTCCACAGCCTTACCTCTCTGAAGATCAACAGATTCTACTGTAGGATCAAGCGGAAGAGGAAAGTGGGATCTCCAAATCCGTTGGTCAGATGCATCTGGTTAGGTGATGTTTGATCAGACGCTTCCATGTTTTTGCAAATAAATGAAAGAGCCACCAAACCAATTGTATAATTAACAAGGTGTAGGAAAAGCAAAGTACTAGGATCTCTTCAGCTCCGCAGTAGTTTATAATTCTAAATTGAAGCGGATCCATGCTGGACCAGCTATTCTCTGCTTGGTCAATGAAATCCAAAATTGGAGCAGTTCCACAATATAGTTGTTCAGTCTCTCCATGTAGAAGCAATTCTTCAGTGCGGAAGTTCATCTTTGTATGCATTTATTTCTATTGAACTGCTTACCTTCAAGGATCTGTTTGTTTTCCTCTAGGCAGTTATATACATAAAAAATGAGATAGTTTTTGTCCTTTTAAGTTAGATCAGTTAAAACCCTCGATATTTTTAAATTTAATGTAATTTTATTTATACAACATACTACGCTAGATTTATGTTAGGTTTAAGTTTCTCTTTTCCTTTCTTTTTAAATATTTTTGTGTTTTACTTTTTGGTTCAAATTTAGATTTAGAACACTTAGGGCAGTTCGATATACAGTATTATACCCATCCAGAAAATGGATAAGTTTAGTAGTCGAGTTAAACTGGTATCTATAGGTAAGAAAGTGTTGAATTAAGACCCAGAAAGGCTCAGGCTTGAAGTTTACTTTTAGCTACATCATTCAGACCAGTCAGTTTCACTCAACCCAACTCATCTCACCCAGTAGGGTTGCTTCTGTGGAGAAAGGCAATTCTCCATAATCCTTCTTCGGTGTTTGGGGAAAATGACTCAAGGGACGGAAGTGTAGATATATCCCATCTGGAGAGCGGGAAGATTACATCTGTCCAGTCCTTATCTTCAAAAGACACAGCAATAAAATATTTCATATATATTTTAAAGCAAAGCATAAAAATAATTCAAAATCCATATGAAGCCAATGTTTTAATTAAGCCAGCTGAAGGATGCAAAATAGGTCAGCTTTTCTGGTTTTTTTTAAAAAGAACTTTGAATCGGACCAAAATATAGAAAAGGTCAGAGAGAAGAAGGAAAATCATAGCAGGGGTATAATCCATGCCTGGATCACTTTACAGCAAAGACAAACTTGTCTTATGCAACAGCTTCATTTTTTTCCGCTTTCCACATGTTCCTTTGTTTTCTTTTAATCATTTTGGGATTTTTGTATGGAAATTATACATATACATATTCCGGTCACAATTCAAAGTGTTGGTTATGACCTATAAAGCCCTTCATGGCACCGGACCAGATTATCCCAGGGACCGCCTTCTGCTGCATGAATCCCAGCAACCAGTTAGGTCCCACAGAGTGGATCTTCTCCGGGTCCCGTCAACTAAGCAATGTCGCCTGGCGGGACCCAGGGGAAGAGCCTTCTCTGTGGCGGCCCCAGCCCTCTGGAACCAACTCCCCCCAGAAATTAGAACTGCCCCCACCCTCCTTGCCTTTCGTAAACAATTTAAAACCCACCTCTGCCGCCAGGCATGGGGGAATTGAGATCCTCTTTCCCCCTAGGCCTTTACAATTTATGCATGGTATGTTTGTATGTATGTTTGGTTTTTATATTAATTGATTTTTAATCATCAATACCAAATTACTATTGTACACTGTTTTATTGTCGCTGTTAGCAGCCCCGAGTCTCTGGAGAGGGGCGGCATACAAATCCAATAAATAAATAAAATAAATAAATTTACCTTAACATATAATTTGTCATATGAAAAAGTAAAATACCAACTCTAGCTAGATATTTAAAAATCTATACATTTACCTGGACTAGAAGCCTATCCCTCCGGAGATATATCCCGCCCCCTCCCTCCTGGTCTTTCGTAAATCTTTGAAGACCTACCTCTGCTGGCGGGCATGGGGATCATGAGTTACAAGATTGTCCCTGACCGACATGAATGACCAAATTGAATGAATGTGGATGATTGTATAAAGGCTTTTTAGATTTTTACTAATTTTGTATATGTTTTTAAATAATTTGATTTCTCATGTATATTGCTGTATTTATAATTGTTGTATGCTGCCTTTTATTTTTTCCTCTTTTTCTTTCTTTATTTTCTTTTTTTTGGTGTGTATCTTCCCTCTTCTTTTTATTCCTCCCCCCCTCTTTTTTAATTTCTTCTCTTTATGAACCTTTTCTTCTTCTTATTTTATTTTTTATTTTTAAACATTGTTTTCTCTTTGTTAGATTTTTTTTATCTGTTTTTAATTCTTTTATAAAGGAATTATTAATTAGGTTTTGTAATTTTGCAATTTGGCTAATTGGGTACTATTAGGAGAGAATTGGATTTTATTGGATTTGTATGTCGCCCCTCTCCGTAGACTCGGGGCGGCTATTTATTTATTTGTTTGTTTTTTGGTTCCCCCCCCCTTGAATTGGTCACTGGAAGTTTCTTGGCGTCTTTTTTCCCCCCTAAAGGTTTCTTATTAATGGGCGATTATCACCTAAAAAGGATTTTGAGCATACGTGAAAATTGATATAGAAGAGATATGAAGAAACTTGAAACTTTACAGCCTAATCAGCTTGAGATACTTAAAACATAGAACAGCCTAAAGGAGGTTTTAGCTAATAGCATTTTTGTACAACATAAGAAATTAAGCAGCTATTTTTTATCCGGATGTTAAAAGTTAAGGAGGCAGTATTGGTTTGCGCATACCATAATTGGTAAAATTGACTCAATGTAAAGCAACTTGATGTTATTGGTATTTTTAATTGTATTGTAAATGGAGAGGAAAAAAAATATTTTAAAAAAAAATAATGTTGTATGCTGCCTTGAGTTGTTTCGAGGACGGCATAGAAATCTAATTAATAAATAAAATAAATATTTTTCTATAAGTCTGCATATGGTCTATTATATTCCCTAATATCAGCTTAATATTTCTAAAACATTCATACTGTACCATCCAGGGTGGACATCTTATTCCAGGAGACTAAAATATACACAGCTTTTGCAGTACAAAGTCAATTCTGGGTTGTTGTTTTTTAAAAAAATGAAGTGTGATTAACAGTATCTCACAAACTACATACAGTGGTTAAGATAAAAGGGGAAAAAATGAAAATAGGAAAAGTAAATACGATCCATATCAGAGGCAAAATACTATCGGTTTGGTCCGGTTTGAGTGTACCGGTAGTGGCTGCCAGTGGTGGTTCAGAGAATCGATAGCAGCGGCAATGTGAGGCTCTGCCCACCTGCCCGGACATCGCCATTTTCTTGTTTATAACCCTCCGTGCATGCTCAAAGCCTTCTGCACATGCTTAGAGAGTGAAAAGGTGTGTATTTCTGAACTGGTAGGGAAGGAAAGTAAATTTCACTGCTGATCTTTATATATCTCTCTATCTCTATCTCTATCTCTATCTCTCTATCTCTCTATCTCTCTCTATCTATCTATCTATCTCTATATCTCTATCGCTATCGCTATCGCTATCTCTTTCTTTCTTTTCAATCTTTAAACTTAACGTTAAATCTTGATCACATGGAAACATGTTGCTTCATTTTTTTCATTTTTAAAATAAAGATTTTTCAGACATTGATTTGGAGTAAAAAATACATATGTTCTAACTATTACTTAATTTCAGGAGTATCAATTTCTTTATTCCCCAGTTTTGAGAGCATTTTGGGTTGGATCTCTGGAATGGCCTTCCACTGAATATTTATTTGTCCCCAACAATACCTGCCTTCTTGAAAAAGCTGAGAACAGTGCTTTTCCATACACATATTTTTGGCATGCTGTCAGATACCATTGTTGTTGTTGTTGTTGTTATGGTTGTTGTTGTTGTCGTCGTCGTCATCATCATCATTTATTTTATGGGTTCTTTGGAATTACTATCTTTTGTAGTTATTGTAAACTGCTGAGACTCTATTTAGGATTATAGAAGAATATAAATCTGAGAGTTAAATAATAAAAATATCTTTGCGGCTGCCTGGGCATGGTAAAACCAAATTCCATCATGAACTGTCAAATTCTATAGTTTAGGGATACAGTTCAAGATCACATTTACATCTGCGGAGAAGGGCGGCATACAAATCTAAATAATAATAATAATAATAATAATAATAATAATAATAATAATAATTATTATTATTATTATTATTATTATTATTATTATTATTATTATTATTATTATTTTTAGCTGCTATTGCCCTTTGCCCAGCTATGTTATCTTGCATTGTAGCTTGAAACCAAAAGGGAGCCATGAATGGACACGACCAAATCCCAAATCGTATGAGTCTAAAAATCCTTATATCTCTTCTGTACGGATGGATCAACTCCGATTGATATACAATCAGCCTGCCTCTCCTCAAGTTGGCACTCGTAGTCCTCAGTCTCATGAACATCGCTGAGAGGAAGATCCATGCTATCTACTGGAAAAGATGGCACCTAAAACCAACACAACCAGTTTAATCAACTAGGGTTTTTTTTATTTATTTTGTCCAATACACAATAATACACAATGAAGGTTATAGAGGTTATAGTAGAGAAGAAATACGAGATATAGGAAAGACTATAGGACAGGGGATGGAAGGCACTCTAGTGCGCTTATGTACGCCCCTTAAAGTTGATTATTTCTGCTTACCATCTGGAGTTCCCTGTGCCTTAAAGCTGTAATGCCCAAAATATTTAACTAGCATGGTAGCTGTAGGACCCTTAGTCCCATTTAACCTGAAAGGTTTCCGACAGGGAAAATGCAGCCCAGGTTCCCCCTACCCCCGTTTGGAGTTTTGATGGATCTGGTATACTATTCCACTGATGATTGGGCCCTTTTAGAACTGGGATACTTTTATAAGTAGTATTTCCTAGAGAGTTACCTAAATGTTGTTGTTCAAGAATATCTTTTTCTGTGGCTGTTGGCTGTTCTGGCTGAGATTGGTGAAAAGCAATATTTGAATTACAACATACAGTTGAAATGATAGTCTGATATGGTTCTTCTGGTCATGCATATTAAACATTAAACAAAAACAACAAAATTATAATAAAACAAAATAAGCAATAATACCATATTCAGATCACATGAGGGGTACAATCACATATATAATGGGTTTAACAATATTATCTAAGATCTAACAACAGTATTTGCAGAAAACTTAGTTTTAACCTTAGCATGTTATAGAGTTACTTCATAATTCAGTATGGCTGAGATTGGTGAAAAGCAATATTTGAATTACAACATACAGTTGAAATGATAGTCTGATATGGTTCTTCTGGTCATGCATATTAAACATTAAACAAAAACAACAACAAAATTATAATATCAGCAAACTTTCAGTATTTCTGCATTGCTACATCAGATATTTCATTAAGTCCTATAATAACATACATATTTTTCTTCCATATGTGGGGGTTGTGGTCTGAGATGAAAAAATTCTGGATGAAAATCCACAAATGGTTACAAGAGATAATAGAAACAAAGAATTCTTACTGGAATTGTTCTTATTGGGAATAATAAAAAAGCAATATAGTAAAGCTGAAAAATATCTAATATTACATATTACAACTGCAGCCAGAATTACCTTCACCCGATATTGGAAAAATACAGAAAACCCCTCAGAAAATGCAGTAATTAATAAAATATATAATTGTTCTGAAATGGACAAACTGACGATGGAAATAAGGGGCCAAAAAGATTCTGAGTATCATGAAATATGGGCAAAATGGCACAGATGGATTAAGTTAAGAAATAGAAATAAAAAGATTACAAAAGATATATAAAGATTAGTAAAATAAAGAATATCAATATGTAAATATGAATGACTTGAATAGGGATTTTGTGATTGTATGAAATAATATGAATATTAATGCATATTATTTCTTAATCTTTGTTCTGTTATCTCCCTGATTGGAAAATTTCCCCCCTTTTAGGTACTTACCTATCTTACTATCTTACTTACTCTCACCATGTGATGGCCATAAGTATATTATGTTCACAAAATAAACAAAAATACCATATTCAGATCACATGAGGGGTACAATCACATATATAATGGGTTTAACAATATTATCTAAGATCTAACAAAAGTATTTGCAGAAAATTTAGTTTTAACCTTAGTATGTTATAGAGTTACTTCATATGTTATCTGGACTTCCAAGCAACTGAATTGAGATGTAAATTCATTGTATTCTACAAATCCAGCAACCACTATGAACTTCAAATACAAAACTGAAAGCTATTTGGCTAGAAGGTTTATGATCAAATGAGATGATTCACCACCATATCTTTTGCATGAGTAGACCCAGTTGACTTCAGAAGATGTTCATCTAACACCTGGGTTATGGAATTACACAATGGTCCTAAAATATACTGCTCAAAGGAATAAAAGGAACACTCAAATAACACATCTTAGATCTGAATGAATGAAATATTCTCATTGAATACTTGGAGTTACATTCTGTTGTTCAAGTGTTCCCTTTATTTTTTTGAGCAGTGAAATCCATTGCAGTATGCCAGGAGATAGCGGCTTAGAATTTTGGCAGTTTTTCCATTATACCATGTCCCATTCGTTCCACCTTTATAATTTTCAATTTCCTTCCCTAAAAGTCACTTAGTATTCTAACACCATGGAGGCTGCTTGGTATCTTGGTGAGGCTGCTTTGGCCATTTTTACTTGCTTAGTTTTTGCCTCTCAGATTCTTTGCATTTCTGCAAGCTTTGGGATTCCTCAAAAACATTATGCCACTTGCTTGTGTATGACTAGTGTTGTTTTGACTTCTTGAAAAGTCCACAAGTGGAAAATTAATTTGCTGTTAATATATATCATTGTATACAAGCCTTGTGAATTTTAAGGTGTGTGGACTTCAACTGTCTGAATTCTCCAGCCATTTGGTTGGCTGGTGAATGCTGGGAATTGGTTCATACATCATACATTATCATAAATTATCATTACATCATACATTAATTCACATTAGTTCACACATTTGTTCACACTTCAGAGGATAATCAGAACTGCAGAAAAAACAATTACTGCCAAACCGCCTTCCACTGAGGACCTATATACTGTACAAATCAAAAAGAGGCTGTGAAAATATTTACTGACTCCTTGCATCCTGGAAATAAATTGTTTCAACTCCTACCCTCAAAACTACTCTATTGAGCACTGCACACCAAGACAACTAGACACAAGAACAGTTTGCCAAAAGTGCAAGAGGATATTAATAGGATGTTAAATATATGATGGATAATTACTAAGGAAATGGCAGTATTAGTTAAAAGCAATGTGATGGAAGAATTTAGAGAAATAAAACAAGCAGTGATAGAAAGCACTCAGGCGGTAATATGATTTATGATTATGATTTATTAGACTTGTATGCCGCCCCTCTCGGGAGACTTGAGGCGGCTCACAACAGTGATAAAAACAGTACATGATGACAAATCTAATAATTAAAATCTAAAAATAGCAATAATACATTTAAAAGTCTAAAAACAAGGAAGCCCAATATATAAAAACATACATACAATCCTATCATACACAAATACTACATAGGCAGGGGGAGATGTCTCAGTTCCCCCACACTTGATGACAGAGGTGGGTTTTGAGGAGTTTACGAAAGGCAGGAAGGGTGGGGGCAGTCCTAATCTCTGGAGGGAGCTGATTCCAGAGGGTCAGAGTCGCCATAGAGAAGGCTCTTCCCCTGGGTCCCACCAGACGGCATTGTTTAGTCCAGTGTTTTTCAACCAGTGTGCCGCGGCACACTATTGTGCCACGAGACATGGTCAGGTGTGCCACGAAGCTCAGAGAGAGAAAGAAAGAGAGAAAGAAAGCAAGAGAGAGAGAGAGAGAGAAAGAAAGCAAGAGAGAAAGAGCAACGAGAGAGAAAGAGAACAAGAGAGAGAAAGAAAGCAAGAGAGAAAGAGAACAAGAAAAAGAAAGAAAGAGAGAGAAAGAGAGAGAGAGCAAGAGAGAGAGAGAAAGAGAGGGAGGGAAGGAGAGAGAGAGAGAAAGATAGAGGGAGGTAGGGAGGGAGAGAGAAAGAGAGCAAAAAAGAGAGGAGGGAAGGAAGAGAAAGAGGGATTGAGAGAGAGAAAGAAAGAGGAAGGGAGAGAAGGAGGGAGGGAGAGAGAAATAGAGCGAAAGGGAGGAAGAGAGAGAGAGAATTTTTTTGTCCAAACTTTTTTTAGCCGCCCCTCCCCCGCTCAGTGTGCCCCAGGGTTTTGTAAATGTAAAAAATCTGCCGTGACTCAAAAAAGGTTGAAAATCACTGGTTTAGTCGACGGGACCCGGAGAAGACCAACTCTGTGGGACCTAACTAGTCACTGGGATCCCTGCGGCAGAAGGCGGTCTCGCAGGTATCCCGGTCCGGTGCCATGAAGGGCTTTATAGGTGATGACCAACACTTTGAATTGTTACCAGAAACTGATCAGCAACCAATGCAGACTGCGGAGTGTTGGAGTAATATGGGCATATTTGGGAAAGCCCATAATTGCTCTCGCAGCTGCATTCTGCACGATCTGATGTTTCCAAATACTCTTCAAAGGTAGCCCCATGTAGACAGCATTACAGTAGTCCAACCTTGAGGTGATAAGGGCATGAGTGACTGTGAGCAGTGACTCCCGGTCCAAATAGGGTTTGGGTTGGAAGGATGTGACAAAATGGACAATACAAAATTGGTACTGGTACATGGTGGACCATATTCAATTTGAGATAATGGATAAAAGGATGAATTCGGTTAATGAAACTGACTTGCGACAACTGATGGGACAATGGGACAAGGTAAGATGATATATGGCGAGTAGAATCCGAGACCAAGCTACAAGAAACAAATTGGAATCACTTTATAATATGTAAATAGATACTTTGCTCTTGGGTTAAAATGGTTTATACAAGAAACGCCCCTGATTTGGTGGTGGGGTATGAATGTTTGTCTGGTGGTGTGCACAATTCACAAAACACTTGTTTTATGTTGTGTGTGTGTTTATATTGTAAAAAAAATCAATAAAAATATTTTTGTAAAAGGAACAATTTTTCCCCAAACAGCATTACTCGGCTAAACAAATAATTCCCTCAACACTGTCAAAATATTCCCTAAGACTGCATTACAATTACTATTAGTCTTCTCATCATTCTTATTACCCGTCTCTTCTCACTTATGAATATATGATTGTAACATTGCTAATATATGATTTATATTAATATTGATTGTTTCCTGATTGCTTATTTTTACCCTATGACAATCATTAAGTGTTGTCTCTCATGATTCTTGACAAATGTATCTTTTCTTTTATATTCAATGAGAGCATATGCATCAATGACAAATTCCTTGTGTGTCCAATCACACTTGGCCAATAAAGAATTCTGTTCTATTCTATAAAGTTCACAAGATTAGAAATACACTGATATATAGAATAAGCTGTTGTAATAGAAAGCAACAACCTAAGATTAGTACTGTAAATATTGTTTTCCCAGGTTGATAATTGATTTCTAGATATGTCTTAGGTATGAAAACTCATAGGTTGAATACCTTGATTAGAGACCATCTTAGAATCAGCCAAATGAAATCAATGAGATTTAAGTTAGCAATGATAACTCATATTTATTTCAGTGGAATGGTTCTTAATGTGAGTACATTTGAAATCAAATATGTGAGATGTAACTGATTATGCACATGTAAATGATTAATTTATTCAATATCTTCAAGAAGAAAAAAGAACATTCTTTTTAGATCAACTGGAATTTTCTTTCATCATTCGTAGAATATCAATAAGCTCTAAAAGCTGTTTTTAAATAGCTTGAGTCATAAAAAGTGTTTATCTTTCCAACTGTGCAAACTTCAAAATTTACTTCCTTGAACTTATTCCTCACAAATGTCAACATATTCATAGACATAACCTCTCAAAACTAATTGGTGTATTTGAAATTCAAAAAAACTTTTCTCCACTTCCATATTTAAATTCAAAACATGAGTGGAATATTTAACTTCTAAAATAATGCGTAACTTTGTAAAGTGCCATGTTCTTTAAGGATGGTGCCTTTTATTCACTGTTACGTATATTAGTTTGTATTAAGAATAATGAATTTATTTTTTTAAATGTGCTGTTTTTAAAGGAACTGTTCTTATTCAATAGCATTTTTTCTAATAAATTCAGAATATTTTTAACAATTTGCTCAATGCTGTCTTATTTTTTAAAATGTATTTATACACAACCATTGGTCTGATCTTTCCTCCCAGAAGATTGAAATACTGGACATTATAATTTGTTCCTTATAAACTTTTTTTTAGTTAATTAGACTTAACAATTTACTAAAGGCCACCAAGAATTTAAAGGCTGAGCTGGATCTTTATTCGAGTTTTTCTAACCCTAGTTCATCACTTCAATCTTACATCATATTGGTTTTTACTAAATTGAAAGTATAAACCCAAATTGCTTTTGTCCTTGAAATATAACATGTTTTGCCATGGGAAGAAGATCATGAAAAACATTGCAGAAAATTGGTTTTAGAATAGCTTTTACTAGTAACATCTTTGTTTTACATGAAAACTCATTATTTACACGTAATAAATGGAGTCATACATAAATAATTACTGTGTTGAGGTGGTGAATAATTCACAATAAAATTATCAACTCAAGCCATTAAAAAGTTAGTTCCTGGTGTATCCAAATAAGTCTTACTGCAAAATCACCCATATTTGCAATATACAGTACTATTTATTATGTGGAGAGGTATCCCTATAAATTTTACTTGGTCAGGTTACCAAATAGCTAGTCCTCTTAGGGATCAACACTTTATTTATATATATGATACCCAAGAAGCAGGTTTCAGGTATTTAGCCCAGACAGACTCAACTATTGAGAAAAATGAAGCAGTTTCATAAGAATGGGAGGAGAGAGAGATATGTCAAGGGCCTTGCTATATCCCTCTAAGCTAAGTTGGTGCTTTTCAGTTGTAGTGGTAAATACATGCACCATTATAAGTGCTACTGTATGAGAAAGATACAAGAGCTAATCAAATAGTGTTTTATTCTTGGACTAGGAAGAGTTGTAATGTTAGGGTTTTTATGTGTCAAGAAGCAAAATGTCCTAGTCTAGTTCTATTTTTGACACTGATATCTGGCAGATGTCACCCCAAATTTTTGAGGAATGGTCAACCAGAAGTGCTCATACCTCTTTATCAGTTATAAAAATATCATCCAAACCAGCTTTCAAAACAGTTGCAATGTCTCATTCTTGAAGAAGAGGTGAGAGTCTCACGTGCTTTATATGGGCTATTGTAACAGTTCCATAGTATAGTAAGCTTTCTGTGAATTTGTATCTCTCCTTTTATCCTCTTTCATCAATGCTTCCCTACTCTCAAGGTTAGGCCAAGATAATTTTCTTACCAAGGAGTTACTTTTTACACATGCCAAATCAAGTTAGCAGTGTTATCTCTCTACTCACACAAATATGTGAAATAAAAACTCTTATAATCTCTTTTTCTTGAAAACAAAAGTGTAAAAAGAACATATCAATTAATGAATAATTTCTGCCCTTTCATGTTGTCCAACCTCTTAGACAATGGTTTCCTCTGTCTAATCACAGGACTAGTGTGGACACTCAGCCAAGCTAAGTGTGGACACTTAGCTTGGCAATAATATTCCAAAGCATGTTGTGCCTTGCACATTTTTTGCATGTCATCATCAGCAAGGCCACTGTATAGGAAAAAAGTCTTCCCTAATGGAAAAAATTACGAGAGGAAATCTTTGGACAAGTCTGCGATGTGTTTTGTGGTTTCCTGTACACACAAACCTTTATTTCTCTCCCTCAACTGAACATCTATTCTTGTCCAATCTTTCATGGACATATTTTTGAATCATTTATAATAATTAATCAGAGCAATTAAAAAAAACCACACACCCAAGACATAAGAGTCAAAACAGTCTTTAAACAACTCTCTGGATATCACTTGGAATTTCCTTGACAACCTACTATTCTTGCCTGTGTTTGGACTGATTCAATTTAATATTGATAGAGAAAAGCCTGATTCCGGGACACTGTATTGTGATTGGGAAGCTCTTGCTTCAGTGATGAAAGAAGTGATCAAATCTACTGGATGCCTGAAAGTTGAACTTCCTGGTGAGCCATGCTCAGTTTCAGAAAGGTCATTACACTGCAGGAAAAAGGGATGGAAAGGGAGCATAACATTGTTCAAACATCCTCATTCTCCTTAAAAGTGAATTTGTGTGAAAAAAAGATAACAAAAAGTTAGGGAGAGTTCTTTAAAAAAAAACCACTTGAACGACTTTGTTGAGAATTATTTGGGAGAATATGATGCTGTCCAGTCATGGTTGTACTAAAATCCTGGATTCATCCAATGCTTTCTATATAGTCCATAGTTCAGTTTTCATGGTCTATTAACTCATAGTGATCATACAATACATTAAGCTATAGGTAACCATCACTGATTCAATAAGCTGAAGCTGGATTCACAGAATAAGCTATTCTACAAACAAATAAAAAACTCATTTCTCAAATAAATAAACATATTAAAAACCACAAACAGGGCCAGGAGAGTGAGGTTCAAATCCATTTCCAGCCATAGAGATCTAATGTGCTAGATCTCAGTCAGCCTACCTCACAGAAGTTCTTCTGAGGAAAATTTGGGTAGCAATATGTTGTCTACTAATCCTTAATCTCCTGAAGAAAATGTGGGATTTAAATCAAGTAAGAGAAGTACGTAATTAATGGACTCTTACACATAAACTGTACTATCTATGTGTATGATACAGCAAAGTATTTATTTATTTATTGGATTTGTATGCCGCCCCTCTCCGGAGACTCTGGGTGGCTAACAGCAACAATAAAGCAGTGTACAATAGTAGTCTGATGTTAGAAACAATTAAAAACCCATTAATATAAAAAACCAAACATACATACATACATACCATGCATAGAATTGTAAAGGCCTAGGGGGAAGAGGGTCTCAACTCCCCCATGCCTGACGGCAGAGGTGGGTTTTAAGCAGCTTACGAAAGGCAAGGAGGGTGGGGGCAATTCTAATCTTTGGGGGGGGAGTTGGTTCCAGAGGGCCGGGGCCGCCACAGAGAAGGCTCTTCCCCTGGGTCCTGCCAAGCGACATTCTTTAGTTGACGGGACCCGGAGAAGATCCACTCTGTGGGACCTAACTGGTCGCTGGGATTCGTGCAGCAGAATGCAGTCCCTGAGATAATCTGGTCCGGTGCCATGAAGGGCTTTATAGGTCATAACCAACACTTTGAATTGTGATCGTAAACTGATCGGCAACCAATGCAGACTGCGGAGTGTTGGTGTAACATGGGCATATTTGGGAAAGCCCATGATTGCTCTCGCAGCTGCATTCTGCACGATCTGAAGTTTCCGAACATTTTTCAAAGGTAGCCCCACGTAGAGAGCGTTACAGTAGTCGAGTTTCGAGGTGATGAGGGCATGAGTGACTGTGAGCAGTGACTCCCAGTCCAAGTAGGGTCGCAACTGGTGCACAAGGCGAACCTGGGCAAACGCCCCCCTCGCCACAGCTGAAAGATGTTTCTCTAATGTGAGCTGTGGGTCGAGGAGGCTGCCCAAGTTGCGAACCTTCTCTGAGGGGGCCAGTGATTCTCCCCCTAGGGTAATGGACGGACAGATGGAATTGTCCTTGGGAGTATGTAGATATAAAAGTATATAAAAAGATATAAAGTATGTAGATATAAAAAGACAACTGAACAAAAACAAGTTCACAAAGTAAAAGAGCAGTGGGAATTTCCTTCCTTCCTTCCTTCCTTCTTTCCTTCCTTCCTTCCTTCCTTCCTTCCTTCCTTCCTTCCTGATTAATACTCCAGCTCTGAAACTGTGTCACAAAATTCAAAGTATTTTATTAGTCCACCAAAGCACATATATTACAACTATGTTCCAAATACCAATAGAAGAGAATAAATGTAGTCAGTGATGAAGTTTGGTGCTTTCTGCTTGATTGTCTACAGAAAAACAGCCAAGCTCAGAGACTATCATGTATCCCACATATTATGTCTCTGTTTTTAGAATACAGTAAACAGGATTTACTCAATTAATCCAATCTCTTTGCTTCCCATGACACAATGTAGAATAAGGTAAATGTAAAGGCTGAATTTGGATAACCTATTGAACCAATTATACTTTAACCCAACATGTTGTGTAATCTTGGTCTGTAAGATATGCCACTATACTTTGATTTAATGGCACAATTAAATTCCTATGTTTCTTCCAAAAAACATCAGAAAAATATATCATGGTAAGGAGATAAGAGGATTGACAGGCTGACCAGAGAGAAGGAATATGTCATGTTGCCCATCACTTAGTTACCAATGCACTGTTTTGTCACGGCCTACTCGGGGTAATATTTTGGGGATTAAATTGTATGTAGAATTAAAGTGGTAGGGCCTGAGTCCAAATGAGTGAGGACCTTCTCAGCCTCTTTCTGAATTCTCTTTCTTTTTTTCCCAATTTGAGATACAGAAAACTCTAAAGAGATCTGATCTGATCTGGTCTTCAGTCAGAAAGTACTTATGCCTGCATTAGAACCATTAGTCCCAGTTTGACATTGAGAACAAATTGCATCAGATCACTAATCTTTGAATGTATAGCTACGCATGTATTGTGAATCAGGCACTCAACAATCAGATTCCATCATATTTCTAATGGTGCTCACCATTATGCTCTGTTTCCCTGCCAGTGAAATTCTGGAAAGCTAATCTATAGCTTTTAAAGACACTATTGAAGCTACGTTACATTTAGGTCACCTGAATGCACTGTAAATTGATTCCCAAAGGCCAATCTCTGTTAATCAGACCCCAATAAAGCCGAGATGCCACATTTGGCCTTCATTCTGCCTTAAGAGCTTTTCTTTCTTTTACTGATTGCTTTCTTTATACTTTATTCCCAGACCTTGGTTGAGATTGCCAGGAATTGAAGCTTGGACCTTCTGAATGTTAAGAAGATGTCCCATCACTAAGTTTAGAAATTCTTGTAAAACCTGCTACAGGGCAGAAGCTGACCTTAGACTGATTTATATTTGCGGCAGAGATGTAGCCTTTATTCCTTTCTGGGAAATTTCCATTCACCAAGTGGTCACTGATGTTTAGTTCCTCTCCCCTCCTTCTTACCTTGCTGCAGTCGTCTCCAAATGTCAGCCTTCAGTTAGATGCAGCAATTAACTTTGCTTAGGACCGAAAGACTGAAGAGGTGGCAGCTTTGGCTTTGAAGGTGGGAGAATGAATGCACAGGAAACATAATAACGAGAAAGAAGAGACGGGAGGTGTGAATTGGGTCTCTCTGACTCCGTAGTGCAAGAAGCAGAGACACCTGTTCACTTAGCAATTGTCATCTTTGACAACTATAATTCAGAGGGCAGGCAAATCACAAACAAATGAAGGGTAGAGGATTGAAAGTGCCTCATAATTTTTGGCTGGTTATATCTGTTTATTTTTAATTAGAACTTTAAGACCCATCAGCCATCACTTTTGCAGTGCTTCCAAACACTCCATATATAAAAACCAATAGGACAGTCAGAGACATGTTTTTCTATAATGAAAATATTGAATTCAAACTAGCAAGCAAATTTAGGCAATTTAGAGTCAGCGCCACTGCTTTATTATCCTAAAAATTGTTGCTACATCTTAGCCTTAGTGATCAGAGAACTTTGCCTGTTGATAGTACTCATAAAATAATACTAAGCCTGAGAACTGGTTTTTTTTTGTTTTGGACTCAGTTTGGTGTGGTACTGAAAGAGGAGGGAATTCATCTCTTAAATCCACCTCTGAATTCTATTAATTCCAGCAGTATACTTCTGAGAATCAGATAACCTTGCTCATCTCCAAAAGTAAACAAACAGAATGTATCTCTATATAGCTTTGCCCATCCTTGGCAAAAGAGACAAACAGGAGGGCCAAAAAAAAAGCCAAGATAGCATCTGTGACTATACAGTCAAAGTGCTACTCCTTTTTATGGTTGTTATATACAAGTCATATTAGGAAATGGGTTGATCATGAGAATGTGTCATGCAGGGGAAATGTCAGGAGAAAGCAGTTATATGTGGAAGCTTTAGTGGTAAAACGAAACCAGATTATCAAAGATGAAGGCTGAACACTATCCAAGATGACACCAACCACAGAATAGAGAAACTTAAAGAAGTAGTGCAAGGTCAGAAGATGTGGAGACCTGGCCCAAAGAATCACCCAGAGTAGGGCACGATTGAATGAATAAGATCATCATCATCATCATCATCTGGATGCAGCTGCCATCTTGCCTTTTAAGTGTTCCTTTCCACCATTAGAGCCTTCTCTGTGGGGGCCCCGGCCCTCTGGAATCAGCTCCCCCCGGAGATTCGCACTGCCCCCACCCTCCTTGCCTTCTGAAAAAATTTAAAAACTCATCTTTGTTGCCAGGCCTGGGGGGTCATTAGATCTCTCCCCCTGACCAACGAGTGTTTTTAGTGTGACTTATCGAGTGAATGATAATGAATGTTTTAAAGTGTTTTAGGATTTTTAAAGATTTTTAATTATGTTAATTGGAGCAGATGTTATACTATGTTTTTATATATATGTTGTGAGCCACCCTGAGTCCCCGGAGAGGGGTGTCATGCAAATCCAATGAATGAATGAATGAATGAATAAATAAATAAATAAATTAGAGAGGATTACTGAATGTGAATAGTATCAGGCCAAAGCTATATATCAATTCCTACAGATGTTATTGCTATAAATAAAGTCATTTGGATAGAAATTCCATCAATTAAGTGGAACATACAGGATATTTGTGTCATCTTGCAATATCAGAACTGATCTTTTGGTTTGGAGGCATAGAATACTCAAAACAGAATGATCTCCCTGTCTAACATAGTATGAGAAAATATTATGGGTTTTTTGCAAATGCAAATCAGATACCAAGAAACATGTGAGAGTCAGTCAACTTCAGTACAATGATCACATTTTCTTTTTGAAGCCATTTTTCTCATGAAAACCCCTTTCTTTGGTGATGATTTATAGCCTGTTAATATTATCCAGTCATTGCTGTGCCAATATAAAAGGCATGAAGATAGGCTTTGTATTGTCACACAGAGGATTCAGTAACACTAGAAGATGCTATAAATCATTTGATGATGAACGATGATATTGCTCCTTGTCTTCTCTATCCTTTTCTCTTCATTTCAAAGATGCTTGAAATCCTCACTGTTTCTACTGAAACATCTACCATTAAAATTATGTCCCTTCAATTTTTATTACAAAAAACAAAGAAAAAAAGACATTTCCTCAGATTTCTTTTTATAAATGTGTATTCATCACATTTCTGCTTTTCTAAAAACAGCAACTAGCCTACCCCCTATGCATCTGCTCATTCAAACGATTCATGCTTCAATTCATTCATGCTTTCACCCCATTCACTCCTATTTCTCTCTGCATCATGTTTTCCATTCATTTATTTGGGGATTTATTCACTTCCTCCCTACCCCTGTTATACCCACACACCTACAGGAACAGTGAGGATAAACTGATACATGATCCTAAGTAGGGATTTGAACAGATGTCAGATATAAAACTGAAGATTGGAAAAGAAGGAAAGTTTGGGTTTTATTCAAACCCCACATCCCACTGAATGGCTGAGAAATGTCCATGCCCTATAACATAGTACTGTACTGAGGTTAAGGCTAACAATGTTGAAGGGAAAAAAAGGGTGACCGGTGAGATATATGAACAGCAATGATAGATGGATGTGTGAGAATGGAGAGCCAGGCACACTTTTAGCAGCCAAAAAACGTGACCAATATGTATCTTTGATGCAATGAGAGCTGGAGGCAGAGAGTGGAACCACACGTGGGAGCTAAAAATAAAGAATCCCAGCCCCTGCTTCCATTGGCTGGGGGGCACAGAGAGCTAAAAATACTCTGCGTACCATCAAAGAGGCTGCTCCTGTCTCTGTAGGCTGACCTGGGCAGGCCTTTTCTAAGTTCACTTTGAATAGAGCTGCGGAAGGTCTTCTAGCCAAAGTTCTTTGGTTACTCTGCATCAGAAATCTTCGTTACTTCCTCTGTCTTTAGACCAGAAACCTAAGGATTCATTTAATAGAGGCCTAGGTTCACATATTTTCAAGACTTTCTTCTCACCAACTTTTGGAAGACATATTATTGCAACCTATTATTTCCTCATTAATTAATACCGCGAAATATCACTGTAACTGTACATCTGTTGACATTCAGTCATTCATAGAAACATAGAAACATAGAAGTCTGACGGCAGAAAAAGACCTCATGGTCCATCTAGTCTGCCCTTATACTATTTTCTGTATTTTATCTTAGGATGGATATATGTTTATCCCAGGCATGTTTAAATTCAGTTACTGTGGATTTATCTACCACGTCTGCTGGAAGTTTGTTCCAAGGATCTACTACTCTTTCAGTAAAATAATATTTTCTCATGTTGCTTTTGATCTTTCCCCCAACTAACTTCAGATTGTGTCCCCTTGTTCTTGTGTTCACTTTCCTATTAAAAACACTTCCCTCCTGAACCTTATTTAACCCTTTAATATATTTAAATGTTTCGATCATGTCCCCCCTTTTCCTTCTGTCCTCCAGACTATACAGATTGAGTTCATTAAGTCTTTCCTGATACGTTTTATGCTTAAGACCTTCCACCATTCTTGTAGCCCGTCTTTGGACCCGTTCAATTTTGTCAATATCTTTTTGTAGGTGAGGTCAAAAAGATATTGACAAAATTCCATCTAAGAAATTAACCAGTTGAAAACTTGACTTATAACATCAGTTGCCTCTTTTCCTTTCCCAATTTCCCAGATTTGTAAGCATTTTCCTAAATGACAAATTCTTGGAAGTTTGCAATTATTTTGTTTGGCCAAATAAAGGTATTGCTCAGTGTATCCAGTTTAGGATGACCACTCATACCGACAATATGGGAAGCATTGAATTGCTCCTGGTTTGGCCTGGTTGGGTGAATCAATAGCAGTGGTGGGAGGCTCCGCCCATCCACCTGGGACGCTTCTGCACATGCACAGAAGCCAGAGATATAAAAGAGGGTGGGGGCTCCTACACCTTTATTTGAAATGTTCCATCTGATGGAATTTTCTCTTCTGTAGTGGGTTCTAAATTCCATTGCTACGGGTTTGTTCGTGCATGAACAAACCAGTAGCGATGGAATTTACAACCCACTACTGTTCTGAACTATTAATGGCTGTGCAGAAGAGAAAATTCCATCGGATGGAACATTTCAAATAAATATGTAGGAGCCCCCACCCTCTTTTATATCTCTGGCCAAATTGGAACAGCTACTCTCCCGAAAGACCTTGACTGTGTGTCTGAATGGTCAAACATCTGGCAACTCCAAATCTCAACAAACAAATGCTCTGTCCTACACATTGGTGAAAAGAATCATAATACAAGATAAATAAACAAGACCATACAGACAACCCTCATTCTGTAAAAGACCTTGGAATACTCATATCAAATGATCTAAGTGTCAAAGCCCACTGCAACAACATCCCCCCCCCCCAAAAAAAAAAGCTTTAAGAGTTGTTAACTTAATCCTACGCTGCTTCGGCTCCGGCAATCTTACACTACTAACCAGAGCATATAAAACTTTCACCAGACCAATCCTTGAATACAGCTTATCAGTCTGGAACCCACACCACATTTCAGACATAAACACTCTAGAAAATATCCAGAGATACTTTATCAGAAGAGCCCTTCACTCCTCCACTCGAAACAAAATACCCTACCCTCACTCCCAACAGAATACCCTACGAAGTGTCCTAGGTTTAGAAAGCTTAGAACTATGTCGCTTTAAACACGATTTAATCATAGCCCATAAAATCATATGCTATAGCATCCTTCCTATCAATGACTACTTCAACTTCAACCATAACAACACACAAACACATAACAGATACAAACTTAATGTAAATCGCTCCAAACGTGACTGCAGGAAATATGATTTTAGTAGTTGATGCATGGAATTCACTACCTGACTCTGTAGTATCATCTCCTAACCCCCAAAACTTTACCCTTAAACTATCCACTGTTGACCTCTCCCAATTCCTAAGAGGTTAGTAAGGGGCGTGCATAACTGCATCAGCGTGCCTTCAGTCCCCTGTCCTAATGTTTCTTTTATTTTTTACTAGTACCATGCATATGAATATTATTACATCTAATGTTTCTTCTTATTTTTTATTTTTATTTTCTTCTTACTAGTATCATATATATGAATATTATTAAATCTTTACATACTGTAGCTCCAATGTGTACTCTACAAAACAAACAAACAAATAAATAAAATAAAGGACATAAATGGGGTTCAAATCTCATTCTGCTGTGGTGCTTTTATGAGGTGGATATTCCATCATTAACTCTGACTGTAACTTATCCCATAAGTAATGGAAAGGAGAATCACATCTCTTTGAAGAGGAGCAGGCTGGAAAATCCATAATAAAATAATTGTAAGTTCACACTAATTTGTGAAGCTCTATTAGACTATAGTGGCTTTCTATAGCAATTTGACGAGTGATAATTTGAAATTGGATATTCATAGTTCAGATCTTACTAAAGGTGGCCAAGGATGGATTCTTAACTGAGGTCAATTAAATTTGTAGGAATGAGGTTCTGCCATCTATATCCTGAATGTATGTCAGCACCCTGCTTGTACTTCACAGTTAGTGAGACATTGAGAACAGTATTTGCTTTGCAAGATAGACTCTAGATTTTCTTTAAAAAAAAACCTTGCTGGGCCTCTCATTTCCAAGATACTGACAGGTTGCACAAGTCTCAGAGGAAGTCAACAAAGTTGATATAAAGACTTGAGGATATGCCTCATGAGGACAAGGTATATAAGAACTTATATATAAGAAAATACTGAGGGAGGACACTTTAGCCATGTTCAGGTAGATAAATGGAAACTATAGGGAGGTTAGACATGATTTCTTCACACGGCTACTGAAGCTAGTAGTAGAAAGAATGGGTATAAGTTGTAGCAATTTAGATTGCATTTCAATACTGCAACAATATCGCCAAAAAAGCTTCTAGAGTTGTTAACCTGATCCTACGCAGCTTCTGCTCAGGCAATCTCACACTACTCACAAGAGCCTACAAAACTTTTGCCAGACCCATGCTAGACTATTGCTCATCTGTCTGGAACCCATACCACATCTCAGACATCAACACCCTTGAAAATGTCCAAAGATATTTCACCAGAAGAGCCCTTCACTCCTCCACTCGAAACAGAATATCCTACGAAAATAGACTAACAATCCTGGGTCTAGAAAGCCTAGAACTACAGCGCCTAAAACACGATTTGAGTATTGCCCACAAGATCATATGCTGCAACGTCCTACCGGTCAATGACTACTTCAGCTTCAACCGCAACAACACAAGAGCATGCAACAGATTCAAACTTAATACGAACCGCTCCAAAGTTGACTGTAAAAGATATGATTTCAACAATCGAGTTATCGAAGCGTGGAACTCATTACTGGACTCAATTGTGTCAACCCCTAACCCCCAACACTTCTCCCTTAGACTCTCCACGATTGACCTCTCCAGGTTCCTAAGAGGCCAGTAAGGGGCGTACATAAGTGCACTGGTGTGCCTTTCGCCCCCTGTCCAATTGTCTTTCCTTTCTTTCACCTATCATATATATTCTCTTCCTTTCATATATCCTCTCCTCTAAGTTCACTTTCACCCTCTTTTATATTATCACATGTCTATTTTTCTTCCTATGTATTTGTGTATTGCACAAATGAATAAATAAAAAATAAATAAATATAAGGAAAGCAAGTCTTTCCACACGGGGGCTGAAAATCCTACATTTCAGCAGAAAGGTCTTTCAGTTGCAAAGCTTTGTCCACGGGATACCCACAACTCAAGCACCCTCCTCTCATGCTCCATGTCTGCCTAGAAAGTTATCACCCACCTCTCTCCTAGAAGAATGAAATGTTTTGAGAAATGTTTAAAAAGGCAGAATATTATACTTTCCTGGGTGAGAAATGGAGAAACCTGTGTTTTTTTAAAGATAGAAAACAGACTTTTTTAATAGCCCCAGAAAAGGCTGAGGCCAGTTTTTGGAGATGCAGATTTGGTAATCCATTCAAGACAGGATATTTTGAACAAAGGCAGAATTAGGTAGAATGGTAGGATTAACCATCACTCAAGATCCTACACAGGGCAAATCCCTCAGCCCAGTGAAGGGCTGAAAAAAGTTTTACTACCACACGGTGGGCGTGGCTTATTTTGTGGGTGTGGCTTTCAGGCCATGTGATCAGGTGGTAGCAGCTTGATGAACATGTGACTGAGGGCGGCTTAAAAGTCATGTGACTGGCTTAAAGGTGGAAAACATGACGTCACTCATGTCAAGGGTTTGAGTTAGGGTTAGGCCTGGCCTCTCCTCATCTCAAAGAGATACAATTTCCCTATCTATTTACTATTACTGAACATCCAAAATATACTCTTTAATTCTAAGTATATATGTCATATGTGTACATACATATTACACACAGGCACACAAAAATATCCATTATCTACTATATAAACTGTATGTGTATGTACACACACACATGCATGTACAGCTCTACTAAAATTATACACATTCAGCCTCATTTACTGCGATAGGAAAAACATATCCCAGAAGGGGGAAAAGAATTCAAAATTTTTCTATCAGTTCTGGGTACCTGACCAAATTTTTTCTACTGGCTCTGCGTATCTGACCGCACCCGTAGGAGCCCATCACTGCCTCAGTCACAATAGGAATTGCCCGGCACTCTTTCTCTTCATCAGGAGTTCATACTTCAACCAAATCTGGGAGCTCAGACAACCTATAGAGCCAGCTATGACCCCTACATAATCCATATATGGTCCTATGGGAGTCTGACCACAGCCAATAGAATACATGTTTTTTATTTATTTATTTATTGGATTTGTATGCCGCCCGTCTCCGCAGACTCGGGGCGGCTAACAACAATGATAAAAAACAACATGTAACAATCCAATTTAATAAAACAACTAAAAACCCTTATTATAAAAACCAAACATACACACAAACACACCATACATAACTTGTAATGGCCTAGGGTGGTCAGGTGCAAAGTCCAAGAGAGGGTATAAAATCCACCCAGTTTCAACTCCACGTGATTCCGCTTCATAATTAAATCATCTTTCCAATCAGTCTCCATGTTTCCAGTGTCTTTCTCCTGGTTTGGAACTGAACCAGATGGATATTTGCCATTGCTGTTGAGTCACTCGATACCATCTTGATCCAGATTGTTTTTACACTGGTTTTTACATGTTGTATGCCATTCACTATTCTGCATAATATTGGTTCCTTGCAAGGAAATGTCAATGTCACACTAAAAGCTATAAAGCAGCTTTAGTACCACCTGTGCTCCTAGATAGGAACAAATGCAGCTTTATACCCCCACTGTTTGATTTCATTCATGAATTGTGCATGAATATTGTTCTACATGATGGTGCAAGAGGTTACAGTTTTCATATATTTTTATATTTTCCAATAAGCTTGACTCAAATTTTGGCCAAATCCATCTTGGCACTTTTTGTAGACCTCCTAGTATATTTCCACCAGAATGACATTAAACAATTCAAATCACACGGGAACAATCTGTTGTTTTGGGAACAATCTTTTGTTGTGAAAACCTTATCTTTGATGCCTTGTTGTATTTTCTTTGGAGCCATTGTTCTCCACATGCTGTATAAACTGAATTTTTCCTTAGCGAATCTTTCTGCCTTTTTAGTTGCCTTTGAAAGAGCACAGATGTTTCATTTGTCATATAATTCCATTCCCCACAATTTATTTATTTATTTATTAAATTTGTATGCCGCCCCTCTCCGTAGACTCGTAGACAATATATGCAACATATATTACACATTACCATTATTACATGACATTAGATAATGATTGACATTATGTGTTAGGGACAGCATGCAGGCATTAAGACCTTGATATATATTTCATATTTAATGTAGCTATATATGGTTTACATGTCTTAATAATCAAATGACTATGCCTATATTCTATGAGAGGCTATGATAATGTTAAAGAAGAGTTGTATCCTGTAAAATAATTATTGCTATGTTTTCATTCTCTCCTACCAAAATTTTTCTTATAGTACTGTAGATAAAGTGTAGACATCCATATATCTGTGTATATATGTTTGTAGAAATATACTGTTGTGGCCCATTCAAACTGATGGAGAGGCTTTGGTCAGCGACCATCTTCACCAACTGGATCTGCAAGGTGTTTAAAATTTGGTGTAAATACGTGAGGGGAATGAATGGAAGACGGTGTTTGGTACGCAATATGGCTATTTCAAATATACCGGCATGCCGTTTGGGTTAACCAGCGCTCCGGTGGTGTTCCAGCATTTTATGAATGACATTGTATAGTCTGGAGGACAGAAGACAAAGGGAGGACATGATAGAAACATTTAAATATGTTAAAGGGTTAAATGAAGTTCAGGAGGGAAGTGTTTTTAATAGGAAAGTGAACACAAGAACAAGGGGACACAATATGAGGTTAGTTGAGGGAAAGATCAGATGCAACGTGAGAAAATATTATTTTACTGAAAGAGTAGTAGATGCTTGGAACAAACTTCCAGCAGAAGTGGTTGGTAAATCCACAGTAACTGAATGTAAACATGTCTGGGATAAACATATATCCATCCTAAGATAAAATACAGGAAATAGTATAAGGGCAGACTAGATGGACCATGAGGTCTTTTTCTGCCGTCAATCTTCTATGTTTCTATGTTTCTATGACATCTTCAGTGATCTGTTGGAGCAGTGTGTTATTGTTTATCTGTATGACATCTTAATTTACTCCCCCTCCTGGAAGTGCCACAACCAACATCTCCATCAAGTATTGCAGCGACGGTGAGAGCACCACCTCTATGCAGGTTGGAAAGATGTCAATTCTATCAGACTACCATCGAGGTTCTGGGTCACCGCATTTCTCCACAAGGCATAGCAATGGATCCTGGCAAGGCTGAGGCTCTGAGAACATGGCAGCCCTCTTGCAGAGTCAAAGACATCCAGCATTTCCTAGGATTTGTAAATTATTATTGGGCATTTATCCCAGGATTTGCCACCCCGACCATGCCCCTTATCCAGCTACTTCAAGAATAAGTTGTATTCCAGTGGGGCAATCCAGAAGAGCAGGTGTTCTGGCCCTTACAGGAGGCCTTCATGCAGGAGCCCATACTCAAGTACCTGGATCCCAACCATGGTGGAGGTGGACGCCTTGGATTTCGCCATGTGTGGGGCAGGTGGTAGAGTGCTGCACTGCAGGCCACTGAAGCTGACTTTAGATCTGTAGGTCAGCAGTTAAAATCTTATCACCGGCTGAAGGTTGACTCAGCCTTCCATCCTTTCGAGGTGGGCAAAATGAGGACCTGGATTGTGGGGGCAATATGCTGACTGTTAAAAAGTGCTATTGCTAACATGTTGCCTTGAGTCTAATTGAATGAAGGAACGAACGAACAAGCAAGCAAGCAAGCAAGCAAGCAAGCAAGCAAGCAAGCAAGCAAGCAAGCAAGCAAGCAAGCAAGCAAGCAAGCAAGCAAGCAAGCAAGCAAACAAGCAAACAAGCAAACAAGCAAACAAGCAAGCAAACAAACAAACAAACAAATAAATAAATAAATAAATTGGAGCAGTGTTGCTGCAGACTCGAGAGGATGGTGGTCTGTTGTCCCCATGCACATATTATTCTTGCAGACTCAAACCATCAAAACAAAATTACACTATTTGGGAAAATGAACTGTTAGCCATAAAAATTGCTTTTGAGACATGGAGGCATCATTTGGAAGGGGCTCGACACCAAATTAACACCAACCATAAAAACCTGGAATTCTTGCAAATGTCGAGAAAGTTGAATCAGAGCCAGATCCACTGGTCTTTTTTCTTCACCCAATTCCATTTCTGGATCACATATATCCCAAGTGGCTGGGAAAGCCTGAATACACCCGCATTGTGGAACCACTGCCATCTTGAACCATTCTCCCCATAGAGTTGTTGGCTGTCCAGACTCCCCTAGATCTTCGAGGATGAATTCAGGAGGCGCAGCAGTAGGACAGGTTTGCAGAGCAGCAGAAATGGGTGGTAGGACCAGAGCCCTCTGGACTCATTCTGAAGATCTGCTCCATTTCAGGAACAAGCTCTACATTCCAGGCGGGTCGCTTCGAGAGTTGATCTTGAATATCATGATGGCAGGACACCTAAGACTCTTTAAAATCCTGCACTTGGTCTCCTGGACATTTTGGTGGCCTCGCCTTCAGTATGACGTTCACACATATCTGACTTCTTGCAATCATTGTCATCAGGCCAAATCAGTCACGGGAGCACCCCCAGATGTGGTTTCAGAGGCTGGAGAGCAAGTAAGGTTTTCTGCACCTCCTGAGATGAATGACTCAGGAGAAGAGTAGCCTCTTTTTGATGGTAGGATTTGCAGGGCCTATAGGAGGCAAGAGTGGTTACTCAGGAGGAGGCTTCCTCATGAGTAGTACTGGTGGTTACTGGGCCATGTCCTCAGCCAAACTCTGTAAGTCTATGATACAGAACTTTGCTACAATCTAGTAATTACTGTTGTGTTTACTTATTCTTGAGCCTCTGGCAAGCTTCTAAGATATTATAATCAGTGTGGTGAAGTCTTTGTTAGATTTAAAGACTCAAACTGCTAAGACTTTTGTTAGCAGTACAACTTTTAAGTACTACATCCGGTGATGTGCATCTTATTTTGGGAGCTCGACGTTGGGACAGAACATATACATTTCTACCAAAGCTAAAAAGTAAAAACAAGAGAAAAATAGAATTGAAAAGGAAAATAAAAAATACATTAACCTTTGGTTCCAAAATTCAATAAAATGCACTGTTTTTATAATCATAATCAATTCTGATTGTCAATCTCAAAATTAAATTTTAATTTGTTTTTTTCAGTTCAAGCAAAATAATAATAATAATAATAATAATAATCAAAACTGGTCCCTATGTAGAAACAAAGTTAGACACAGTCTTTCTAAAAATCAAAGTAGTTAATTTTGCCATCCCAGACAGTTTCATTTTATTTCACCATCCATTCTTCCATTGTAGGAATCTGTAGATCCTCCCATGCATACCATAGTCTTGCTCCAGTCACATATAAGAAAACAAGATAATTTATTTTCATTTTAAACAGCTGCTTTCCATCAAACCTAAAACAAAAGCTTCTGGTTTCAGTTGAACTTTTGCTTTAAAAATTATCTGATTTAAATCACTTATCTGTTCCCAATAATACTTACTTTCTTATGTATTCAGCTAAAATGGTAAATTTAAGGATACATTCTGATATTTTAAAAGAAAAGCTTATTATTTAATGAGCTAGCAATTTGGTCATCTATTGGCAAATAGAAGATGGTCTCTCATACATCTTAATTTTTTAACAGCAATTGATCTCCAAATCCAAGGATTTTGGTTAGTTTTCCAGACTGGAGTTAGCATTAGCATTTCCTCATGTGTAGTGAGCACGGCTTAAGAACAGTAGTTTAAAAATTGAGTAGTATTGTTGCCAGCAGATATTACTGCTAGCATTTTCATACTCAGATAAGTAAGATTCTAGTTTGCAAAGGAGTCCTCAAGATGAATAGTATATGAAGAGTATTTCATCTTATCTGTGGGAATGGACAAAATGAGACCAATAAGAGGCAACTACAATTGCCAGCATCCCACATCTTGAAATATATTAAGTTATAGCTTAGCATCAAATAGAACATCATTTATATATCATTTCTTTTTTATGGAATAATTACAGAATCCTTAATTGTTTGCAGTGTTTCTTTATTTGTTTTTATTTATTTCTCTGTAGATATAAATGAAGGGGAATCAGTAGGGGGTTCTAAAATCCATTACTACAGGTTCGCGTCTGTGCATTCATGTGACACCTCTGCGCATGCACAGAAGCATTCTAGGCAGTTGGGTGGAGCCTCCTGCCGCTGCCTCTACTGGTTCGCAGAACCTGGCCGAACGGGAAGCAACCCACTACTGATGGAACAAATTGTTTGTAACATCATGCATTCTCTAGGACTCTTTGGAAAAAGTTGTAAGTTAACTAATGTAGTATGGACATCAGGTGGGTTTCTCCTGGTTCGGACTGGACCTGCTGGTGGATCCAAGTTGGTTGGTGCCGTTCTGTGGGCACCAGCATCTTTTGGGGGGATTTTTTTTCTCAATTTTTTTACCATTTGGAAGTTTTTTTTCCTTTTGCTGTTGCTTGAAAAAGGGGCCACCCGCCCAGCCCCATGTTTATACGTACCTTTATTCCTTCTCCCAAAGCACAGCTGATCAGCTCCTCAGCTGTGTTTCAAGCTTATTAAAGCTGCTGAGCATGCGAAGAAACAGAATTGCGTGAAGGGATACACGTGCAGTGTCGCGATGCCAACTGGTGGCAAAGATGATTACTTTATATCACTTCAACACAATTTTACAGTACTTTATGGAGTTCCTCAGAGATTGGAGAAGTTTAACCTGGACTGCACAATCAAAGTAGCTTCTTAGGTCCCAAAGATGGAGACATGACTTTTCTGTTTGTTTTACCTTGATTATCGCACTTAGAATGAGACATAACAGCTTGTTTGATTGCATGTGATTAAGGCACTGGTTTTTACTTACTGCATCCTTTGATATGAGAGAGAAGCTTAGCCACTTAGCAATAGCAATATCATTTAGACTTACATACCACTTCACAGTGCTTTACATCCCTCTCTAAGCAGTTTTATACAGTCAGCATATCGCTCCCAATGATCTGGGTCCTCATTTTACCCACTTTGGAAGGATGGAAAGCTGAGTCAACCTTGAACCTGTTGAGATTTGAACTGGTGAACTACAACCAGCAGTCAGCAGAAACAGCTTGCAGTACTGCACTTTAACCAGTGCACCATCAGGATCAGTGAGGCTGTCAGAAGACAAGTTTAGGGCAATCAGGAAAGTTATCCTTTAGCAGTGTTTCTTTTCCTCCCTGAAGCCATGCTGGCTAGCCATACTTCAAAGTCACACTTTTTAAATGAGGCGAAGAGGAAGAGCAATTTATTGGGAATATCTGTTCATAATGAACAATTGAACCACACGCAACTATCAAATGCTGCCCATGTTCTACTTTCACTATTTTCTTTAGATCCAACTGTTTGCAGTACAAATTGAAGATTTCCTATGCACAAGATTGTTTTTAAAATATAAATTTATTTGCTGAGGTTGGAGGAGTGAGGGTGACAGTGGTTGAGAGGAGCACTGCAAACCATAGATCCTGTGTTGACTGATCTTTATTTCCTAGACCACCTCAGACCATAATGCATTTTTAGAGGCCCTAAAATAATCTTAGAGCAGCCTCTGGTGGCCTCAAAGATGAACTACATGTAAAACTTGGGAAAACACTAAATAAATCTTTCCACTCTTGACTTTTTAAAAAACTCATCAATGCAATTAGGGTTTGAAAGGGATCTGAGGTAGGACAATCTTGAACCAAAATTGGCAGGTGTAATGGCAAAGATTTGGTCCCCTACATATGTGTGAGTGGCCTTATAAGACAATTAACACCAAGCTGAGTTGACAGAGTGAGTAATCAAAGAGGAACTGGTGAGTAAACCAAATTATTCCTGTTCATTGACTATATAGAGCCGAGGTGGCACAGCAGGTAGAGTGCAGTACTGCAGGCCACTAAAGCCGACTGTAGATCTGCAGGTCAGCAGTTCAAATCTCATCACCGGCTCAAGGTTGACTCAGCCTTCCATCCTTCCGAGGTGAGTAAAATGAGCACCCCAATTGTTAGAGGCAATATGCTCACTTTGTTTAAAACAAAGTGCTATTGCTAACATGCTGTAAGCTGCCCTGAGTCTAAGGAGAAGGGCGGCATAAAAATTGAATAAATAAATAAATAGTGTAGCTTCCATAGCGATCCCGTAACTCATGACAAGGTCACATGGATGTGCTCATATTACCAAAAATATTCTAACATCCTATGTAAAAAGGTGTCACCCTTTCTAATTTTGCATTGTCCTGGGAATGTAGCATTGTAGGTCCAAGGTATGTATGTTGTGATTCTACTGTTGCTCAGGGCTGCTGACAAAAAGCCGGTGCCTTGCTGGAAGCTCCATGCATGCTGTCCAGTTCTTTCCACACTAGTACATTTATGTTGCATCTTCAAAGTGATTTGCTTGCTTTAGGTGAGCCAGGTTTTGTGCATTGCCAGAAAGAAAGTAATACTTAATATTTATATAGTGCTTCTAAGGCCTGATCCCCAATTGTTTTTAACACTGACTCTTCTTAGCTTCATGATACTGCCATATCTTATCCTTAGGTCATAAACTAGATAGATTTAAATACTATTACCTTGAAGATGAAATCAGGCATATGTTCAGAATAGTGTTTTTCATTTTTGGTTGAGGAACTCTGGGAGTTAAAATCTATACATCTCAAAGTAGCCATGATTGAATAGCTTTAGAATATTAGGAAGCAAGTGATCACTCTCTCCATTATAATTACTAGCCAGCTTCTAACCACAACCCATTGGCAATTTTTGTTTTGTTTACTGCAGTTATCTTTATTTGTCCATTTCAAACCATGCCATGCTTCCAGGGAAAAAAAGAATGGTAGTGACAATGAAGCAATGAATGCCAAAGGTTTTACTGCCACACTGTGGGAGTAGCTTATTTTGTGGGTGTGAATTAAGTGTCATGTGACTGGGTAGGAATGGCGTGCTGGCTATGTGACCAAGTGGGAGTGGCTTAAAGGTCATGTGGCCAGAATGGCTTAAAGGTCATGTGACTGGGTGGGAGTGACTTAGTGATCAAGAAAATTTTTCAAATAGGTGCTTGGATTCTTTTTCAGTTGATTAAGTCACATTATTTGAATAGCCGTAAAAAGGACAAATGATAGACAATATTATTTGTTGATGAGCACAGTAACATTTTAAGGTTTTGTACTGAATCCACAATATGATAACAGATTAGGCAAGTAGCTCAACGTTCTTTAATTGCTATAAAAGTTCAGTTCTAGATAATGATTAAAATAATTAAAGTGTTTATGAGTAAAAACATACTATTTAATTATTTCCTATTTTAAAAGTAATTAAGGATCATACTAAAGTACTAGAGAAGGAAGGGCAATAAAAAACCTATTAAGTATTCAATAAATAGTGCATAAACTTACTACCCATTGCATCCCCCCTCAGGGGGTCAGCAGCCCATTATTATGTAGTGGGTTGATCACCAGTTTGTCAGGTAGCTGAAATAAAAATTATTTCTCTCTCTCGCTCTCTCTCCCCCTCCCTCCCTCTCCCTCTCCCTGTTCTGTTTCAAGTTTCAAGTTTCAAGTTTAATCAGATTTGTATGCCGCCCCTCTCCGCAGACTCGGGGCGGCTCACAGCAATAGCAATACAATGTACGACAAATCCAATATTTAAATTACTTTAAAAAAACACCACAAATTAAAACCAATCATACACACTAGCGTACCATGCATAAATTTTATAAGCCTAGGGGGAAGGAACATGTCAATTCCCCCATGCCTGACGACAGAGGTGGGTTTTAAGGAGCTTACGAAAGGCTAGGAGGGTGGGGGCAACTCTGATATCTGGGGGGAGTTGGTTCCAAAGGGTCCTGATTTCTTATAAATTTCTTGGTTTCACATCATTTTGACTGGTACCCAAATGCCATGTGGTCAGGCAGACCTTTCCCATTTCTATTTCAGTGCTGGAGGAGTAGATAGTTTCCTTAGTGGCTTGTGTCTGCTTGAAAGGGGAAATTAGCAAAGCCAGACGAGAGAACCACTCCCCTTGCCTAAAACAGAAGACAAGCCCATCAAAACAACAACTTTCAGCAGCGATTCAGAAAGGTGAGTAGGAAGCAGCAAATTTGGTCTTAAGAGAACCAACATTTGGTTTCTTTCATCCTGCTTTTTGAGAGAGGAGAGGTGGAGCAAGCCCAAGCAGGATCCACACATGCCAACTTCCATTGTGAAAAGTACCGTTGTTATTTTAAAAAAAGAGGTACAATATAAAAAAAATCCCTATCATCTTGTTATTTCCATGGCTTATCTGATTATCATTTCTACACACATTACAACAATTCTCATCTAGCCCCATTCTCTTTGATTTATTCTTCTTATATCTTATTCTTCCTATTTATTCTTGTACTATACTCCTACTGCTTTTTTTATTGTAAGGTCCCAGAGATTTCCCTTGAGATGCCAAAAAGATGCCAAAAAGAAAGACGAGGCTTGCAAAGAATATCAGCTTTTATTTATGGGCAAAGCAAAAGCTGGGTGGCAAAACTATATCCAAAACATACAGACAAAATGCATTTAAGGAATAGCCACACCAGAGGTGAAATGATACTGGTTCAGCCCGGTTTGGGTGTACTTGTAACAGCGCCCTCTGGTGGTTTGGAGAACTGGTAGTGGCAGCAGCATGAGACTCCACCCACCTGCCTGGACGTTGCCATATTCTTTTTTAAAAGCCTCTGCACATGCACAGAAGGTTGTAAAGCGTGTGCAATGGTGGTGTGCGCACAAACCACACACTTCTGAACTGGCAGGGAAGGTAAGTAGATTTCACAGCTGAGCCACAGCCCTGTGAGAGTGGCTCAGAGTATTATATACGAGGGTCGCCCAGAAAGTAATGCATCACATTTTCTTTTTTCCACAATTATTTATTGAATATAATGAAACTTACATACAAGAAAGAAGGATGTTTCTACACTCCCTATTTTCCCACATAATCTCATCCCGTTCTATGGCCTTCCTCCAGCAAGGCACAAGGGTGTGTATGCCCTGTCGGTACCACTCCTTGTTCTGGTCACGAAGCCATTTCTGCACTCTGAGAATCACCTCTAATGGCTTCACCCTCTGTCAATTGCAGATTCTCCATAAACTGTACACAAACATTTGTGAATGTTCCCAACAGTTTCTTTCTCCGCAGTGAGAAATTCAATGACGACACGCTACTTGTAACATACGTCACTTACAGATGCCATTTCAAAACACTGCTACGCTATGTGAGACTAGACTTTCAATCCTGGGCCTAGAAACTTTAGAACTAAGACGCCTTAAACAACATCTAAGTATTGCCCACAAGATCATATGCTGCAACGTCCTGCCTATCGGTGACTACTTCAGCTTCAACCACAACAACATAAGAGCACACAACAGATTTAAACTTAATATTAACCACTCCAAACTTGACTGTAAAAAATATGACTTCAGTAACCGAGTTGTCGAAGCGTGGAACTCATTACCGGACTCCATAGTGTCATCCCCAAACTCCCAACACTTTACCCTTAGATTATCTATGGTTGACCTATCCAGATTCCTAAGAGGTCAGTAAGGGGTGAGTACAAGTGCACTAGAGTGCCTTCCGTCCCATGTCCTATTGCTCTCCGATATCTCCTATACCTTTCTTCTATTCCTATATCTCTTCTTCTATTCTTTCATTGATATGTTCTATTACTATATCTTCTTTTCTATTATTTCTTAGATATATTTTACTATGAGTATCTCCTCTATAACCTTCATCATGTATTTTACTATGTGTATATAGATATATACCCACTAAAACCCTCATTGTGTATTGGACTAAATAAATAAACAAACAAACAAACAAACAAACAAACAAATAAATATGTGCCTGAAGAAACACAAAATTTACGCACGCACTCCTGAAAATTCAAATACTGTACATGTAATGCATATCTAAAGTTTTGCATTTGTACCATTGTTGTAGGTTGAGAAAAAAAATGTGGTGCATTACTTTGTGGGCGACCCTTGTACATTTTCAACTGTTAGAAACAAAGTTTATCCAATCAGAGACAAAGGTTCATTACCACTGTGATCTTTAAAGCATTCTTTGTTCAGACTCCTGTTTCTGTCCACCTTATCTATGGAGCATTCCAGCAAAATGCTTTCAGGATTCATAATTTATGAAGCAGGAAAACTCCCTATTCTGGTTCCTTTATCTATGGGGCCTGATATTCCTGGGTAACAGTTTATAGAATCATAAAATCATAGAGTTGGAAGGTATCTGTGGGGTCATCAGGTCCAACCCCCTGCTTAATCCTGTCTCTATTTGAAGACCTCCAGTGAAGGTGAGCCCATCACCTCCTGTGGCAAACTGTTCCACTGGTTTATCACCCTTACTGTTAGAAAGATTTTTTTCTGATATCTAATCTAAATCTATATATAGTTTCATCTATATTTTCAAGGATGTGCCTAGCTTTGAAGCCAACAATAGAAGCAAGACACAGAAGCAAAGTAACAAACTTTGCACTAATGCCAACCAGTGTTTGCGGCGCAGGCGGAGTAATAGTCGGACACAAGGTGTGGGTATAACGGGGTCACTTTTTATTCAAACAACTTAACTTCTTAACTTATTAACTTATTTAAACCATTAACCCCACATGACCTGCAGGGTGCAAAATCAAATGGGGGCGGAATAACGTAAGCCAATTCAGACAGAGCAACCCTCGGGCGAAAACTCCTTGAAACTGGGTGCGGGTCATGGTAAACTACACCTACCCCCTGCACCCTTACTACGCCACCCCTGGCGTGTGGGATGGCTCGCTACTGGTCTATGTTAAACTCCAGCAAGCAAGCCACAGGAGCGACTCACTCCCCGAACCCAGGCCGGTCGAGCCCTGTAATCCGAGAAGGAGCTCGCCCCTCACCTCAGTAGAGGTGCCCCTAAAGGAGCTCACCAGTTGCTATTTAGTTTATTTTCCGCCCGCTATCGGCCACAGCAGGGGGTGAAATTTTAATTTATTCCCCCTGCTCCCCCCCCTGCACATATATGTGCAGGCACCTCTGCAGGTCGGCTATAAATTTATCGTTCCCACTATCGGTCAAGTGTACACCGTCCTGTCTATACAAGTCTATGAGGGATGCCCTGATGTCTGGATGGTCTATCACTCCACCCCCAGCCTGAATCACCCACTTCTTAACCGCTCTGTTTACCCTCTTCCTAGCCTTATCCACTGCGATAGGGCTTCTAGCCTGCCGCCAACTCCTCCTAGGCAGGATGTTGGACCACCACACACACGTATCTGGCCACCGCTCCCAGATCACTTGCAAACTCTCCCAAATGTGCCACAGCAGCTCTACACCTGTCATCGCTCCCAGATCGTTCCCACCAACGTGCAAAACCAAACAGCCCGGCACCCCTTGCACCTTCCCACTGTTGAACAACAGGGGAAGAACCTCACGCCAACGTAGGCCTCGACGGCCCAGCCACTGAACAACCGCTCGATCCATCTCCAACTGCGTGCCGGGCGTCGTCTCACGGGCCCTCTGCTCGGCCCAGTACACCATGCTGTGGCCACATATCAGGATTCTGCGGCGCCAGTCAAGTAGTCGTGCTAGAGAAAGGGAGGAAGCAGAGCAGCATCAGACTGGCGGCCCAGCACAACCCCCCGCCCCGCCCCACTCACCTAGGGGCGGATGTACGTCCGGAAGGCCCCAGATCTCCAGCGGCCCACTGTCTTTATATCCAGCCTGCTGAAACCTTCGACTGCTGCCAACGACGCTGCACCTATTCTGAATGAGTGAGTCCCGTAACGTCTGGGATCCAAGCCCAGCCTTGCCAGCGCCTTGGACGTGACAGCCCAGAATTGGTACCTGGTAAGGGGTTCACCGGACACATGACAAAACAAAAAACCCGGCTCTTCACCCCTATGGGCCCAATACGCCATCAGAGCCGCCACCAGGCACACCCGCCGGTTGTTAGCCCGGGAAAGTTGGACCGTCACACCTCTACCCCTCTGGTCGGTCTTGGACCGTCTAAGCCTCAAGGACACCGAGCTACGACCTAACTTGATATCCCTTGTGGTGAATGCCTGGCCGGAGCTATCGGCTCGGGAAGCTGCTAGAACCTCGCTAACCCGAAAAGCCCCGAAAAACAAGGTCACCGCAACCGCGTGGTACAGTGATGCCTCATACTCAGAGCGGCAGAGCCGACCCCACAGCTCGTAAAGCCCCATCAAGTGGGCGAGCTTTAGGGGACGCCTGCTGTCACCCTGGGCCTGACCTTTCTCCCTAATCCACCCCTCCAATGTCTTCCTAATCCTGAAATCCCCTGTGGTGTCCAAAAAACCACGAGACTTGGCTACGAAGGCCAAGCCTGCCAGCTTGCCCCTAATGGTCCGGGCGGACAACCCACGGCGGCGGTTAAGCGCGCAAAATTCGAGCAGGTGTTCGACCGGGGCAGGCCAAAGCTGATCGTATCTCCTATCATGACGAAAAGCCCAAAATTCCCTACCTGCCCGCTGGTATGCTCTCCTGGTGCTGGGGGCTATGGACAAATCCATGGCCTTGCTTACGTCGGCCCTCCAATCAGCCACAGATGCTGTGGGGCTGCTTCCGGGTGCTCCTCGGCCTGTGGGGCAAGCAGCCGGAACCTAGCCAACTGCCCCCTTGACAGTGCATCAGCCACCCCGTTTCTTACCCCTGGAACATGATGGGCCCGGAAAAGCATATTATTGGCAAGACATCTCGCTACCATATGCCGGACCAAACCCATAACCCGCTCGTTCCTAGAGGAGAGTGTATTCACTATGTGTACTACCGCCATATTGTCACACCAGAAGTGGACTGTCTTACCGGCAAAACTGGTGGCCCACAGCTCGATGGCCACAACAATTGGGAATAGCTCCAAAAACGTCAAATCCCGACAGATGGCTTCACTGCGCCACTCTTGCGGCCAGTCAGCACGAAACCATTTGTCCTGCCACACCACACCAAAACCGGTCGTGCCCGCCGCATCGGACTTCACTTGAAAGTCCGCTTTCAGCAGCATATCCTGTCTCCACAATGACACACCGTTGTACCCGTCCAGAAACCCTTGCCACACCACGAGGTCCTCCCTAACGCTCTTCGATAACCTGATCCTGTGGTGCGGTTTTGTCACACCAACCGTTGCCCTATACAGTCTAAACATAAAGGCCCTACCCGGCGCAATCACACGACAAGCAAAATTCAACAGGCCAGCCAGCTCCTGAACCTGTCTAAGAGTCACCTTCTTTGCGGCTCGGGCAACCCTCACCGCTTCCTTGAGTCTAGTCAGTTTGTCATCGGGTAGCCTACACGTTTGTGCAACGGAGTCCACCTCGATGCCTAAAAATGTCAGTCTAGTCGAAGGCCCCTCGGTCTTTTCGTGAGCCAAAGGTACGCCCAAATCCAAGCATAAAGCCTGGAAACCCATCATTCCCTGCTGACAATCGTCGGAGCCCGCCGGCCCCGCGAAGAGAAAATCATCCAAATAATGCACGACAGACGCAATGCCCGTACTTTTAACATGTGCCCACTCCAAAAATGAACTAAACTTCTCAAACAGCGAGCAGGATACAGAACAACCCATTGGCAGGGCCCTATCAACAAAGAACCCGCCCTCGAACTGAAAACCCAACAGGTCGAAATCCCCCGGGTGAATGGGCAAAAGCCGAAAGGCTGATTTGATATCACACTTCCCCATCAGCGCCCCCACTCCGCACGCCCGGACCATCGCGACAGCCGTCTCGAATGGTGTGTAGCGCACCGAGCAGAGCTCCTCGGGAATGTGATCGTTCACCGATTCACCAGGGGGGAACGACAGGTGATGTATGAGCCTGAACTCTCCCGCGGCCCTCTTGGGCACCACCCCGAGTGGGGACACCTGCAGGAAGGGCAGGGGGGGCTCCGCAAAGGGGCCCAAAACCCGGCCCTCGCGCACCTCCTTCATAATTTTGTCCCGCACTACGTGGCCCATACCTGCCACCGACCTCAAATTGTCCGCCATGCAGGCCCTACGCGGCCCCCCGTACGGGATCCTGAAGCCCGCGGAGAACCCCGCGAGCAGAAAATCAGCACCCTTCTTGGGGCGGTAGCCGGTGAGCCAATGCTGCAACCTGTCCAATCTAACGGGGGTTGGGCCCCTTACCTTGAGCTCCCCCAGGTTGGGGTTTGGCGGGGGTCCCGGCGTCCTTGGAGCTGGCCCCTCCCCGTCCCCTGTAACAAGCGGAGGTCGGGTGCCTACCACTACACAAGGCGCAGGCGTGGCGAAAACGACAATATGACCTGGAACAGGCCCCCCTGGCGCCGTACTCGTAACAGTACGGCTGGCCTCGAAAGGACGACCCAGTCGTGCTGCGCTGGCCGGAGGCCGGGGTCCCCGTCCCCACCGCCGGGCAGGGAAGAGTAGCCTCCTTGCCCGTTGTCAATAGCAGATGACCTGTGGGCGTTCGCCCACTGGCCGGAGTCGACGCTTGCTGCGTGGCCTGAAGCCACAAATCATTATGCCTCATATCCCAAGGCCAGTGTCTATTGTGGGCGGCGAACCTGCGGAAGTCCTCGTCATAACGCTTCCAAGCCTCCCCCCCAAACTCCTGATACGCTCTCAGAATCATGTTCATGTACAAGATGAGCTCATGTGTCTTATGGACATCATCTTCCACCACCACAGAGTGGTAGGCCAAAAATGCATACGCCCACGACAGAATTCCCTTGTCCATTTTGGTGCCTTTCGGGTCATCCGACGCCTTCTTACCCTCTTTATCCTTCTCCTTCTTAGACTTCTCAGGTAGCAAAATCTGAAACATGTCCACATAAGCGCCCCGCCAAATTTTACGCTTGAGGGACTGGGACATGTGCATACTAAGCGGAGTGTCCGGTAGGCCCGGCGCGAAAGGATTATCACTGTCAAAAGAGGTACTGGTGGACCCCGAGGTGGTTGACCCTGAGCTATCCCTCGAGGTATCCCTCTTCCTTTTGTGCCTCCCGGCCGCTGCCCTTCTACGCCCCCTCCTCCAAACTTGAGCAGCTGTGCGGGAGCGCCAGGTCCTCTGACCCCCCTGTGTCGTGCGTTTTGTAGCCCGTAGCCTGCCGCGAGGCCCTCTTGGGAGGGGCCACCGGTGCCTAGGCACAGGGCACTCACCCCAGTGAGAAGAGTCGTCGTCTGCATCCTCGGAGCCGGACACTGTTCTCCTGGCCTTCCGCCGCCTGCTGCGCTGCTTCGCGCGCCGAGTACCACGCGCCCTCCGCGGGCTGTCCGCAGACCCCGACGAGCTCCGAGACCCCTCTGTATTGTCCACGCCCGTGGCACGGCCCCGCCGTGACCTGCCCCGCTTCCTTGGCCTTTCATCAAGTTTTTCAAGCAAGGAAGACAGTAGATGTGAGGAAACCGAAAGGGAATCCCCATCCCTCTGCCCCCTCCTGGCATGCCCTGCAGCAGGGGCCTCAGCCCCAGATAGACCAGTTTCAGACCCACTGAGAGTCACCTCCTCTGCCCCAGTGGCCTCGCCCGCTCCCCCCGGCGCTGCCACCGGCAGGGCCCGGCCCTGGCGTCGACCCCTCGCCGCTGAGGAGGCCCCCCTACGGCCCACTGCGCGCCCCCGGGGGCTCACCTCCCCGCTGGGGCTGCCTTCCTCCACCGGCCTCCCTGACTGCCGAGCCCCCGGGGCGTCACCCCAATTCCGCTTGGGGGCCCGCTTCCTCCCAGTGCGGCGTGGCTCAATGGGGGGGCCCCCCGGCCCTCCGGCCTGCCCCCCCGAGGCCCGCCGCCGTGCCCCCGAGCGACTCCGTCCACCCCCCGCCATGCAACAGTGATCAAATGCGCCTCCAAACCCTGTGGGGGGGTGTCGCCGAAGCGAACTAAGGCTCCAGCCGCCGCTCGCGGCTCTTCTGACTTCAAGGCCGACGCTCCGGCGACGATCGGCTGCTCAACAGGCCTTCGGGCCTGTGACGCAGCAATCCGGGACGACTCTGGCAGCAGCAGCCTCGCCTCACGATGCTCCGGGCGAGACTGCTGCGCCACGAGGCAGCCCCCTTTTATAGGGCTGCCTTGCTCGCCCGGCCAATCGGTGCCCACGCACCGCACCACGTGGTCACAGCACCCCAACGTGGGTGCCGTGACTCCGCCCCCCAACATGGCGGCCTCCTTCACCGCCGATCGCCGCAAACCCCACCGGCCGGTAAGTCGGCTGTGGGAATAAGGTTACAATTTACTAAGCTAATTAGTTCTTAACAATTAATTTCTGACAGTATATAATAATATAAACAGAAGCCAATAATTAAAGCCAAATTCCCAATAAATGATTTCTAGCAGTATATCAAATCAGAAGCAAATAGCAAATATTAGCCTGATCACTATTCAATTCAATTCAATTTATTAGATTTGTATGCTGCCCCTCTCCGAAGACTCGGGGCGGCTCACAACAACAATAAAAACAATATTCTAGCAAAAACAAATCTAATATTAAAAAGCACATAAAAAACCCTATCATATTTAAAAAGCAAACAACACATACATATCCAAACATACATATAAAAAAGCCTGGGGGAAAGGTGTCTCAACTCCCCCATGCCTGGCGGTATAGATGGGTCATGAGTAATTTACAAAAGACAAGGAGGATGGGGGCAGTTCTAATCTCCGGGGGGAGTTGATTCCAGAGGGAGTTGATTCCACTATGCTCCTAAACCATCTATTTTGATAAACCTAAGTTTATTCTTTCTATTATCTTATTACTAGTATATACTAATTTAAATAGTTTTGTTTTATACATACTATAGTCCTTATTTGGAGACTGCTCAAAATTTTTATGGTGATGAAAAAGTAACATTGTGACTAATCCTTGCATTATGACTTTTTCAGATCTACAAAGCAAAGGAAAACTGAAGTGAGGTCATAAACACACTTGCTGGCTGATTTAATGGCTGATTTGTTTAATCATCGAATTGCCAATCCCAATTGTTATTCCTAAACTAGGACAACTTGTGCCGAATTTCTTTCTATGCTTCTTGCTATTTTACAATCCAGCAATCTCTCCTTCAGCGTCTCTGCCTTTGGATTTGGCCACTGAGATGCCTAGTTTATCACTGGAGCTGCTTGACATTTTATTTATCCAATTTAGAAATCTGCCCATCTTGCCCAAGTGAATTGGAGGGCAAATAGAGGTAAAAACCATCGGTATACAGTGTTCCCTCGATTTTCGCGGGGGATGTGTTCCGAGACCGCCTGCGAAAGTCGAATTTCCGCGAAGTAGGGATGTGGAAGTAAATACACTATTTTTGGCTATGAACAGTATCACAAGCCTTCCCTTAACACTTTAAACCCCTAAACTGCAATTTCTCATTCCCTTAGCAACCATTTAGATTATTACTCACCATGTTTATTTATTAAAGTTTATTTAAAAAAATATTTATTAAAGGTGGACGAAAGTTTGGTGATGACGTATGACGTCATCGGGCAGGAAAAACCGTGGTATAGGGAAAAAACAGTGAAGCATTTCTTTAATTAATATTTTTGAAAAACCGTGGTATAGCCGTTTCGCGAAGTTCGAACCCACGAAAATTGAGGGACCACTGTAATCATAAAAATGACAATTCACAACAAAAAATGGAAAAGAATGGCAGCTGAGAATAGCTACTATGAAATGTGTTTAAATGTGCTCAGGTTGGTAGTTAGGCTATTGTTTGAGCTGTGAGCTTGGCAATTTGGATTTTGAGTGCATTTTGAGTTGTGCTTATCTGTCAGAAACCAGATCTTTAAATATCTTTTTATGAGATGCAAATTAGTTAGAATGTTGTTGGTTCGGACATTTCTGAGTCAAGGTCTGATTTTGCCACCATGCTTGTTATTATATTTGTAAGCAGTGATGGGCTCCTACGGGAACGGCCAGGAACGCAGTTCCGGTAGCAAAAATAGGAGCTCCACCCCAGGACACCCAATTTGCACTGAAAGATGTTGAAACAAAATACATAAGCCACATCCACAGTGTGCTAGTAAAAATGTTGGTTGCCCATCACTGTTTATAAGGAAATTATTTATTTATTTATTTATTTATTTATTTATTTATTTATTTATTTATTTCCTTCACTTTGGAGAACAGCTTTTTTTCAAAAAGCTAGGAAGGACAGAATCAACCTAATCTGGGGAAGAGAACTATGGTAATATTACTCTCTATGCCAGTGTTTCCCAGCCTTGGCAACTTGAAGATATTTGGACTTCAACTCCCAGAATTCCCCAGCCAGCATCCGCTGGCTGGGGAATTCTGGGAGTTGAAGTCCAAATATCTTCAAGTTGCCAAGGTGGGAAACACTGCTCTGTGCTATGTATATACAGTGATCCCTCGATTTTCGCGGCTTCAAACTTCGCGAAACGCTATACCACGGTTTTTCAAAAAATATTAATTAAAAAATACTCCACGGTTTTTTTGCTATACCACGGTTTTTCCCACCCGATGATGTCATACGTCATCACCAAGAGTCACTTCTCTGTCTCTTTCTCTTTCTTTTCTGTCATTCTCTGCTTCAATCATTTTCTCATTTCTCTTTTTTTCTCCCCTTTTTTCTATCATTTCTCTCTCTCTTCCTTCCACTCTTCTCTCTCTCTCTTTCTTCCTCTCTCTCACTCTCTTCCTTCCTTTCTCATCTTTCTTTCTCTCTCTCTTTCTCTATCTTGCTTCTTCCTCTCTCACACTCTCTTCCTCCCTCTCTCATCTCTTTCTTTCCTTCTCTCTCTTTCTCCATCTCTCCCCCTCTTGCTCTCGAGCGGCGAGCGAGCGGCCGGGCGAACGGCAGCTGAGCGGCCGGGCGAGCAGCGAGTGAGCGGGCGGGCGAGCGGCGAGTGAGCGGCTGGGCGGGTGGGTGGGCGGGCAAACGGGCGAGCGGCGAGCGAGCGGCCGGGCGGGCGGGTGGGCGAACGGGCGAGCGGCAAGGCGAACGGCAGGTGGGCGGGCGAACGGTGGGCGGGTGCTGGTGGGGCGGGGGCAGCCGACATTCAAAGCAATCTTTGTCGGCTTCTGCACTTTCGTCGCTCCCAGCCTCCACCTGCAAGCCCTTGCGCGGCCATGGAAAAAGGGCGCGCATGCGCAGATGGTGTTTTTACTTCCGTGCCGCTATATCGCGGAAAATCGATTATCGCGGGAGGTCTTGGAACGTAACCCCCGCGATAATCGAGGGATCACTGTAGTTTCAAACTTGCTACTTCCAGAGGTGGGAGGCAGAAGTGGGTTCTGGATTCTGTTACTGCCGGTTCGCTCAAAAATGTGCTGCACTAAGTGGGAGGAAAAGGATGATAGGAATGATGAGGAAAAAAAACTAATAAAAATAGAAATACAGACTTAGTTGACAGTGTTATTTTTTTAGTAGAGTGATGGCGTTTATTTATTATAAAATAAATAAAATAAATGAAATAAATAAAATAAATATAAATATTATTCATTTCTGGCCGGATCTTATAAAGATATAATGGTAGGATCACCAATGGATAAGAAACCTTTGATCTCAGAAATGGGGACGAGGTCTTGGTATTGAATATGCTGGTTATATTCAGTATATAGTATTCTTATTTTATTTATTTATTGGATTTATATGCTGGCCCTCTCTGAGGACTCAGGGTGGCTTACAACATATGAAAGAAACAATAAAATGCAGCAGGTTAAATCCAATTAATTAAAACTAACTAAACTACTCTAAAATCCTAATTATATTAAAAATCAATCATACCCATTCAAACAACAACCATACATAACATTTGTTGGCCAAGAGCTAAGGTCTAATCGCCTCAATCCTGGTGGTACAAGTGAGTTAAGATTCTTACGGAAGGTGAGGAGGGTGTGACAGTGCAAATCTCTGGGGGGGGGAGCTGATTCCAGAGGGTCGGCCCCCCCACAGAGAAGGCTCTTCCCCTAGGCCGAGTCTGTGGGACCTAACCAGTCTCTGGGATTCATACGGCATTCTTACTCCTCACGGCAATATGCTTAGAGTCTGCTGATGATGTTGGGTCAGATTTTTACAGTCCTAATATCTATGGCTGGAGTTACAGATGAACATTGTAGAGAGGAAGATTTCATTCTATGCCCTTTGAGGAGCTTGTTTGCAGTGAAATTTTTCAACTGTGGAATTCAATGCCGGAAAACTCTGTTTTTAGGTGGGATGTATTACAATAGACATTTGCCAGACATTTCTCTGGAAAAAGTATAAATGTTCCACATAGAGTTGGACTAAATCACCTTACAGATAATAATAATAATAATAATAATAATAATAATAATAATAATAATAATAATAATAATAATAATTTATTAGATTTGTATGCCGCCCCTTTCCTTTACACTTTCTAAAAGCTCTGGTGTTGTGATTCAGAGGTCATCCACACAGCCTGTTTTCTCCCATCCTCCAAAATCATTGTGAAATTTACTCCCCAATATGTACTTGACAAAATGAATAAATAAACAGACAATAGAATAGAATAGAAGAGAATAGTGTTCTTTATAGAATAGAATTCTTTATTGGCCAAGTGTGATTGGACACACAAGGAATTTGTCTTTGGTGCATATGCTCTCAATGCACATAAAAGAAAATATACATTTGTCAAGAATCATGAGCTACAACATTTAATGATTGTCATAGGGGCCAAATAAGCAATGAGGACACAATCAATATTAATTATAATCTTAAGGATACAAGCAACAAGTTACAGTCATACAGTCATAAGTGGGAGGAAATGAGTGATAGGAATGATGAGAAAAAACTAGTAGTAATAGTAGTGCAGACTTAGAATAGAATAGAATAGAATAGAATTTTATTGCCCAAGTGTGATTGGACATACAAGGAATTTGTCTTGGTGCATATAAATAAATATGAATAAATAAATATGCTCTCAACGTACATAAAAGAAAAAGATACATTTATCAAAAATCATGTGGTACAACACTTAATGATTGTCATAGGGGTCAAATAAGCAATGAAGAAACAATCAATATTAATAAAAATCTTAGGATACAAGCAACAAGTTACGGTCATACAGTCCTAAGTGGGAGGAAAAGATAATAGGAATGATGAGAAAAACTAGTAGAATAGAAGTGCAGATTTAGTAAAATGTCTAACAGTGTTGAGGGAATTATTTGTTTAGTAGAGTGATGGCGTTCAGGAAAAAACTGTTCTTGTGTCTAGTTGTTTTGGTGTGCAGTGCTCTGTAGTGACGTTTTGAGGGTAGGAGTTGAAACAGTTTGTGTCCAGGATGCGAGGGGTCAGTAAATATTTTCCGCGCCCTCTTTTTGACTAGTGCAGTATACAGGTCCTCAATAGAAGGCAGGATAGCAGCAATTGTTTTTTCTGCAGTTCTGATTATCCTCTGAAGTCTGTGTTGGTCTTGTTGAGTTGCAGCACCAAACCAGACAGTTATAGAGGTGCAGATGACAGATTCAATGATTCTTCTGTAGAACTGTATCAGCAGCTCCTTGGGCAGTTTGAGTTTCCTGAGCTGGTGCAGAAAGAACGTTCTTTGTTGTGCTTTTTTGATGATGTTTTTGATGTTAGTTGACCATTTTAGGTCTTGAGATATGATAGAACCTAGAAATTTGAAGGCCTCTATTGTTGATACGGTGTTGTCTAGTATTGTGAGAGGTGGAAGGGTGGAAGGGTTTCTCCTAAAGTTTATCACCATTTCTACGGTTTTGAGTATGTTCAGTTCTAGATTGTTCTGGTCACACCACAAGGATAGTTGTTCAACTTCCTGTCTGTATACAGATTCATCATCATCTCGAATGAGTCCGATCACTGTTGTATCATTTGCAAACTTCAGTAGTTTAACAGATGGATCGTTTGTTAAACTACTGAAGTTTGCAGATGATACAACAACTTAGTAAATAGTTTGACTGTGTTGAGGGAATTGTTTGTCTAGCAGAGTGATGGCATTGGGGAAAAACTGTTCTTATGTCTAGTTGTCTTGCAGTGCTCTGTAGTGGCGTTTTGAGGGTAGGAGTTGAAACAGCTTATGTCTGGGATGCGAGGGGTCCGTAAATATTTTCACTGCCCTCTTTTTGTCTCGTGCAGTATACAGGTCCTCAATGGAAGGCAGGTTAGCAGTAATTGTTTTTTCTGCGACAAACAAACAAACAAACAAACAAACAAACGGTATACCCGGAATAAGGCCAGGGGCAGTGTTCCCTCTAATTTTTGGGGGGTGGGTGGGCGGAAAAGTATAGTGTCTGAGCGGCAGTCCCTTCGGGACTGGGCGGCACTCTTTCCCTCTCACTCTTTCCCTCTTGGCTTCTGGGCAGGTTTGAAAAACTCTGAGTTGATGATGATTTTTAAGTGAGCCATTGCTCACTGCTCAGCTTAGAACTATGGCCAGGGGACGTGCTTCCCTATAGTAGTTAGTTTTTGCAGATGGTGGAGATGCCCCCAGCACATGAGGAAGTGGGATCCAGGCAGAGGGAGATGGAAGGGGACCCCAAAACGGTAGAGAATCCATGCCTTTTGGATCCATCTGCCAGCTCACATGGCCTGACTGCCATAGGCATTTTCCTTTCTCTGCTCCTTCCCAGTCCATGTGGTTGTTCTAATTGGATGCTAATTAGGCGTTGTTTCCTAATTACAGCTATAAAAGAGTTAGACAATCAGCCCTCTGTCTTTCAGCCTCTGCTTGTGCTTACTGCTTCAATCTGTTCACCACAGTTTCTTAATAGGAATAATGACCTCACAGCAAAAGATAAAAGTTTTTTTGGATGAGGTTCTGCAGTCAAACCAGAAATGTCCATGGAGGCCCAGAGCAGTGCAGGCAGATGGTCTCCTTGTAGCAATCCAATGGGAGCATGTTTCAACCTCCAAAAACCCCTCTACCCCAAGACTCAGAATATTTGCATGGGAAGCATTTTTCTATTTTCCCATGGAAAACACATGTCCTTCCAGATCAGCTTCCTACACTCTGGAAGGACGTGTCTTCAATAAACATTAAATGGGTGGCCTTGGAGCAAGGGACAAGGGGTTGTGTGGACAAGATCTGTGTTTCTTAGGTACTACACTATATGAGTTTACCCTTCCTCCAAATTTAATTTAATTTAATTTAATTTATTAGATTTGTATGCCACCCCTCTCTGGAGACTCAGAGTTGTGGAGTGTTAGTAAAGGTTGCTTTAGATTAGGAACAACACAAAGGGAAAAAGCTATGGATATAAGTAGAAGTCAGAAACCCAACTTGCTTACTGTTTCCTTTTATAGGAAAAGTTCATCATTTTTTGTTGTTTAACTGTTTTGGAAGAATTGCTGTGAGCTAGCAATTGATTCTGTAATATTTCTTGTTTTTCCTTTTCCCTATTCTCCCAAGTCAAGAACATGTCCATCAGAATAGGAGTTTGTTTGTTCGTTTATTATCTATCTATGAATCTATGAATCTATGAATCTATGAATCTATCTTTCTATCTATCTATCTATCTATTTATCTATCTATCTATCTATCTATCTATCTATCTATCTATCTATCTATCTATCTATCTATCTATCTATCTATCTATCTATCCCTCCCTCCCTCCCTCCCTCCCTCCCTCCCTCCCTCCCTCCATCCATCAATCCATCCATTCATCGATCTATTAGATTTCTATGCCGCCCTTCTCAGATGATTCAGGGTGGCATACAACATAACAAATACAGTATAATATACATGTATAGGAATCTAATATAAAAATTTCGATGAAAAAAACTTTTTTTAAAAAAAAAGCACATTCATCCCAACACAAGCATCCATGTTCACCTAATCAATTACTTATGGCTATGGCTGGAATTGATCTTGATATTTATGGCCCCCATGCCTGCTGGCAAAGATGGGTCTTCAAAACTTTGCAAAAGGCCAGGAGGGGAGGGGGCGGTATGTATTTCTGGAGGGAGTTCCTTCCAGAGGGCCGGGGCCTCCATGGAGAAGGCTCTTCCCCAGGTCCCTCCAGATGGCATTGTCTGGCCGACAGGATCTGGATAAGACCGACTCTGTGGGACCTAACCGGCCTCTGGGGTACATGAGGCAGAAGACATTCCCTTAGGTAATCTGGTCATCGTATCTTCAACCAAAAATCATTATGTAGCTATTAAAGCATTAGTAGGTTAAAATGAAAGATGATCCTGGCTGGATCTGCTCAATGGCCCTAAACATTTATTATATGAAAATAATAAATAGTGCTTTAATCAATACCATTACAAACAACAACAGCAATGGAGACAATTCAAGGATACTCTTGCTGGCAGCTATCAACCCTGGACATTGTTATTCCCTTGTTGCTAGCCATCTCAACTTCAGGACTAAGGACTGGCATGGAGTTCTGTGGAGACAAACCCCCCCCCCCAAATTAATTTACCTCGTTCAACCTTCCATTATTTAGCAATTACCTATTGGCTCTTAGACATTTGTCAACTCATTGGATAGTCCATTAGCCATTGGGGGGGGGGAGGCGGAATATTAACCAATTCGGAGAATTCTGCTTTAGATGGTAGTATTACTTTATAATTCATTTTACTGGGAAACAGGAAACACTTGGTTTAAAAGGCAAGATTTTTAAGGGCTTGCAATTCAGCTAGAACACTTTGTATTGAAAATTACCTTCCACATTTTGGAGAACAGCGAATGGTGAAAGGCCACCATCTCCTCTACTGTGTAATTATGATAATTAACACACTCTAAAAATGTTTACTTCTACTCATCCTGTCCTTGTCCCAAGTTGTACTTCGCCTAAGTGTGACTCAAAAGCTACAGCCTCCAGAGTTTGTATATATATTATTAATTCAATCATTTGTCACTTGTGAGGCATCGTAAAAGTTTGTCAGCAACGTGACACTGTAAAAGGGATCAGATGCTCACTCTTTCCATACAAAGTAAGAAGTGATGGGCCTTTTTTCTGTGTACATCCTGTGTGAGCGTTTGAGTGTATGCTAATACCTCCAAGTGTACAAAGGATGCTGATATGGACAGGAACTACAGTGGTACGTACTAAGAAAGCCTCTACTTGTGAACTTTTCTAGATAAGAACCGGGTGTTCAAGATTTTTTTGCCTCTTCTCAAGAACCATTTTCCACTTACAAACATGAGCCTCCAAAACTGTAACCAGAAAAGGCAGGGAGAAGCCTCCGTGGGGCCTCTCTAGGAATCTCCTGGGAGGAAACAGGACTGGAAGAGGTGGGGAGAAGCCTCCATGGGGCCTCTCTAGGAATCTCCTGGGAGGAAACAGGGCCTCCCCAATTGCACGCATTATTTGCTTTTACATTGATTCCTATGGGAAAAATTGCTTCTTCTTACAAACTTTTCTACTTAAGAACCTGGTCACGGAATGAATTAAGTTCATAAGTAGAGATACCACTGTACCTATATGGCTCTCCATGCTCTAAAGGCCTTTCTGTTTTTGCACCCTAGAACTGTACAACCTAATTGTTGACCCAGAAATTCTCAAGACACCTTCCGTGATATGTCTTGGCCAACCACAAACCCTCTGGAGGGATGGAGGCAGGTGACTTCACCTTTTCTTCCTTGACATATGGCACAACTAGTTGAACTATGAAACTCAAGTGAAACTCAAGAACTCAAATGCAGTGATGGCTATCCAGCAGACTGTTATAAGAGAAGAGAATATCATGGCTGGTAGACTACTATAAAGTATGGGATAAATGGTATATTTGGATAGACAAAAAGAAGAAAAACGAACCAACCACACTGCATAGAAGTGACTTTAAAGAGAATACATAGGAACAGGAAAATTGATATAGATAAAAACAAACAAACAAAACAAACAAACAATAAACTGTCTACACTGCAACTTCAGATGGGACACTGCAAAATTGTCTTTGCAACATTTCCTTTGGTGCTCCTGAGTTTCCCAAACCTCATGGGAGCACTACAGCAGAGTGAGGACACATGGAAATTGTACAGATCTCAAAGTGGCATAATTCCTGCAAATGGAAGTGACTTAAATCTCTTCAGCTGGAGTAGTTTGCTATAGTCTGGAATCAACTCCCCCCCCCCAGAGATTCGAATTGCCCCCACCCTCCTTGCCTTCCGCAAGATGTTAAAGGCCCATCTATACCGCCAGGCTTGGGGGGGACTAACCCTTTCCCCCCCCCCAGTCTTTCTGACTCTAACATTTGGATTGTAGAATTGAATATTATTTTAGTAATAATGGGTTTTAAATTAGTTTTAATATTGGATTTGTATCATATTTTATTTTGTTGCTGTTGTGAGCCGCTTCGAATCCTCGGAGAGGGGCGGCATAAAAATCACAAATCTAAATATTATTATTATTATTATTATTATTATTATTATTATTATTATTGACAGTGTTTCTCTAACTTGGGAACTTTAAGATGCATACACTTCAACTCCCAGATTTCCCTAGTTAGCTATGTCCATACATCTTAGGGTTGGAGAAATACTTCCATAGATCAATCTGCTGGGAAATAATTTAGTCTATTTCTATTATTGTGATTTTTTTTTTGCTGCCGTTTTTGTACTTTCTTCAGTCTTTCCTTGGTTTATTTCTTCGCACCTCTAAGGAATAGCATTCCTTCACCCGCTGAGGCTGCTAAATGTTGTCTTTTATGGAGCAAAGGTGAGATAAGCTAATCATTAGTCAGTGAGACTGAACTTTCCCTGATTCCCTGTAAATTAAGGAAAGCCCCCGTTTCCTGGTTTGGAAACTCTTCTATTTAAGGGCATGGCAGCAGCAATAATTAACCCATAATGGACACGCTGCTGGTGGGAACTCTTTATAAAGCTGGCAGGGGAAGAACTGTAGCCATTCATGAAAATATCCATATCAGAAATAACAGGCAGCAGAAAGTTTAATTAATCTTAACCAAGCAACTTTTCAAGACTATTTGAATAAGAATCAGCCATAATATGTATTGTCTATTCAGCTTTCTTCCAATTTGATATACAGTAGGTTGTACTATATAGACAGAAGTACAGTGGAACCCCGACATAAGAGCTGCTCTACTTAAGAGCAACTCGAGATAAGAGCTGGGAGGGGAGAGATATTTTTGTTCTACTTACAAGCCCAAATTCGAGATACAAGCGCCAAGGAGCTGTCTCCTGAAGCCAAACGCTAACTTCCGCGTTCGGCTTCAGGAGACAGCTGCGAAGCGGCGCGCGTGTTTTAAAAGGTTGCAGCCGGCCTGGGGGGCTCGGGGGGGTGCTTGCAGCTTTCTTTCTTGCTCTTTTTCTTTCTCTCTTTTACCTTCCCTTCCTTTATTTCTTCTTTTCTTTCTCCTTCCCACCTTCTTCCCTCCCTCCCTCCCTTCACTCATTCCTCTCTTACTCTCCCCTTTCATAAGTTTCCTTCCTTCCTTCCTCTGTTCCTGTCCCTTCCCTCTTTCCTTCCTTCCTTCCCACCCTCCGTCCATTCATTCACCCATTCCTCTCTTGATCGCTTAAAGCTGGTCCCTGGTGCAAAAAGGGTTGGGGACCTCTGTCCTACAGGATTGGGTGGCAGAGAAGTTGAACATATGTAAATTTAAAAGTTTAAGAAAGTTTACAAGTTAAGTGAAAGAAACTTCATTATTCATTTATATGTACATGTACATTTCTTCATTAAAAACATGTCTTTCTGCATAATTTAGACTAACTTTGTGAGTTTTTTGAGGGCTGGAACCAATTAAAATTATTTACATTAATTCCTATGGGGAAAAGTCGTTCGAGATAAGAGCTGCTCGACTTAAGAGCCCAGGTCCGGAACGAATTAAACTCGTATCTCGAGGTACCACTGTACTGACTATTTATAACTCAGCCAAATAAATTTGTCCACCAAGGGTAGGGATTATGATAGTTGGTCCTACATGTCTGTAAAGCATCAGTTTGGAGAAGTTGAGCTGCTGTTTTTTTCCTCTTTCCGCAGAAGATGTTACCTAACCTGGTAATGAAACATTTGGAAAGCAAGCTACAAACTTATTTATTGATTGATTGATTGATTTTGTCCAATACACAATGAGGGTTTTAGTAAAATACATGATGAAGGTTATAGAGGAGATACTCATAGTAAAATATATCTAAGAAAGAATAGAAGAGAAGATATAGGAATAGAACATATCAATGAAAGAATAGAAGAAGAGATATAGGAATAGAAGAAAGCTATAGGAGATATAGGAGAGCAATAGGACAGAGGACGGAAGGCACTCTAGTGCACTTGTACTCGCCCCTTACTGACCTCTTAGGAATCTGGATAGGTCAACCGTGGATAAGTTGAGAAGTTGAGGTGCTGTTTTTTTCCTCTTTCTGCTGAAGATGTTACCTAGCCTGGTAATGAAACATTTGGAAAGCAAGCTACAAGCTCAGAGGACAAACCTTCACCCTCATTCTTCCTCTTCCCTTGGTTTTTCTTTCCCCACTCGCTCTCCTTCTACCCATTCAGATACTCTTTCTTATTTGCACAGACCCATTTAAATACATTTATGGCTCATTGGTGGGACTGCACATAATGACAATAGGAAGGAGAGTCTTACTGGATCCGACTGAAGGTCCCTTGGAAGCCTATTAGATACTGCTGAGAAGCTGCATGAAGATATAGCTTTCTTCCACTGCAATTGCTCCCCAGCTCTCTGAATTCAGTTACATGTTGTCTCTGGAGTTGAAGGATGAATATATCATTGTGACTAATCCATCCTCAAATTCTCCACTTAACTATTTTCCATAGGTAAAATATTGTTAGCCAGATGGCAAACATAAGAATTGGTGGTGGCACTATACAACACAAAATTTAGTTATTGATAATAATCTAAACATATAGAATTTTATTCCATAGTTTATATTATGTATTGTGAGATTTTCTCTCTCTCTACCCTAGATATATATAGAGCCTCTATTAATTATATGATAAGTTGATAATGGATTCATTAGTTTAATGGAGAAATGAAAGTTTGAATTAAGATTTGTATAAAAGAGAGTTTGACACTGTTTATATTGATGTAATGTAATCTTTTAGTGTAAGGTGGAGAACAGATTTTTATTTAGAGATTTATGAATTGATAATGTTGTATAAGTTCTTTAGAATGTTTTCTTAAGGGAAGAGAGACAAGAGCCTCCATTGAATGATTAACAGAAAAAGAAAAAAATATGTTTTATTATAAACATTGTTTTACTGTTTGTAATTATGTATTGTTTTTATTTTATGTTGTAGAAAAAAAATACTGGCAAATAACTATTTTCCATGGTTTTGTTCTGACTTACTGTTGATATCTAACAGTAAATTAATCTTTCCATATCCATTATACTGGAATTACGCATATGTTTTGCATATAAACATTGTCCCAAAGGTGCTTTTGAAGAGACAATTGGACTTTCTGATTTTTTTCTGAGGAGAACAGGAAGGATCACAAACTCTGGCAGACCAAATGCTAGGCGAAAGTCCGGAAAGCCAAGAGAGATTTTGAGGAGCATATAGCAAAGAATATTAAAAATAATAACAAAACTTTTTTTAAGTACTGTACATCAGAAGCAGGAACCCAACCAGAAAAATAGTTGGGCCACTCGATGACAATGGTCAGAAGGGGATAATCAGAGAAGACAAGGAGATTGCTGAGAGGCTAAATGACTTCTTTGCCTCCGTTTTCACTGAGGAGGATAGAGAGCATTTGCCTGCCATTGAATTAGTTTTCTCAGGGAGGGAATTAGAAGAATTAAACCAGATAGAGATAAACAAGGAAGATGTTCTTGCATGCCTTTCTAAACTAAATGTCAACATATCGCTGGGTCCAGATGGCATCTACCCTAGAGTTCTCAAGGAACTCAAGTGTAAAATTGCTGAACTTCTAGTTAAAATATATAATCTTTCTCTAAGATAAGGCACTGTTCCTGAGGATTGGAGGGAGGCAAATGTAACCCCGATCTTCAAGAAAGGATCCAGAAGTGATCCAGGAAATTATAGACCAGTCAGTTTAACTTCAGTTCCAGGCACAGTGATGGAAACCATTATTAAAGATAAAATTACTGGGCACATAGAAAAACAGGCATTGCTGAAAGAAAATCAACATGGTTTCTGCAAAGGCAAATCATGTCTTACTAATTTGTTAGAATTCTTCGAGGGTGTAAATAAACACATAGATAAAGGGGATCCAGTTGATATTGTATATCTTGACTTTCAAAAGGCTTTTGACAAAGTCCTTCGCCAAAGGCTCCTAAAAAAGCTCTTTAACCAATGGAATTAGAGGAGAGGTCTTGTTCTGGATTGGTAACTGGCTAAATTGTAGGAAGCAAAGGATGACAATAAATGGACAATTCTCTGGATGGAAAGAAGTGAGAAGGGGTGTATCCTAAGGCTCAGTTTGGGGACCTTTACTTTTTAATTTATTCATTAATGGTCTGTATGTAGAAGTAAATAGTGAGGTAGAAAAGTTTGCTGATGACACTAGTGGCTAGTGAAAAGTGAAACTGATTGTCGGGAGCTCCAGAAGGGTCTCTCAAAATTGAGTGAGTGGGCAACAAGGTGGAAAATGCATTTTAACCTAAACAAGTGCAAAGTTATGCATAAAGTTATACCTACCAATTGATGGGGGGACCAAGCTTTCTGAGACAACCCAAGAAAGGGATCTTGGGATTGTGGTGGACAGCTCAATGAAGATGTCAACCCAGTGTCACAGCAGCAGTAAAAAAAGCAGATTCCATATTTGGCATGATTAGGAATGGAATTGAAAATAAGTCAGTAAGTATTGTATTGTCTCTGTATAAATCGATGGTGAGACCGTACTTGGATACAGTTCTGGTCACTTCATCTCAAGAAGGATATAATGGAACTGGAAAAGGTGCAAAAAAGGAAATGGAATACCTCCCTTAGGAAACCAGGTTGCAACGCCTTGGTCTCTTAAGCCTTGAAAGACGGCGTTTAAGGGGACACTTGGTCGAAGTGTATAAAATCATGCATGGGATAGAAAAGGTAGATAGAGAAAAAATCTTTTCTTTATCACACAATGCTAGGATGAGGGAGCACTCCCTAAAGCTCATAGGTAAGAAAGCAAGGAAAAATAAAGGGAAATATTTCTTCACCCAGAAGGTCATTGGTTTATGGAATTCACTTCCAGAAGAGGTCGTGACAGCTGTCAGCCTTGATAGTTTCAAGGCAGGATTAGACAGATTCATGGATGCTAAGTGTATCCATGGTTATTGAAATGGATGTCCATGTGCCGCCTCTATTTTGGTTGAGGCAGGCAGGATTCCCTTGGGTACCATTTGTTGGGGTTCAAGGGAAAGGGAGGGTCTTGCCTTCTCTTTCTGCTCAAGATTCCCATTCCCATGGACTTAAGGGTTTTTAGTTGTTTTATTAAATTGGATTGTTACATGTTGTTTTTACCATTGTTGTTAGCCGCCCCGAGTCTGCGGAGAGGGGTGGCATACAAATCCAATAAATAACAATAATGATGATGATGTCCAAGTGCCGCCTCTATATTGGTTGAGGCAGGCAGGATTCCCTTGGGTACCATTTGTTGGGGGTCAGGGGAAAGGGAGGGTCTTGCCTTCTCTTTCTGCTCAAGATTCCCATGTACAATTGGTGGGCCACTGTGTGACACAGAATGCTGGACTTGATGGGCTTTGGCCTGATTTAGCATGGCTCTTCTTATGTTCTTATATTTTCTTTGATGACATTTCATTTCTCAGCTTCTTCAGCTTCTAGGATGAAAAGCAAAATGCTTGCAATGAAAAAAAAAGTCCAGTTGCCTTAAAAAAAACATATTTGGCACAGCCACAACCTGGGTGACTGAGACTATCCATCGACACAAACTATCGTTGTTTCATTCTCTGGGTTTTGAAAGGAGTCGAAACACTTTTGACTAACATCCAAAAGAGCCTCTGCCTGTTAAGTGCTTAACCATGCTAATTATTTATTTATTCATTTATTTATTGGATTTGTATGCCTCCCCCCCACCCCCGAGGATCCAGTAACAGTCTTTAGCTCAATGGAACACATCTTTCTTGGATATCTTTGAGGCCCTGCTATCATGTTAGTCTATGGTCTGAATGGTCACAGCAGAGGTGCACAAAACTCATATCCTTTCCTGCCATCTAGTGGTCATCGTCCATTAGATTTTTTTTCAAATACAGTACATTGCAGTGTTTCCCAAACATTTGACATATGTGTCCCTTTTCTATAATTTTCGTAATGCTTAGTACCCCTCGACAAAAAATGGATGTATTTTAATAACAATCAAAATATATTTATTTTTTCTTTTTTTAGTACATACACAAAATAAATGAAAAATAAAATTATTCATAATAAAATATAAATAAAAGTTATATTATAAATAACATTTATTTGGATTGATGAGAAAAACGAAATTGGTTGTGGTGAGATGACAGAACATCATAATTTGGTTCCCTGTAATTTGTTAATTTTAATCTGAGATGCGGTTGGCTGGGGAATTCTGGGAGTTGAAGTCCAGATATCTTCAAGTTGCCAAGGTTGGGAAACACTGCACTAGACAATCCAAACTTGTGGCTTAAAAATCAAGCAGAATTGCCTTTCTAGGATGCAAATCAATTTTACTTACCGTAATATTCATTTGAAGTTAAAGGAGTCCTTCATTCCTCTGCTTGCATCAAAATACTTTATTCCACCAGGCTTGAAATACTGGGATTAGACCATTTACAACTATGTTGCCTCCAGTCTGATCTAAATGTAGTTCATAAAATCATATACCAAAATGTCCTTCCTGTTAATGACTACTTCACCTTCAATCGCAACAACACACAATCAGATAATAGATTCAAACTAAGTGTAAACCACTCTAAACTCAACTGCAGAAAATATGACTTCAGCAATAAAGTGATTAATGCCTGGAATGCACTACCCGTCTCTGTTGTTTCTTCCCCAACCCTAAAATTTTCAACCTTAGATTGTTGTGTACAGTCAACCTCTCCCCGTTTCTAAGACGTCTGTAAGGGGCTTGCATAAGCCTACCACTGTGCCTACTGCCCCTCTCCTAATAGTCCTCTTTTATCGTTACTTTTTACTTAAGTTATGTTTTTACAAACTGCTACCGTCCTATACTTGTTTGACAAATAAATAAAATAAAAAATAAAAATTTCTTTCCTTCATTTTCTCCAGCCTAGTGTGTTGCAGATAAGCTGTAAATCCCAGTCTTTTGCCAAAGTAAATTGAGAATGATTATAATTGTTGTCCCAATAAATCTATGATCACAAATAGTTACATGATGTGGAGTACAGTCTTAAGAAAGCAATGTTTGGAAGAGTGGAAGAGAATGCACAATTTTGTTTACAGAGCAGCCTATAATTAATTTCACTACAGAAAACCCTGTAAGAAACACTTCACTTTAAGCTTTACTGTAATCCAAATAGGCAATCTTGAGCACTTCAGAGTGCCCCCCCACCCAACTACCATCAGCCCAAATGAGCAGGGATAATAATAAGGGATTGCAGGAACTGTCCATCTGAAACTTCTGGTGATTCTTTGATGTTTAATGTTAAAAATTCCCTCAGATTGAAATGTACTCTAGTGACTGTTGGTAATGTAGTTTAATAGGCAATAATGCAAGTGATTTATCACTAATTTCTTCTGTGATGGTTTTTTGCCACCTATTTTACCACCTTATCCCCGGGATTTAGAGCCGGGGTGGCGCAGCAGGTAGAGTGCTGTACTGCAGGCCACTGAAGCTGACTGTAGATCTGTAGGTCAACGGTTCAAATCTCATCACCGGCTCAAGGTTGACTCAGCCTTCCATCCTTCCGAGGTGGGTAAAATGAGGACCCAGATTGTGGAGCAATAGGCTGACTTTGTTAAAAAGTGCTATTGCTAACATGTTGTAAGCCGCCCTGAGTCTAAGGAGAAGGGCGGCATTAAAAAATTGAATAAATGAATAAATAAATAAATTTACTGATGGTCTTTATAAAGGTATGTGGAAACATCTTTGGGAGATAGGGGAGAAGAGATGATGCCTAGAAATAGTCAGATAAAAGGTGGGAGAAGCCTGCAGTTGCTTAAGATAGAAACTTAGAAATAACATTCCATTACTTATCAGATTATTTTAAAAGATGGCAGGAAATTTATACTTTAGACCAGTGATTTTCAACCTTTTTTGAGCTGCGGCACATTTTTTACATATACAAAATTATGGGGCACATTGAGCAAGGGGGAGGGTGGGCTAAAAAAGTTTGGACAAAAAAATTCTCTCTCTCTCTTCCTCCCTTTCGCTCTATTTCTCTCCCTCTTTCTCTTCCTTCCTCTCTCTCTCTCCATCCCTCTTTCTTTCTCTCTTCCTTCCTTCCTTCCTCTCTTTTTTGCTCTCTTTCTATCTCTCCCTCCTTCCCTGCCTCTCTTTCTCTCTCTCTCTCTTGCTTTCTTTCTCTCTCTTGCTGAGCTTCGCGGCACACCTGACCATGTCTCGTGGCACACTAGTGTGCCACGGCACACTGGTTGAAAAACACTGCTTTAGACTTGCAAGACTTTGTAGCCTTATAATAAAGCAGAATTAGTTCACCTGGTTGTGTTTCTCTGTTTACCTGGGAAGGCTAATACTGTTCCATCTAGTATCAATTATGCTTAGACCTGCTTATTTTTATAAACTCAGCCAAAATCAGCTAACTGCTGTAACTTAGCTGGGCCCCACCTGTTTATCTCTGCTTCCATCCAAATTATTATCCTTTTTATAAAAATAAAAACTGCCTATATTTGAAGTTCAATATTATATTTTCTCTTACTTTTTTCTGCATGTACTGTTTTTTTTTTTTTAAAAAAATCTTTCTTATTTCCTGAATATTGTATCATGAGCTCGGATGCCAGACTTCCCCATTGAACTGTTATGTGATTTAAGTCAATATTACAAATTTACTGCAGCTGTGAACGGCTTGAAGTCCTCTCTAATTACACTGCTGGATGCTACAGTCATAGTGGTGTATACAGATATGGATTCAATAGAGTTGGTGGCTAGATACGTGTTTGTCAAACTTAGCCATTTTGAGATGTCTGGACTTCAACTCCCAGAATTCCCCAGCCAATTGGGGTTATAGACCACATATGTTAAAATGGTCAGGGCTAAGAAACACTGTGCTGGATAATGATAATGATAGAGGGGGAGCTACATTATTCGCAGTGAAGGGCTACCAAAATTTTATTACCACACTGTGGATGTGGCTTATGCAGGACGCCCTGCGTTTTCTTTCAACGTCTTTCATTGCAAATTGGGTGCTCTGGGGTGGAGCTCCATTTTAACTACCCCACTGCATTCCCCCTTGTCCAGGCAGTAGCCCACCCCTGATTATACATAGTCCTTGACTTATGGAGCCAAATTTTTTGTTGCTAAGTGAGACATTTATTAAATGAATTTTGCTCCATTTTTTAATCTTTCTTGCCACAGTTGTTAAACAAATCCCTGCAGTTCTTTGATAAGTATCACAGTTATTATTTTTATAATATTTATAATATTTATAATATTTATAATATTTATAATATTTATAATATTTATAATATTTATAATATTTATAATATTTATAATATTTATAATATTTATAATATTTATATTTATATTTATATTTATATTTATATTTATATTTATATTTATATTTATATTTATATTTATATTTATATTTATATTTATATTTATATTTATATTTATATTTATATTTATATTTATATTTATATTTATATTTATATTGTTACTTACTTACTTACTCACTTGTTTGTTTGTTTATTTATTTATTTGTTTGTTTGTTTGTTTATTTGTTTGTTTATTAGACTTGTATGCTGCCCATCTCTAAAGACTCGGGGTAGCATACAAATGTAATAAATAATAATAATGGTTGTTAAGTGAATCTGGCTTCCCCATTAACCATCATAAATAAGAGTCATTTCCAAGCATCCATATTTTGATCACACTACCATGGGGACATTGCAACAGCTGTAAGTGTGAAAAAAGATCATAAGTCACTTTTTCCAGTGCCTTTGTAACTTTGAACTTGAATTGTTGTAAAGTTGAGGACTACCTGAATTTTGAAAACATGTTTTTCCTGTGGGAAAGCAGCTTTGATCCTAATTTTACAATAAAATATGTTTAGCTTAAAATGCTACAGCATTTCTGATTATTTTTAGGTGACTGGCAGACCTGGCTCAAACTGAGATAGCTTTTCCCATCTTAATATCAATAATGGAATACGCCAACGCCTCTCTCTCCTTTCTTCCCACTTTAAGAGCTACATTTTCCATCTGGGTTCTGTCTTATGATTCCCTTTGTTCCCATCCTCAACCATAAATAGCTGAGATTGCCTTTGTGTTCATGCTACTTTTATTTTTCACTTATCCTAACCCTCATTTTCTGTCCTTATGATTTATTTTAGCTGCAGGATGGGAAATCTACATCCAGCTGTATTCCAAACATTCACACCTCACCTTGTTTTTGCACAGTTAACCTTACCCATTTCACATCATATTGGCTGAAGAATCTTGGGAGTTGAATTCTGCACCTTTTCAAATTGCCAGGTTTGAAAATCATTGGTCTAGGCAACAGAAATTAACCGTATTGCCTATAGAAGGGTCCTTAGCTCTACTTGGAATTAAATTAACGTGATACTTGTGACGTTATGGTTACATGGAGTGCCATTTTAAAAGCCTATTTAATGCTGATTTAGGATTGTTAATTTTCCCTGCGTTGCAACTGATCTCCAGCAGAGGGTGCTACTCCCTCACTGAGCAACTGGAAAACCGCAGGGGAGGAGCAGCAGCAGCAGCAGCTGCTGCTGCTGTTAAACCCTGAAGGAATCCTTGACAATGCAAATGGCAGATGAATTTTGCCATTTCAGATCCAGGAAGGAGAAGTGTTCCAAAGAAGTTGCAACTGGATTCTAGCATGTCTCATCTTCATGAGATCGAGGCTGCTGTAGCTATGCACCAATGAGAATCAACAGCATAGAAAATGTCACATTTTCTCTATAGAACTTCCTGTGCTTTCCCTGCCTCTTGTTGCATTAGATTGCTTTTTCCCTCCTGATATGGCAAAATATTAATTTTTTTTACATAAATAGATTGCTGTGGCAGATCTCTCTTGCAGAAGATCAGTTAGGCAATGGAGTTTCTGGATACACCTGCCTCTTCCTTCCACGAAAAAAATGTCCTTTAAATTAAGTATTGGTTCCCGTTTCCCTTGATGATTGCTAATAAAACTCTTTCAATCCTGAGGTAAATTGTGTAAGGCTCTTTCCCTCCACCCTCATCCTTTTTGCTTGGATCACAGCTGCTGTTCCAATTATCAGCTTTTTGGGGCCCAGCCCAGCCCCCCTCTCCTGGGATGTTATGTTTTTCAATAGTCCATGACATCAAACGAGCACTAGAGAGCCTAAACGGAGATTCCTACGTGACAATCAGCCGCTTTTTTAATGTAAGCTGCATCAGTGCTCTGTGTCCTAGAACATCATAGAAGGGCAGTATAGGGTCCAAGGATTTCACAAGGCCTTCGGGGACCTGAGGTGTGACTGGTGCAAATGCCTAAAAGCCACCATGAACAAAAATCACCCTTCCTGGTTGTTCTTCTTCCTATCAATCATAAGAACATAAGAAGAGCCATGCTGAATCAGGCCAAAGCCCATCAAGTCCAGCATTCCGTGTCACACAGTGGCCCACCAATTGTACATAGGAACTTGAGCTGAAAGAGAAGGCAAGACCCACCCTTTCCCCTGACCCCCAACAAATGGTACCCAAGGGAATCCTGCCTGCCTCAACCAATATAGAGGCGGCACTTGGACATCATCATCATCATCATCATCATCATCATCATCATCATCATTATTATTTATTGGATTTGTATGCCACCCCTCTCCACAGACTTGGGGTGGCTAACAACAATGGTGAAAACAACATGTAACAATCCAATTTAATAAAACAACTAAAAACCCTTATTATAAAAAACCAAACATACACACAAACATACCATGCATAACTTGTAATGGCCTAGGGAAAGGAATATCTTAACTCCCCCATGCCTGGCGACAAAGGTGGGTCTTGAGTAATTTGCGAAAGACAAGGAGGGTGGGGGCCGTTCTAATCTCTGGGAGGAGTTGATTCCAGAGGGCCGGGGCTGCCACAGAGAAGGCTCTTCCCCTGGGGCCCACCAAACGACATTGTATATTCCCTCACAGTATATACAAACTATTGCCTGGGTCTGGCAAAGATTTTTCCTCTCCCCAGGCTTCAAGAGGGCAGCTGAGACATCTAAATAAGGCTGCTGAAGTGCTGCGCTGAAGGAGCACTCCAATTAAAGGGGGTGCTGAAGTTTGCGAGATTCAAGAAATGGACGTTGCTGCTGAAAACCCAAATGTGAAGAAGACGACAAAGAGGTTTGCCATATTAGAAGAGTGGCACGGAAACAAGGGCCTTGTTTCTTGTTTTAGTTGTGGGGGGGCAACACCCCCCCGCAGCAAATTGCCAGTTCCATGAGGCTGTTTGCCACAGATGTGGGAAATTTGGACACATAGTGAGAGTTTGCAAGGCACCATGTTTCCTGTCCAGAGGTTCTGGATGAAACTACTATCGGATTGAGCCAAGGAGGGATGAGAGAGGTCCAAACTGATGAGCCAGCAGCTACATTCCACAACCAGGGGTAAATTACATTAGGGTGAACCAAGTGAGGGGTCTGAGCAGCGCACCGATCTGCATTACTATGTTAGTGGAAGGTTCCCCCTATGAGATGCAGATAGAAATGGGCTTATCGATAACAATTGTGTCCTGGGGAACTCAAGCTGGCCATGCTTAACTTCACCCTGAGCCAACTAAGAACTCAACTCGTGAGGATCTCAGACTGCCAAGGAAACTGAATCCCAGGGTTGAGAATCAAAAGGGTGATCATAAAATACGATGACCCAAAAGCAAACCTGCTGCTGACATTTGCCCATGACCACATTCCAAGTCTATTGGGTCAAGATTGTTTCAGAACTCTCCGAATGAAGGTGACTCAAGATGAGAAGACAATTAATGCGATGGTTATGGGCAGCTGTGATGACCTGCTACAGGAGTTCCAGGATACCTTCGATTCAGCACTGGGCAAGTATGTGGGCACCCCTGTTTCCTTTAATTTAGACCCCAGCATACAGCCAATAAGGCTAAGGCCCTGTAGAGCCCCCTTTGCACTTAAGCCATTGATTGACAAAGAATTAGCTAATAATGATATGTATTCACTTTTGTTGTGAGACGCCCTGAGTCTGAGAAATAGAGCAGCATAGATATCTAATTAAAAAACAAAACAAAATAAAATAAAATAAAATCCAGTTCAGGGAGTCTTAGAACCATCGATCATGTAAAATGAGAAACCCCAATAGTGCCAATATTAAAGAGCAATGGATCTATGTGCTTATGTATTGACTATAAATGCAGATTGAACAAGGCCTTACAGCATACCCGGTATCTATAGTCCAACATCTATTATACATGCTAGGCCCGGGTGCCATTTTTGCAAAATTAGACCTTGTGCAGGCATATCAGCAACTTCCTGTCGATTGTGAGACTGCAGAGGCCCAAACGATAGTTACCCACCACAGGGTTTTAAATGTAATAGGTTACAATTTGGCATGAGCATGGCCCCATGGATCTTCCAAGAAATAATGGAACAGGTGTTAAATAAATTGCCAGGTGTCGTCCCATATTTTGATGACATATTAATAACGGCAAAGGATGTCACCCAGCTAAGGGAGAGACTGTGAGAAGTGCTAACATGTTTCCGAGCTGCAGCGCTGCGAGCTAAAGTGAGCAAGTGTCAGATAGGAGTTCCTGAGGTAGAATTCTTGGGGTATTAGATAGATGGATCTGGACTGCACCCCATTAAGGACAAACTTAGGCCATTACAGAGACTCCAGTGTCCACCAAAAATCTATGTTGCAAACCTTTTTAGGACTGCTAAACTTCAGTATTTTCCTGAAAAATAAAGCTACCATGCTATCTACATGGTTTTGGGGTCTGGAGTAAGACAGGGCATTTCAAGTTGTAAAGGACCTTATCTTGGAAAAAGAATCCCTGATACAATTTAGCAAGACATTGGTGATAGTGCTAGTGTGCATCACCTTTTGGGATGAGCCGGGGTGGCACAGCAGGTAGAGTGCTGTACTGCAGGCCACTGAAGCTGACTGTAGATCTGAAGGTCAGTGGTTCAAATCTCATCACTGGGTCAAGGTTGACTCAGCCTTCCATCCTTCCGAGGTGGGTAAAATGAGGACCCGGATTGTGGGGGCAATATACCCGCTTTGTTAAAAAGTGCTATTGCTAACATGTTGTAAGCCGCCCTGAGTCTAAAGAGAAGGCTTCAAGAGGCTTTCCTGAACCTTGAGGAGAGTGAAAAACAGCCCAACGGGCATACCGGAAATTTGCCGGCTTCAGCAACGCTTGTGCATATGTGCGGGAAGGCAGTGCAGGAGGGTTGTCCTCATGTGTGGGAGCAGCATGGTGTTTGTGTGCATGCACGGGGGCATTGCATTATGGATGTGGGCACACATGTGCACGATATCCCATGCACGCACACTCTTTGGCACCCAAATCAAAAAAGGTACACCATCACTGCCCTATGGCATGTATCTAAAGCCTCATCTTTCCATATAGATATTAATTAACCCCTCACATCCTAGACACAAACAGTTTCAACTCCTGCCCCCAAAACGTCGCTACAGAGCACTGCACACCAAGACAACTAGACACAAGAACAGTTTTTTCCAAACGCCATCACTCTACTAAACAAATAATTCCCTCAACACTGTCAGACTTTCTACTAAATCTGCACTTCTATTCTACTAGTTTTTCTCATCGTTCCTTTCACCCATTTCCTCCCATGTTGACTGTATGACTGTAACTTGTTGCTTATATCCTAAGATTTTTATTAATATTGCTTCTTCATTACTTATTTGACCCCTATGACAATCATTAAGTGTTGTACCACATGATTCTTGACATATGTATATTTTATTTTATGTACGCTGAGAGCATATGCACCAAGACAAATTCCTTGTGTGTCCAATCACACTTGGCCAATAAAAATTCTATTCTATACTATTCTATTCTATTCTATTCTATTCTATTAGCGAATGTCTGGTAAAGATTATAAAAACAAACAATATAAGTATTGAAAATGCTTTATATATTACTTCCAGTTTGAATCTTTCCTTTTATACTTATATTTGTGCTTGCTTTTAAACAGACCTCTTTCTCTCTGTCTTCCATTTCCCTTTTTCCAGTCCAGTCCCAATTAAAAAAAAAAACAATTAAGCATTACCAGAAATAACCATCATGTTCCAGAAATCAGAAAACTATTAAATATCCTCTTAAATAATAACCTGTTGTTTTAACCTTGATCAAATAAACTGATTTGGTATTCTTTCATCTTTGGACAGAATAATCTCTGCATGCCACCATCCCAACTCCAAAGCTTGGATCTGGAGGGGTGCCAACAGGCTCAGACTCAATCCAGACAAAACGGAGTGGCTGTGGGTACTTCCTCCCAAGGACACTTCCATCTGTCCATCCATCACCCGGGGGGAATTATTGACCCCCTCAGAGAGGGTCCACAACTTGGGCATCCTCCTCGATCCACAGCTGACATTAGAACATCATATTTCGGCTGTGGCGAGGGGGACGTTTGGCCGGGTCCACCTGGTGCACCAGTTGCGACTCTATCTGAACTTGGAGTCACTGCTCACGGTCACTCATGTCCTTATCACCTCGAGGTTCAACTACTGCAATGCTCTCTACATGGGGCTACCCTTGAAGAGTGTTTGGAAACTTCAGCTCGTCCAAAATGCAGCCACGCAAGCAGTCTTGGGCCTTCCAAGAAATGCCCATATCTCACCATCACTCTGCGGACTGCATTGGCTACCAATTTGTTTTCAGACACAATTCAAAGTGTTGGTTATAACCTATAAAGCCCTACATGGCATAGGACCAGATTATCTCCAAGACCGCCTTCTGCCGCACGAATCCCAGCCACCGGTAAGGTCCCCAAGAGTTGGTCTCCTTAGGGTCCCGTCGACCAAACAATGTCGGCTGGCGGGACCTAGGGGAAGAGCCTTCTCTGTGGGGGCCCTGGCCCTCTGGAATCAGCTCCCTCCAGAGATTCATACTGCCCCCACCCTCCTTGCCTTCCGAAAAAGTTTAAAAACTCATCTTTGCCACCAGGCCTGGGGTTCCTTAGACCTTCCCCCCTGACTGATGAATGTTTAGTTTGACTATTGAATGAATGATATTGATAGTTTTTAATTAGAATTTTAATTGTTTTTATGATATAATTGGATTGTTATTATTGTTTCCTGTTTTTCTATACATGCTGTGAGCTGCCCCGAGTCCTCGGAGAGGGGCGGCATATAAAGCCAAACAAACAAACAAACAAACAAACAAACAAACAAACAAACAAACAAACAAACAAATAAATAAAGCAAGCCATTTTTAGATTTACAGAGTCTAAGCTGCTATTGATATTTTGTGGTTCTTTATGGAAACTATCCATTGTGAATGCCAGTTGTTTAGTTCCATCAGTCTTTATATGCATGGATGGGCATCCTTTCAGGTCAGTCATGCCTGTTTCATGCCACCAATGCTCTAGCAATTTGTCTATGGAAAAGAGCAAGCAAAGGACACTCTAGTTTTTCATTTGCTGCAATGGTTAGATTACTTAGATTTCCCCCCATATATTTAAATATGTATGCTACCTTGAACTTTAAAAGTTAATGGCAGCTTTTGAATGTTATAAATAAATAAAGTGCACTTCTGATCTACCAAGATGAATACAGCCCATTTTCTGCATACGATGGTCTGTCACAATCTTGGCAAGCATCTGCTTGTACTGTACCATTTCAGACAGGCAATGAGCCAACAGTTCTGAAGAGTTGCCACCCAGATTTGGAAGTATATTTTTGGTTGGTGAGTCACTAGTCATACAGGCTTTCTAAAACATATTACATTTGTGATGTGTTATAGAGGGTTGACTTGAATTTTTAAAGTTTCATAGCTTTATATGCAGGGGTCCTAACATAGTCCTGCAGCATGTTATCTTCTAGGCCAGGTGTGAGCAACTATCTTGGCCTGGGAGCCTCCCTGATGATGAAGGGAACGTTCTGAGTGATGGTGCGTATCCCCTGAAAAAGAGAAGCCACCACTTCTACCTGTTTGTTTTGTACTGTTTAAGCTGTTCTGTTCGGGTCTGTGAGACCCGAAATCAAGGTTTGAGACCCTGTAAAAAATTTTCCCTGCATATCTGAAACTTGAAATTTCATGACTTTTCATCATTTCAGGGGTTCTCTCTATGAGAATTTTTTTGGGGGGGTGGGAGGTTTCTTTCTTGCTGAAAAAAAAACCTCCCTAATGTTATGTTCCCGGGTCACCCTGACCCGGACCGAAAACTCTTCATTTGCAGTGCTTATGTTTGGTCTTTTTGAAAGCTTTTTTCACTTGGAAAGTAGTCTGAACATTTCTTCACACAATGGAATGAAAATTGAACTGAAAAAATTAATCCTTATTGGTTTATTTTGCCCATAAATGTGCCTCCCCCCCGTTTTTGTGAAAGTTTTTTCAATTTATGGATAGTTTTGCTTGCAAAATGCAGTCTATTTTACTGGAGTTGGTGTGGGAATGGTACCTTGAACATTTCTGAATATAAGAAAAATATAAAGGAACTGAAAAAAATGATTCTTACTGGTTTTTTAACATCAGAAATAAGGCCTCCCTCCCCCCCTCGGCTGCTTGCAACCATTTTCACTTTATATTTACGCAGGCTTCAAATCCAAAATATTTTTAATATCTTAGGCATTCATTTACTCAATTTAACAATGCTGATCATCAAAAAAATATTTGTGGGGGTGGGGAAAAATTTTCTTTTCTGGGCAAAAAAAAAGTCACGTTTAGTCTGTTCGGGTCATATAGACCCGGACCAAAATGATTTTTTTTAGGTACTTGAATTTGGTATTTTTGAAAACTTTTTCAACTGGAAAACTAGTTTGAACATTTATGAACATAATGATATGAAAATTGAACTGGAAAAATTGAGACTTATATTTTTATTTTGATCAAAAAGCCCCTCCCCCCATCCTTTCTGAATTTCGTGTCAATTTCTATTTTTTAAGGCTACAAATCCCTAAGGAATTTTCCCCCAAAAGGTTTGATATACTAAATTGAACATTTCTGAATATAAGAAAAATATAAATGAACTGAAAAAAATGGTTCTTATTGGTTTATTTTTGCCACAAAAGGGACACCCCCTCCCGGCCTTGCTGTGTGCCATTATTGTCACTGTTCATACATATTTGTCTAGAAATATTTGGAATATCCTTTTGAAAATCAACCACATTGTAGCCAGATAACTAATTTTATGAAAGAAATCCATTTTACTAAAAAAAAGTATGTAAATTTGAAATTAACAGCATAAATTTTATATAAATTGAAATAACTTTATATGCAAAATAAACCAATATGCATCAATTTTTCCACTTCAATTTTCATATCATTATGTTCAGAAATGTTCAAGCTACAAATCCCACACCAACTTTAGCAAAATTGAATGTATTCTGCTAGCAAAACTATCCATAAAGTGAAGACTATGTCACAGAAACGGGGGGGGAGGCACATTTATGTGCAAAATAAACCAATAAGGATTAATTTTCTCAGTTCAATTTTCATATCATTGTGTGCAGAAATGTTCAAGCTACCAATCCCACACCAACTTTAGTAAAATAGAATGGATTTTGCAAGCAAAACTATCCATAAATTGAAAAAACTTTCACAAAAACGGGGGGGGGAGGCACATTTATGTGCAAAATAAACCAATAAGGATTAATTTTTTCAGTTCAATTTTCATTCCATTGTGTGCAGAAATGTTCAAACATGTTTCCAGGTGAAAAAAGCTTTCAAAAAGACCAAACATAAGCACTGCAAATGAAGAGTTTTCGGTCCGGGTCAGGGTGACCCGGGAACATAACATTAGGAACTTTTTTCGAACAGAACAGCAGGGTTAAGTTGGAGATTAATTAACAAACTTGGTGTCTGGCTATTATGGAGACAGTGCAAGGTTACTGTTGTGGTTCCGTCTGAGGCCCCTCAGGGAACTGCTGATCTTCTGTCGGTTTCCAGCTCAGAGGGAGAGGATGAGGAACAGGAGGTGCAGGCAGACGAGGAGGAGGAATCCCAGGCTGAAGAAGAGGGAGGACAGCCAGGGTCCCCCCAGAGGGAGCTCTCCCCAGCAAGCAGCCTGGATTCCTTAGAGGAAAATGCACAAGCCATAATTGATCTGCGACAGAGAAGAGCTACACAGCGAAGGGACCAATTGGCTAGGTACTTTCAGCATTAAAGAGGCAACAGCTGGGTTTGGGTGTGGTGCTCTTTGGAAAGGCTAAAAGGCAGACCCACCCTTCCTGGCTTGTGGAGTTTTATCTTTGAGAGTCTTGGGACCTGGCTGTGAACTTTGGCGTCTTGGAATCCTGGTTTGTGCCTTTGACTACTGAAACTTTGGGGTGGGTGTGCCAGCAAGAAGCTTGCTGTATTGTCTGGACATCAGGACTCTGCTGTAAAGTATTATAGCCTGTCTGTTGAGAAGAACAGGTTTTCCTCTGTGTTTATTTTTTCCAGCTATAAAGTACTTTTGCTTTTACCAGAGTGTCTGGCTGTTTTTTCCAGTTGGTGTTGAGGTCTGGGGGAACCCAGACAGAACAGTTACCATGGCTTAAAAGATTCTCAAGGTGTGCCCCAAAGAGACAGATTTTGCAGATGTAGGATATTTGTGTTGGTTTGGAAATCAAAATGCATTTACCACCTCTCCATTTTACAAAGGTTAAGGAATGAGATCTATGAAGCAGGAAAGAAAGGGGAAGCATATTGAAGAGAGAAATTGTGATTTCCCCTCACTGAGGGTCAATTTGTTGCCCTGTTACACTCCAGAGAACAAAGAAAATAGTATGAACCTTTTCTTTATTCATGTGTTGCAAAGTGAAAGACTGGAGGAAGAAAAATGATTGAAGGTGGGTTTTTTGTGTTTTGCTTGAGAAACATTTTGCATTGCCCTATACAAAATGCATGCATGGATATTTCAGAGCCTCGGCAAGTGGCAGCTATTGGCTGATCTTGTCCGCCCTTGGAAATGTAGCTAGGTCAAACCTAGTTAGTACATGGTTAGGAGTTCTCCAGGAAACATCAGACTGCAGGTTAACTTGGGAAGTGGAAAAACATTTGAGAAGAAGGTAGTGGCAAATTACTTTGGCACTGTTGCTGAGAAAATTATGTGAACCATAGCTATAAAATCACCACTCAGGAGTTAAGCTGGATTCAAAACAACAAATTCATACAAGTTTGTATCACTGACCAAAAGGGTGGGGGGCACAAATCCCATCACCTTCCTGCTTATAAAAAGGTATAATTAACTGACTGCCTGACTGATTATGTGCTATTATCAAGTTTGTGTTGACTTTTAGACACTAATAGATTTTCTCCATGTCTCTTTTCTTTCAGGTTTTCAAATGAAGCATTCATCACCATTGTAACTAAGTCCCTCCATTTTGCTGCTGATCTTCTCATTCATTCTACTTTTCCCAGCACTAGAATAACTCTATGGAATTAATTTTTGCTTAATATATTCAAAACAAAAATAGAATTCCATCACAATTTCAGTGCTATGCATCCTCTTTGTTTCAGTGGAAGGGGTGTGGCTGGACCAGTAAACTATTGAATATAATATCCATTCTTTTATGTCTTTTTACTAATACAATTTAATTAAACACACTGCAATATTTGCAAGCAAGACACTAACTCTTGCTTTGCTTCATAATGTGGTTTGATATGGTTTGCCAAATAAGGAATGTAATCTCTGCTATTTAAGATTATTTTATGCATAATTGTTTATAGCATAACATGCTGTGTGATTGTAACCATTTTAGCTTATTGACTATGCACTATTCAGATAACCATTACTTAGCTCAATCTTCAAAGCTAGCCTGGTGTTTTGTATACAATAGAGTTGGGGTTCCACTTTCCTTTTTTAAAAAAAAATGTTTATAAACTTTAAAAAACATGAAACAAACAAAACAATGTATAATACAAACCAAAAACAAAACATACATACAACATTTATAACTCTAGGGTTATTTTGTGGCACTTATATCGATGAATATTTTACATCTATACTGTTTTTACCTATTTCTACTATCATTGTATCTACTATGTATTTCTACTATCATCGGTACACCTTTAACGATATTAATTGTAACACCGTTGCTTAACATATATTTCTAAATATTGATATAATAAAATATTTATCTTAATAACAATATCCTAATAATTGGTATATTGTTTTATTTACTTCTGTCAAGCTACTCATACAATAAGTTCCAAGTTTTGTAATATTCCAAATCTTTCTCTTTCAATTCTAACATCAATTTATCTAATTCAGCACATCCCAAAATGTTTGGATGTTGGATTTCATCACAATATTTCCAGGCTTCTCAAACTGTGGTGACATTATAACATTTTCATTTAGTATCCTTCTTGTTTCCAGTATTGTGTTAGGTGATTCTTACTGCTGTGAGACTGTGTAGTATAATGTAATAATATTGCTTTCCTATGTTTTGATCTAGTATCCCTAGGAGACATGCTTCTGGTTTTCTTTTTAATTTTTTTGTTTAGTTATTTCTTCTAGCCATGTTCAAATTTTATACCATAATTTTTGAATCACTGGACAGGTTCACCATATATGGTAATAGGTTCCCCTTTCAATACTCCATATTGGTGTTGGATTTCATCACCATATTTCCAGACTTCTCAAACAGTTGTCACATTAGGGATTTCATAAAACTTAGGGGGTTAATTGCAACCCCTCCTTTTAAAAAGGTGCTTTAAACATAACGAAAAACATATCAGATATTAATACAATCAAAGGAGTCCAGAAATACTTCACAAGAAGAGTCCTTCACTCCTCCTCGTGTAACAAATTACCCTACTCCTCCAGACTTCAAATACTAAATGTAGAAAATTTACCACTACGTCGTCTCCGAACTGATTTAACTGTTGTTCATAAAATCATATATCATAATGTACTCCCTGTCAGTGACTACTTCACCTTTAACAACAACAACACAAGAGCACGTAATAGATATAAACTGAATGTAAATCGCTCCAAACCTGACTGCAGAAAATACGATTTCAGCAATAGATTGGTCACCGCCTGGAACTCATTACCTGACTCTGATGTTGCTTCCCCCAACCCCAAAATCTTCAACCTTACATTATCTACAATTGACCTCTCCCCTTTTCTAAGAGGTCTGTAAGGGGCATGCATAAGTGCACATTTGTGCCTAATGTCCCTGTCCTACTGTCTTATTATCCTTTCTATTAATACGTTCTACTTATGTTATGTTATGTCATGTTAATATGTACTATAATACTATACTAGTTTGACAAATAAATAAATAAAAAATAAAAATAAATCTTCAGTGTGTGCAGATGGAATTTTGCAAAATGGCAATTGCAATCTTGCAGAAAGATTGAAAAGGGTAGAGCTACAATCGCAAAACCTCTTGAAGATTTTGATACATCCCTTTCAGCTTCTCCTTTCAGTTGAGTGTTACTGAGTATTATTGGGCATTACTGAGTATTCAGTTGAGTTCAGTGTTTAAATGTATTGTTTTAAATTGATCGTTGTGTCTAAATTGCTGGTAAAGTTCTTGAAATCTGTTTTAATCAAACCCTACCTCTATAATGTAATTGAATTGGAAAAAAAAATCTGATTTCTGCAAAGTGTTACTTAGTGATCACACACAATTACTGAGATGTCCTTGGTGGTCTTTGAGCTTGCTTGTTTTCTTGCAGATATTTTATTACCCAAACTAGCTAACATAATCAGTGTAGTCACTAGCATTAGCCTTGATGATATTATCTAGTTTGGATAATGAAATGTCTCTAAGAAAACAAGCAAGCTCAGAGATCACCAAGGACCCCTCATGTCAAACCTGAGCTACAAATACTCTCCTTTATTAATAAACAATTATTATTATTATCAATCATTGATCTTAAGCACTAATGGTTGAGATCAATGGCTTGGTTTGGCTTTTATAGGAAACCTTATCTCCCTAGCATATCTCCTCCCATAGCCAAATAGTAATAACTCCTTGTAATTTCTGTATGTCTTTGCATTATTGAAGTTTAGACTTTGTATCAACTTTAGTTTGAAAACTCTGGCCATTGCTTTATTTGATATAAACATTGCAATTTAATTATTAAAATAAATGGTATATTTATTTCTAGCCTAACCCAGGGGGAGTTGCACAGATTCATTTATCATTTTACGCTGTTGCATACTTGAAATGTTTAAGGAACTCTATTATATCCAGGCTTCTAAGGCTATGATTGTAAAGAATTATGAGAGTCAAAGTCCAACCGATTTGAAAACTAGTCAAGAGTATTGCAAATGCCCCTAGAAATGTATTTCTTATATTACATTTTCTTCATTGACATATTATCTCAAACGCTCTATTGGGTTTCTTGCCAAATCTCACTGTCATAATTCTTCTTGCCACAGGGACCTTTCAGCACTAAATAGATCTCAATGGTATTTTTTTAATTAAAAAAATAAGTAAATCTGGATTAAAATAAGAATCTCCCTATTGATCTGGCCTCAGAAGACTTAGGGGCATGAAGAGGAAAATCTGTGTTCTTTGTTTATTAGAGCAATCCATAACCATATCTGACTCTGGGCAATTTATGGATTCAAAAAATGTGTGTGTGTGTGTAGGTGTGTAGGTGTGTGTGCAGACTTGCATATAGAAACATAGAAACATAGAAGACTGACGGCAGAAAAAGACCTCATGGTCCATCTAGTCTGCCCTTATACTATTTCCTGTGTTTTATCTTAGGATGGATCTATGTTTATCCCAGGCATGTTTAAATTCAGTTACTGTGGATTTACCAACCACGTCTGCTGGAAGTTTGTTCCAAGGATCTACTACTCTTTCAGTGAAATAATATTTTCTCACATTGCTTTCGATCTTTCCCCCAACTAACTTCAGATTGTGTTCCCTTGTTCTTGTGTTCACTTTCCTATTAAAAACACTTCCCTCCTGAACCTTATTTAACCCTTTAACATATTTAAATGTTTCGATCATGTCCCCCCTTTTCCTTCTGTCCTCCAGACTATACAGATTGAGTTCATTAAGTCTTTCCTGATATGTTTTATGCTTAAGACCTTCCACCATTCTTGTAGCCCGTCTTTGGACCCGTTCAATTTTGTCAATATCTTTTTGTAGGTGAGGTCTCCAGAACTGAACACAGTATTCCAAATGTGGTCTCACCAGCGCTCTATATAAGGGGATCACAATCTCCCTCTTCCTGCTTGTTATACCTCTAGCTAGCTATATATTTGGGCAACCTAGAACAAATAGCATATGTAACTAGCTTTTGCCCTGTGCAAGCTGAGAATTTCACGCTTACTGTTTCTGCACAAGAAAGAACTCTGTGTAACTCAAAGGACAACAAAACAAATCCAAAGATTGTGTTAATGACATGATGGCCTCAGGGAGATTTGCTGTGGAAATTACTTGGATATCTTTTTCAAAGCTAAACAAAGACAGTTTTAATTTCCCAGGTTTTTACATCTTCTATGTCAGAAATGGCTTTAATTGCTGTTCATTTCTTCCCCCTCTTGTGGCTTTATCTATTGTTTGTTATTGATTTTATGATCCCTTATTGTTTTCTTTAATTTTGCTTTTGTATGCCACTAGGGAGAGGTTTAGCAACAAAAGACAAGCCATAAATCAAATCAAATGAATAAACAAATCACTTGACCAACAAGGGTGCTATGATGATGATGATGATAGTGATGATGATGATCATCATCATCACAGCCACCATCCATATATTATAGTGTTTGTATCAATAAACAATAATTCTTGCATTTCTGATGAATGACTTCACTAAGAATCAGAACCGTTTAAAAAAATATTTTTTACCAGCTTGACTGCTTTGGATTCCCCCCCAAAATTTTTTGACATTTAATATATGTTAGAAAACACAAGGGTCCGGGCTCAGGGTCCTCTGTCCTTATACATTTAATCCAACATACTAATTCTGTCTGAATACCGGGATAGGAGAGAATTATGAATTGGGACACTTGCATTTATACAACTTTTGGAGTAATTCATTTCCCTGCTGATTTGATATGTGGAATTAGTTCTCTGCTCACTGAAAATCCCAAATTCTGTTTCTTAGACATTAAAAAAGTGGGAAAAATTGATATCATCACATCAGGTTCGCCTGGTGCACCAGTTGTGGCCCTATTTGGACAGGGAATCATTGCTCACAGTCGCTCATGCCCTTATCACCTTGAGGTTCGATTAATGCAACGCTCTCTACATGGGGCTACCTCTGAAAAGTGTTCGGAAACTTCAGATCATGCAGAACGCGGCCGCGAGAGCCATTGTGGGGCTTCCTAGATTCACCCACGTTTCTACAACACTCCGTGGCATGCATTGGCTGCCGATCAGTTTCCGGTCACAATTCAAAGTGTTGGTTATGACCTTTAAAGCCCTACATGGCATTGGACTAGAGTACCTCCGGAACCGCCTGCGACCGCACGAATCCCAGCGACCGGTAAGGTCCCACAGAGTTGGCCCGCTCTGGGTCCCGTCGACTAAACAATGTCATTTGGCGGGCCCCAGGGGAAGAGCCTTCTCTGTGGCAGCCCCGGCCCTCTGGAATCAACTCCCCCCGGAGATTAGAACTGCCCCCACCCTCCTTGTCTTTCATAAATTACTCAAGACCCATCTATACTGCCAGGCATGGGGGAGTTGAGACACCTTTCCCCCAGGCTTTTTTATATTTATGTTTGGGTATGTATGTGTTGTTTGCTTTTTAAATATTTATTTATTTATTTATTTATTTATTTATTTATTTATTTATTTATTTATTTATTTATTTATTTATTTATTTATTTATTCAATTTTTATGCCGCCCCTCTCCAGAGACTCGGGGCAGCTAACAGCGACAATAAAACAGTGTACAATAGTAATTTGGTATTAGAAATTATTAAAAATCCATTAATATAAAAACCAAACATACATACATACATACCATGCATAGAATTGTAAAGGCCTAGGGGGAAAGAGGATCTCAATTCCCCCATACCTGGCGGCAGAGGTGGTTTTTAAGTTGTTTACGAAAGGCAAGGAGGGTGGGGGTAGTTCTAATCTCTGGGGGGAGTTGGTTCCAGAGGGCCGGGGCCGCCACAGAGAAGGCTCTTCCCCTGGGTCCCGCCAGGCCACATTGCTTAGTTCAGTGTTTCCCAACCTTTTTTGAGCCACGGCACATTATTCATATTTTCAAAATCCTGGGGAACCCTGAACGGGGGGACGGGGGGGGGGGGGCGCACGGGGGGGCTAAAGAAAAGTTTGGACAAAAAAAATATCTCTTCCTCCATTTCACTCTATTTCTCCCTCCCTCTTTCCTCCCTCCCTCTTTCCATTGTATCTCTCCCTCCCTCTTTCCTTTCTATCTCTCCCTCCCTCTTTCCTCCCTCCCTCTTTCCTTTCTATATCTCCCTCTTTCCTTTCTATCCTTCTCTCCATCCCTCAGCGACGGCAAAAAAGAAGGAAGGCAGGCTGCAGAGGGCACTGAGGACAAGAGTGCTCGCTCGCTGCCTCGCCCTCTGACTTCCCTCCCTCGCTGCTGAAGGGACGAGCGTGGGCATGAGCGCGCGCGCGGGCCTGTTGCAAGAAGTTTTTGTTTGTTTGTTTTTTCCTTCCCCCGGCTCACGGGAGAGAGAGAGAGAGAAAGAAAGAGCACAGCCAGGGAAAGCGGCCTCGAGCCGAGTGCGAACTGCAGGATGCGGCAAAGGACTCCTTGCCAACCAAAAAGGGGGTGGGGGGTGGGGGTGATGAAGGCGAAGCCTGGGAGGTGGGGAAGGGAAGAGCGGGAGACCCCCAGACAGAACGGCTGAGGGGAAGGAAAGACGGAAGGAGGGAGGGATTGAGAAGCGAAGCCAGTGAGGGCTGAGAGAAAACGGGAGCGGCGCACGCGAGAGAGGGGGGGGCATTCCCGAAACGGACGGAGAGAGCCCTCTCTTGCAGCGAAAGCGCTCCCAGCCAGGGGGCTGCGAGAGAGGGCATTCTCCGTCCTTTTTGGGAAAGCCCGCCCCAGCACCGGCAGCGCCCCGCCCAGCTGGAGCTTCCCTAGGAGCTCCGCGGCACACCTGGCTGTGTCTCGCGGCACACTAGTGTGCCGCGGCACACCGGTTGGGAAACGCTGGCTTAGTTGATGGGACCCGGAGAAGATCCACTCTGTGGGACCTAAGTGGTTGCTGGGATTCGTGCAGCAGAAGGCGGTCCCTGAGGTAATCTGGTCCGGTGCCATGAAGGGCTTTATAGGTCATAACCAACATTTTGAATTGTTACCGGAAACTGATCGGCAACCAATGCAGACTGCAGAGTGTTGGTGTAACATGGGCATATTTGGGAAAGCCCATGATTGCTCTCGCAGCTGCATTCTGCACGATCTGAAGTTTCCAAACATTTTTCAAAGGTAGTCCCATGTAGAGAGCGTTACAGTAGTCGAGCCTCGAGGTGATGAGGGCATGAGTGACCGTGAGCAGTGACTCCCGGTCCAAGTAGGGTCACAACTGGTGCACAAGGCGAACCTGGGCGAATGTCCCCCTCGCCACAGCTGAAAGATGTTTCTCTAATGTAAGCTGTGGATTGAGGAGGACGCCCAAGTTGCAAACCTTCTCTGAGGGGTATGATAGGGTTTTTATATGCTTTTTTAATATTAGATTTGTTTTCGCTAGAATATTGTTTTTATTATTGTTGTAAGCCGCCCCGAGTCTTTGGAGAGGGGCGGCATACAAATCTAATAAATAATAATAATAATAATAATTTATGACTCCTAGTGACAACAAAGATCAGACCTGGGCATTTTATGGCCCCTAGGCCATATCCAGCCCTTTAATTGTCCCTGTCTGGCTCATAGGACACCCACCAGAAATTTGAAATCAAGTGTAAATAAATGCACTGCAAGGGTTGCTTGCTTGTTTGTTTGTTTATTTATTTATTTGTTTGTTTATTATTAGAGTTAGAAGGGACCTTGCAGGTCATCGTCCAACCCCCTGCTTGAGCAGGAGACCTACGCCACCCCAGACAATCTCTTTTTGAAAATGTTGAGTATTGGGGTGTTCACAACCTCTACTGGAAAGCTGTTCCACTGGTTTATCACTCTCACCGTCAGAATGTTCTTCCTTATTTTCAGGCTGAATCTCTCCTTGGTCTATCCATTGCTCCTAGTGTGGTGTGTGACCCCCTCCTCTTTGTCATAGCCCCTTGAGTATCTGAAGACTGCTATGTGTGGAAGAAGAAGCTCAGTTGGGCCTGGCTTTGTGCAGGCTTGCATCTATTTGGGCAACCTAGAACAAACAGCATCTGAATTAATTTTTGCTGGGTGCAGGCTAAGAATTCCTGTCTTACAGTTTCTGCTCCACAAAGAACTGTGTCACTCAAAGAACAACAAAACAAATCTAAAGACTGTGTTACTGGCATGATGGCCACAGGGATATAATGTGGAAATTACTTTGATATCTTTTTCATACCTGGACAGGTATAGAAACATCACAGCATTTGAATATCTTTTCCAAGGCCTTTATAGTTACCCTACTGAATGCGAGTCTGTGGTGTGTTTCTTGACTGCTTGTTCCTTTAAGACAGCCACAAATTTAATGTTTTTTTATCCTCAGTTCTAAAGCTGGCTGTTCTACCTTTTATCATTAATCCTCTTTCTATTTTCTTTACATTTAGTTTTAGTCCATTTTTTTCACTTTGACTTTTATTTATTTTATTTATTTATTTGTGAAATTTATATGCCGCCCACCTCCAATTGGACTATGGGCAGCATGGGCAGCTTAAAATAATAATTTTAGGACTAAAGCAAGGGTATCAAACTCGATTACATTGAGGGCCACATGAGGGTTGTTTTTGACCTTGGGGGACCGGGGTGGCTAGAGTGTGTGGGGCCAGCTCGATGTCTCTTGTGTCAGGAGTGCCTGTTGTGGCCTGAGCATGCTGCAGCAAAAATGGCCTCCTGAACTGCATTTTTGATTGTGATGGCCTCCTGCAACTATCTGCCAGTGAAAACGGCACATGGGAGAGCTGCCTGCGGCCCTTCCAAGCTCTGTTTTCACTGGCAGAGGCACTGTGGGACAGTCCTTCATTGTTTCCAGGGTGGCACTGCAGGCCAGATCTAAGCACCCCGTAGGCCTGGTCCAGCCCCCATGCCTTGAGTTTGACACCCCTTTATTTATTTATTTATTTATTTATTTATTTATTTATTTATTTATTTATTTATTTATTTATTTATTCATTCATTCATTCATTCATTCATTCATTCATTCATTTATTCATTCATTCATTTATTTATTTATTTAGATTTGTATGCCGCCCCTCTCCACAGACTCGGGGCGGCTCACAACAAAATAAAACAATTCATGACAAATCTAAATTATAGTTTAAAATATTTAAAAAACCCCATTTACTAAGCAAACATACATACAAACAAACATACCATGCATAAATTGTATATGCCTGGGGAAGATGTCTCAGTTCCCCCATGCCTGACGACAAAGGTGGGTTTTAAGGAGCTTACGAAAGGCAAGGAGAGTAGGAGCAGTTCTAATCTCTGGGGGGAGTTGGTTCCAGAGAGTCGGGGCCGCCACATAGAAGGCTCTTCCCCTGGGGTCCGCCAACCGACATTGTTTAGTTGACGGGACCCGGAGAAGGCCCACTCTGTGGGACCTAATTGGTCGCTGGGATTCGTGCGGCAGAAGGCGGTCTCGGAGATATTCTGGTCCAATGCCATGAAGGGCTTTAAAGGTCATAACCAACACTTTGAATTGTGACCGGAAATTGATCGGCAACCAATGCAGACTGCGGAGTGTTGGTGAAACATCCACTACCAGAACTAGTGGATCCTTTGCATTTTTGACTATCAGGCAAGTGCCACCAGTCTAGCGCAAGTTATTGAAGCTTCTTCCTCCAGTTTTAAAAGCATGCTCATCTTCTTCCAAATCAACTTCCCTTAATAAATATTCTGCATATATTGTAGCTTGAATAAACAAGTGGAGAGTATCCTTGACTTACAACCACGCTGGCTGCTACCCAATTGGTTGAACTTAAACAGCCAGCGCGTGGGAGATTTGGACAGTTCTAATTGGTTCTTCCCCTGGCAGCCTCCCTCTAAATAGGGAAGCTGTCAGCTCCATTTCTGTTGTTGTATGTTTGAGCTGAATTGCTTTGAATAAACAGCTATTTTTATGCAAAGCTGCCTCCTGCCTCTTCATTCCAGCCAGTCGACTTCCGGTTCCAACAGTATGCAGTCTTGTCACACTTCTTTACCAACCTGAAACCAGCCTATTTTATCATGTTCTCTCTAGCCACTGTGGCTTCCTGACCTGTATATAAGTTCCTTGTGAAGACAATGAAATAGTCTGAGATTTTTATTTTTTTGAGCACTCTCCACAGCTTAGCATGATTGTCCTATTCAAAGGATTTTCCATAATCAATGAATACTGACTTCTTTTTTGGTATTTCTTTTCTTTTTTTCAATTATCCAGCATACATCAGCAATACTGTCTCATGGCTTTTTTCTAAAGCTAGCTTGAACATCTGGCATCTCTTTTTCCATGAAGAGTTCTAATCGGTATTAGATGATCCTAAGCATTATTTTGCTAACATATGAAATTAAGGATATTGTTATTTGCACACTCTGTTAAGCCTCCTTTCCTTTGGTAATGGAATGTAGTTTGACCTTTTCCAATCAGTTGGCCATTGTGTCATTTCTCCGATTTTTTTGGCATAGCTCAGTTACAACCATGATTGATTTTTCTTCTGTTGTGTGCCCTATTTTTCCAGAGAACACAAAATCCAGCCAGAGAACACAAAATCTCACAAATAAACTATTGGCTAAGGAGATTGTGGCATCAAAATAACTTTGGTTTCCTTGATCATGGCCTACAATATCTCCAAGGAGGACTTCTAGCAATGGGGTAATCTCACTAGAGCTGGGAAGAACCTCCTTGGAAATCGACTAGCCCAACTTATCAGGAGGTTTTAAACTAGGACTGAGAGGAGTGGGTGACCAAACTAAGAGACTGAATAATGAACAAAATAAGGAAGGGGAACAAGTCAAGCCTCCAACTCTATTAGAGGATAAAAAATGTCCACCCAGAATCAGACACAAATGACTAAAATGCCTATACCCAAATGCACAAAGCCTGGGAAACAAACAGGACGAACTGGAAATACTAATGCATGAGGGTGAATATGATCTAATTGGAATAACAGAAACCTGGTGGGACGAAACACATGACTGGAACACACAGATAAAGGGATACAAACTTTTCAAGAAAAATAGGTCACACAAGAAAGGAGATTGAGTTGCACTGTACATAAAAGACCACTACACTGTCAAAGAGCTACATCCAACCAAAGAAGATAACCCCCTACAAACATATGGGTTAACATAAAAGAAAAAAAGTACAACATTACAATAGGAGTATACTACAGACCACCAAACCAAACTGAAACAATGAACAATCTCTTTACAAGCCAACTAACAGAAATATGCAAACAGCACCACACAATAATAATGGGGGACTTTAACTACCCCAACATCAATTGGAAAACCAACTCAGCACCAAGCAGAAAGTCTAATAGATTCCTAACCAGTCTCACTTTCTGGCCCAAAAAGTGGAAACATGAACCAGAGGGACTGCAACACTAGATCTAATACTCACAAGCAGGGAAGAAATGATATATGGAATTGAAGTACAAAGGACATTGGGTGAAAGTGACTACGTCATCCTAAAATACAATATGAGCCGGGGTGGCGCAGCAGGTAGACTGCAGGCCACTGAAGCTGACTGTAGATCTGAAGGTCAGCAGTTCAAATCTCATCACCGGCTCAAGGTTGACTCAGCCTTCCATCCGGATTGTGGGGGCAATATGCTGGCTCTGTTAAAAAGTGCTATTGCTAACATGTTGTAAGCCGCCCTGAGTCTAAGGAGAAGGGCGGAATAAAAATCAAATAAATAAATGAATGAATGAATGAATGAATGAATGAATGAATGAATGAATATATATATATTGCAATCACTAACTGCTGGATCCAACAGACTTCAGAAAAGCGGACTTCAATAAACTCAGAGACAATCTGGGAATCTGATAATCTGGGAAAGATACCCTAGAAGAATGGGTAAATCCACACAGGAAGTTTGGGAGCCCCTAAGAAATACAATCATAGATGCCCAAAACAACACAATCCCTATGAAAAAGAAAAAATTGGCGATGACTGGACTGCTGAGTTAACTTCATCTTCTAGTATTAGAAATTCTTTTACGTAAGGAATATCTTTTAACATATCTTGGAAGTTGACATCTGTACTGCATAGAGTTTCAGTTTATTTGTTCTTTCATCCTTTCATCTCCTTTGAGTTGGCCACTATCTGTTCATTGGCACCAGTTCAAAGCTGTAACTTCCTTCTCAGTTCAGAGATCTTTTGAAAGAGTTTCCATGCTTCTTCATGTTTGTTTCTATCTTCAATGTTTTCACAAAAGTTGTTGTAATACTGCTTCTTATCTCTTCTAACAGCTCTCTGAAACTCTGTGTTAAGTTCCTTGCTGAGATGGTTGCCTTCTTTGGCTTTGGCATCTCTTTTCTTGGCAATTTCCACCGTTAGCTCTGACATTAAGTTTGCTTTCTTTGTTTTCTTCATCTATATCACTCTCTTTTTACATTCATTCTTAGCTACCTTTTAAGGTCCCCCTCTCCCCTCCTCTGGTTGTTTATCAATAAAGTTCAGTGCTTTGAAATGATTCTTGATGGTTCTCCTAAAAATGTTGGCTCTTATTAGGGAAACTGGTTGCCTTTCCCCCCACTTTAGCTTAACTTGGAGCTTGCACCTAAGCAACCTGTGATCTGTTCCATAGAAAGAACCTGACCATGTCTTTGGAACTATGAGGTTCCCTGACTCATTTTAGCAATGGTATAGTCTCATGATGGCGAACCTGTGGCACGCGTGCCACAGGTGGCACACAGAGCCATATCTGCCAGCACACAAGCCTTTGCCCTTGCTCAGCTCCAATATACATGTGTGTACCAGCCATCTGATTTACAGATAATTGGATGCTCTGGGAGGTCTTTTTCAGCCTCCGGAGGGCCTCCAGATGGCAGGAGAGGACATTTTGCTCTTCCTACCGTGTTTCCCCGATAGTAAGGCAGTGTCTTACTATCTTTTTACCCCCAAAAGCCCCACTATGTCTTACTTTCGGGGTATGTGTTATATTGGAGGCGAACGGGGAGGCGAACGGCGGCGAACGGGAGAAGCCGGCGCTGCTGCTGCTTCGGAGCCACTCGCGGGCAAAGAGCGAATGAGAAACTTTCCCCAGATCTTTTTTCCCAGCGACGCGATCTGGAGGAGGAGAGATCCTGCACCCGCCGGGTGGGGGGGGAGGTGGGAAAAAAAGCGCCGCAGCGATAGCGCTTGGGGGGGGAGACGCTTCGAAGCGGGGGGTTGGTGTCAGTCTGGGGAGGTGACCGGTGGCGAACGGGAGAAGCCGGCGCTGCTGCTGCTTTGGAGCTGCTCACGGGCAAAGAGCGAACGAGAAACTTTCCCTGGATCTTTTTTCCCAGCGACGCGATCTGGAGGAGGAGAGATCCTGCACCCACCTCCCCCCCCACCCGGCGGGTGCAGGATCTCTCCTCCTCCAGATCGCGTCGCTGGGAAAAAAGATCAAGGGAAAGTTTCTCGTTCGCTCTTTGCCCGTGAGCGGCTTCAAAGCAGCAGCAGCGCCGGGTTCTCCCGTTCACCGCCAGTCGCCTCCCCAGACTGACACCAACCCCCCGCTTCGAAGCATCTCCCCCCCCCAAGAGCTATCGCTGCGGCGCTTTTTTTCCCACCTCCCCCCCCACCCGGCGGGTGCAGGATCTTTGCAGAGGCGCCGAAGCTGCGGCCGAGACCATCGCTGAACGAAAGGAAGCTGCTGCAACGCTCCGGCCGGGATTTTGCTCCCTGCTCCATTATTATTATTATTATTTTTACAGTTCGGCATGGCCAAACGGGGCACGGGAACCGGGGGCTTCTCCTCGGTCCGAGCTTCTCCCGCTGCCGTGAGCCCAAAAATATCGGAGGGAGGTGGGCGGGGGGTGGACGAGAGACTCCCGTTTCTGAAGGGGGGCTGCGAGCCCCCCCGGCCGCGTTTGAGCTTCTGGCACTTCTCTTTTTTAGCCCTCGTTCTCCTCCTCTTCCTCCTCCTCCATCACCACCGCCACGCCGCACTGCTCACCCAGAGCGAGGGGAGGAGGATCTGAAGAGAGCGCCAATGGGAAGGAAGCGCTTCCCCCAGGAGGGACTGTTATTTCCCTCAAAAGCCCCGTGGAAGCGGCTAACTCGGGTGCTTTCCCTGCGGCTAACTAGGTCGCTCGCTGCAGCAAGCCCCGCCGTCTCCGGCTGACAGCTCCCTCTAACGAGCCGAAGCTTTACCCCCGTGTTTCCCCGAAAGTAAGACATATGTCTTACTTTCGGGGTATGGCTTATATTAGCCGACCCCCCTGAAACCCCCCATATGTCTTACAATCGGGGGTGTCTTACTATCGGGGAAACACGGTAGGCTCCAAGAATGCCTCTGGAGCCTGGGGACGGTGTAAAACTGGTCTAACAGGACCACTCGATGTTGGGAACCGGGGGGGGCATGTTTGCATGCATAGGGGGCATGGGGCATAGGGGATATTGAATGTGTGGGCACGCACATGCATGTGATAGCGCCCGTGCTCGTGCTACCCTAGGAGAAGAAAGGTTCGCCCCAACTAGTATAGTCAATTAATATTATATATTCCTTTTGGTGATGTCCATGTATGGAAGCATTGTTGTGTGAAGATAGTGTTAACTATGAAGGAACCATTGGAATGGCAGAAATGGATAAATCAGTCTCCTATTCCATTTTGGTTTCCTAAACCATCCAACTGCATGCTCTCTTTTATGTTTCCAAATTTGATATTCCATTTCCTGTCATTTGTCTGCATGTTCTGTTGATTTTGAATTGAACTGAATCATAGAAGTCATCAACTTCCCCATGCAACAATAGTTGGAACATAAACTTGAATTATTTTCTTATAAAAAGCTTGATCATGGAGTCTAATCAATATAGTTTTATCATTGATTTCATTTGAGACAATTACTGTACTTGCTACATTCTTCCTAACTATGGGAATTCCAAATTATGGGAAAGTCCTGATGATTATATCTAGATATGAGATACAGATCTGATAGAATTATCCTTTTTTGTGCAATAGAAAGATTTTGTCTTCTAGTAAATTTTGCCAGCCTATTTTGAGCTTCCACGATGAATACATGTAGAGTAGCAATGCTGTAATCACATCAAATACATCAATTTATTTTGCTGCAATATTCATGTAACTGAGCTGTGGGTTAATAAATTTCCAGAACCTGCCTGAGCAAATTTATCTGCCATTGGCAAAAACATTTTGGACAGGAGATTTTATCACTGGTGATGGGTAAATAAGGAGCAAGAGCCTATTATTTTTATCCTGAGTAATGATGCCACAGCTTTGTGTAAATTCACAAAACTCATTGGGAATACCTCTAATGCTACAAGATCAAGAGAAGATCAAGGCATATAAAATACCTATGTGGCATGACAACAGTAGACAAACGTTTCTCTAACTTTGAAACCACAAGGACTAGGGGATCCAATGGAACTGATTGAAAGAAGACTGAGAAAGCACAAAGGAGAGCATTGCTGCACACAGTACATAATTCACCTGTGGGATTTCATAAAACAAGATGTGGTAATGGCCAATGACTTCTGTGGCTTCCAAAAAGATAAAGATAAAATAAATTCATTGGTCCATCTTGAAATTTATAGTTATAGCAGAGAAGTGCTACCAAATTTTTACTACCACACTGTGGGCGTGGCTTATTCAGGACGCCCTGCATTTTCCTTCAACATCTTTCAGTGCAAATTGGGTGCTCTAGGGTGGAGCTCCATTTTCGATATCCCACTGCATTCCCCTCCGTCCGGGCAGTAGCCCACCCCTGAGTTATAGTCAAGTAAGGGGGTGGATATTCACCAGATAAAATAGGTGAAATCATGCAAATGATTTATATAGTATTTATTTGTTTGTTTAACAAATGTATATAACTTCCCAATTTAACCACACCCAAAATTTAATCCCAAACACCTGTGGCAGTGACAACAGAATCATACAAGCTACTTCATTGGCTCTAAAAGAGGTCCCCAAGCCCACTGACAAAACTATGTCTTTAAGGCCTTGATGAAAAATAATAAAGTGGGTAGGCCAATCTTATTTTTGGAGGAATAATATTCCAAAGGGAAGGTGCAACCACAGAGAAGGCCCTTTTGTGGTTCCAACCAGATGTACTTCCTTGCTACTTGGAATTTGCCACATGCTCTACTTTTCTGCTCTGATGGCTGAGAAGCTGTAATCGGAGGGAGGCAGTCCATCAAATAACCTGTCCGAAAGCCATAATCTGACACAAGTAGCTCCAATATTGTTGTGCAATAATGCACATTTTTACTATGTTAACATTGCGGCAATTTTTGTTGATTGGAAAAAAAAAACCCTCTAGTTGAAGCATGACACCAGTGAAACAGGGATATTTTTCATTTTTCTATTTGTGAGAATGCAAAGATATCTGAAACAAGCTTGGTGTAGTAGCTACTATGCCAGAATAGAATGTGGAAGACTGTGATTTTTAGTTCCCCTGAGTCATGAGAAACACCTGGGTAATTTTGGATGAGATATGCTCTCTCAGCCTAATCCGCTTCACATGGTTGTTGGGGAAAAAATAGAAGGAGTATTATGTAAAGATGGGATAGGAATTGAATGAATGAATGAATAAATATTGTTTGCTAAATATCAGATTAAAATGGACCTTTTATATATTTCACATGGTGTGTACACAAATGGGGTGTACACAAACAAAATCAGAATGGCATCTATAATTGCATAGTTCAAACCTTGTCCTATTTTTAGGTGTAATGAAGACCCCCCCCCACTTGGAGGTGTCCCTGTGGAGCAATAAAAGTCAGAATAGGGAGTTGCTGCTTGTACCTGACTGCAATCCATGAAGAAAAAGCAAGTTGCCCATCTAATTTATCTGCCTTCATGAATTTTTGACTACCACACTGTGGGTGTGGCTTATTTTGTGGGTGTGGCTTGCCAGCCACGTGACCAGGTGGCAGTGGCTTGATGATCATGTGACTGGAGTGTGACTTATTGGTCATGTGACTGGCTAAAAAGTGGCCAACCTGATGTCACTCACATCAAGGGTTTGGGTTAGGGTACCTGGCCTCTCCTTGCCTTAAAGAGATATAATTTCCCTTACTATTACTGAACATCCAAAATATACTATTTAATTCTATGTATATAAGCCATATGTGTACCTACATGTTACCCACAGGCACACAAAATATATATATTATCTACTATATAAAGTGTATGTACACACATGCATGCACAGCTCTTTAAAAATTATACACATTCAACCTCATTTACTAGGATAGGAAAAACATACCCAGAGCCCAGAAAGGGGAGGGGGGAATCAATTTTTTTCTACCGGTTCTGCATACCTGACCGTACCCGTAGGAGCCCATCACTGCTGCTTTCCTATCCTGCTTTCCTGTTGGGAAGCCAGTTGGCCTTCTTGAGCAGTTGATTGGCCAGTCAGAAAGAGACCCCTAGAAATGCACGGCCAACTGCTTAAAAACCGCTGCCGGCAGCTCCTTCGAGCTCTGGACTTCCGGGTTCCTTTGGAACCTGGAAGTTTGGCTTTTGGCAGCGCGCCAAGGTAGCGCGCTGCCTGTTGGTTGGGGGAGGTCCTGAGCCACCCTATTTAAGGGCGATTCAGGCAGGACCTCCCCCTCCCCCTCGGCCTTCCTGAAAGCGAACACCCGCCCACCCTCCGCTATCAACAGTGTGTCCTGAGGAGGTCGCCTCTGGGCCGAATAGGAATTTTTTGCAGCCTCCCCTTTAGAGGCGGCCGTTTTTTCGCCTATTCCACACTGACGGCGCGGACTGGATTGGTTAGGGGGTGCGGCGCACTTGGATATCGGTATAGGCCTCCCTCTGGTCATTGGGGTTTGGCAGGTTAGGGGTGGAAATGGGCATTTAGAAGCTACTGCGCATGCTCCTTTGGGCATCCTTCAAAGGGTGATGGACTGCCTCTCTCCAGGAACTAGAGGTTGGAGCAACGTCGGGGATTGGAGAGAGGATGTCCATGGGAATCACCGGATCCAATTTCCTACGGGGATTGGAGGGTGAACTCCTCCCACACGCGAAGGGGCGTGGCTTGGATCCAGGTGAAGGTGGTTACCTTCACCTGGTTCAGCAGGAGATTTTGCCCAATGTTGCCAAGGAATTTTCTGGTAGGAATTTCCGCCCCGTTAGTTTGGCCTCTGCAGGTCCTTAGTTTGTTCTGAATTTAAATATTTAAATTGACGTATTTAAATTTATTTAAATTTGTGTTAATTCAATAAATGACCCGTATTTAATCCACAACATGTCTCAGCGTCGTTACTCTGCCTCCGGGGGTAATAGACGTCAGGAAACTGATCCAGCAGGACTCTTTCTTTCCAACCATAATTATTTATATAAGAGCCATGCCTGCTCTATTTTAAACTGGGCTGAATAAATTCACAGCTTTGGGCTGCAGATTTGGGGTGTCCTGAAGAGGGAAGCATAGCGTTAGCTGTTAAAGATGTATTTTTACATCTTGTAAAAACAGAATTTTTATTGCTGAGGGACCGAGGGATTTTTCTTCCTGGTGTTCTGGAACAGCATGGGCTGATTTAAGATCTCCTGTGCCCTGACAGGAGTGGTTGGCTATGCTAGTTTTAAACAACCTAAAGAGAGCTGCCCTGTACAGTTAAATGCATATTAAAAAAATAAGAATGAGTTACTGCAAACAGTTTGCCCAGAGCCTCACTAGCTGAACAGGGCAACCAAGTGGACTTCTAAATTCACTCTTGCAGCATGAATCACCTGTGTTAAAAATCCTCTTCAGGGGGAAAAGCAGCCCAGGTGGAAAAATGCTTGGCTCAACTCTTTTTTGGAGACGTTAGCTTCCCACTGCATTCAGGTGAATTTTTTTATTGTTGCTGTTTGTCCACAGGTAGTCCTCAGTGTATGATTGCAATCGAGCCCAGTTTATGCTCATAAATTCTTGCGGCCATTAAATGGTTTACCATATGGCACTCCATTTTACAACTTTTATTGGGGCAGTTTATTTATTTTATTTTATTTTTTTATGCCACTCTTCTCCTTAGACTTAGTGTGGCTTACAAGATGTTAGCAATAGCACTTTTTAACAGAGCCAGCATATTGCCCCCAATAATCTGGGTCCTCATTTTACCCACCTCGGAAGGATGGAAGGCATAGTCAATCTTGAGCTGGTGATGAGATTTGAACCGCTGACCTGCAGATCTAGCAGTCAGCTTTAGTGGCCTGCAGTGCTGCACTCTACCCACTGTGCCACCTCGGCTCTTTGTTGTTGTTAAGTAAATCAATTTTATCCAATGGGAGGGATTGTTGGGAACCAGAAATAAATGCTAAAAGATGGCAAAAAATATCAAAAAATTAGGATAATGTGGTAAATGGTTATAAAAGTGGGCCACTTGCCAAGATTCAAAAATATGATCACATGGCCAGAAGGTTTTGTAAGGTTGTCAGAATTTCTAAATCAGATCGTAAGTCATAAGAAAATCAGTTGTTAAGTGAACACTGCCTGCAGATGGTGAAATATTTAAATTTGTAGTGGTGCTGGTGGGGACTGTGGGGTTTGATGACTGAATCAGTTTTTGATTCCTGGTGACTGCTTAGATAGATCTCTCTAGCTTTCATGATAAGATTTTGGAAGTGCTTTGCCATTGCCTAGGACTGAGAAAGAGTGACTGGCCCAAGAGCACCCATTTGATCTTGTACCTAAAGCAGAATTAGAACTCAGTCTCCTAGGTTCTAATTTGGTGACTTGACCACTACATCGAGTAGACTCAATGTGCAATTAAGGAAATATTTAATATTCATGTAGCTCCAAGTGGAGCAGCACCTTCTACACCTTTAGCCCCTCACTTCACATTCCTACTTCTGTGAGTGTAGCCCTACCCAGTTTCAGAAAATGGCTCTGTTACCCTGATCAGCCACCTGCAGTCTCCACCTAGGCAATTTTGTCTTGTCAGCAAAGTTAAGATTTCTGCTGATTGTTAGAAAACGGCTAATCTCTGTTTTTCCAAATAACCCTGGAAGGTTAAATGTTTGTAGATAACTGTGCCAGAGGGCAAGTATTTTCTTTTTGAGATTTCGAAATGTTGGAGCATGGAAAGATTTGTTTTCAGGCTGCCAATACTTTGTTCCCCAATCTGCTAGGTCATGCTTTGGCAGCTTTAAAATATGTGGACTTCAACTCCCAGAATTCCCCAGCCATGCATCTTAAAGTAGCCAAGTTTGAGAAATAGATGAAGCCCGTGAAAGGATGCAAAATGAGGCAATTTGACAATCTGGCCAGCTCCCACTCTGGAACAACAGACCTGATAGTAAGGGAAGGGCTTGTTCTCCTTGAGAACATTTCTGCCAAGTGCATCCTCTGGAATTGGTTCTAATCAACCTGCCCCATAACCTGCCATTGTCCCTGAGAAGTTCTTTGTGTTGGCTATGGTCATGACCACTTGAAATGTTGCTGTGGTTGGGAACATGGACACCATTCAGCCAGTAAGGATGCAACAGCATATTAAGTTGTTTTGGAAAGTATGTGCCAAGATCAGGGGAGATCAATTCCTTACTTAGAGACACTCCTAGATAGTGACTTCATTTGCCTAATTCTTTCTTTTCCTTAGATCTTCCAAGATCCCTTTGGATTTTATTTATTAATTAAACTTGTATGCCACCTATCTCTGTAGACTCGGGGCGGCTCACAACATATCAACAACCAAACAGTATACAATAATACAACTAGATTCAATTAATATAAACAGTTAAAACACTATAAAAAGGCTAAACATTAAAATCATTCATACAATTACAACCGTAACATACTAAACATTCAATGGCCAAAGGCTGGGATCTGATGCCCCCAAGCCTGACTGCATAAATAAGTTCTCAGGTTCTTACGCAAGGCAAGGAGGGTGGGGGCAATATGAATCTCCAGGGGGAGCTGATTCCAGAGGGCTGGGGTCCCCACAGAGAAGGCCCTTCTCCTGGGCACTGCCAAAAGACATTGTCTAGTTGACAGGACCCAGAGAAGGCCAACTCTGTGGGACCTAACCGGATGCTGGGATTCAAGCGGCAGAAGGAGGTCCCATAAGTAATGTGGTCTGAGTAATCTGGTCATTTTCCAAACTTCTTATTTACTCTTCATCTTGTAGAAGTTCAGGTTGCAACAGCAGCCATTTAACTTCTCCGGTAGTTCAAGTACTAAATGCTTACCCTACTATATTTCTCCATTCAGAAAAACAGATTAAGCTAAGGGTCATCATAGTTCAATAATGTGTTGATCTCAGGGTGATTCACTTCATTCATGCAATCATTCTAGCCTGTGTTTTTCTTTTCAGCTATGGTTGGTTGTTGTTGACGATGATGATGAAGGTAATACTTTTGAATCCAGGTCTTTTACCAACCTTGATCAATCCCTCTTTTTCTAGCTATCATTCTGAGTCCAACAATAAAGCCATGGGCATCTATGGTATATTCCTAATGACCCCTATTTCTCTTGGTGTCACATACACTCTGTGATTTATTTTAAAAAAGGATCAATTTTTAGGACAAGAAGCTATTGCCAGTCTTTACTGTATCAAGAATGCCTCCGGCCTCATAAGGACTGCAGAGTTATTCTTAGAAAATGGAAATGATGGGTATCTACAGTTCACTGCTTTCTTTGGAAATGCCTGTCTTTACAAGAAGAGCAGAGTAAACTGAGTTTGATGGGTGTTGAATCCTTGCTGGAAGAAGGACTGCACTCTTATGGTGAGTAACGGTTCTTTTATTAACATTGAATAACGGTTACAGAACTTAAACCAAAGACAACATGGCCGTGCCTGGCAGCTATATATATACCAGGCTGCCAGGCTCAGCCAACCAATCACATTACAGTATTTTCCCGCCCAAGGAATAGGGGGGGGGATACAAGGCTTACTGTCCTCTGGACACGACAATGGGGAATATCTTGGAGTGTAAAGGTTGGTTATTACATATAAGTAAAACTCTCTCTCTCTCTCTCTCTCTCTCTCTCTCTCTGTAGTTTTTGGTTGAGTCACCTTGATACCCAAATATGAGAGGACCATACAACTTCCTTTTGGTCTCCCAGTCCCACCAGGGGCCCCATTCCAAGGCAGATAAACTTTTTATAGCCAACAACTATAATCTAAAAGTATAAGATATTTTTGCAGATAATAAAAAGACGAGTATAGATCTATTTCGAGCTTAGTTGCCTTCATCAGCAGCCATACTGAGAGGGAAAAAGGAAGCTGTATGCTCCTCCCATATTTGGTAAACCAGGGTGATGACAAAAAATCACATATAGCCCTATTGTACAAGCTGATAAGAAGGAGAGCCTGTAATCTAGAGGCTAAGGTCACTGCCTTACAAGGCAGAGGCTGCAGGTTCAAATCGCAGTAAGGGTATGGTTGGTTGATAATGAAAAAGGCAAGAGACCAGTATAGATCTATTTCAAGCTATTTTGCTCTCATCAGCTAGCCATACCTTTACCGGGATTTGAACCCGAGGAATCTGCCTGTAAGGCAGTAGCTTTAACCTCTAGACCACAGGCTCTCCTCCTCTCAGCTTGTACCTGTACCTGTTTTTTTCTATCAGATCACCCTGGTATACCCAAATAAGGGAGGGAGATACTGCTTCCTTTTTGCCTCTTTCAAAAACATGTTACACATATAGAATATAGTTTGCTGGCTATAAGAATTTAACAGCCTTGGATATGTCCCCTGGAGGGGCTGAGAGGCAAAAAGGAAGCAGTATGCTCCCTCCCATATTTGGATATACCGTGTGTGTGTGTGTGCGTGTGTGTGTGTGTGTGTGTGTGTGTGTTATATGTAATAACCAGCCTTTATCCTATATTCTTTATCACATATATATGATATCTATAATTTTGTGCAGAATTATTAAGTGTAGGAATCAAATAAGGTTTTTTTTGCCTCAAGTGACTGGATGGGAGCATGCACCATGAAATGGCACACTATTGTACATAAATATAAAACCTGTCCCTCTATCTATCTATCTATCTATCTATCTATCTATCTATCTATCTATCTATCTATCTATCTATCTATCTATCTATCTATCTATCTATCTATCTACCTACCTACCTACCTACCTACCCATCCATCCATCCATCCATCCATCCATCCATCCATCCATCCATCCATCCATGTAATCAATCAATCTATCTATCTATCTATCTATCTATCTATCTATCTATCTATCTATCTATCTATCTATCTATCTATCTATCTATCTATCTATTGGCTCCTTGTGATTTCATGTCCATGTAATTTTTGGAAATAGTTTATTACATCTTCTTCCAGGATGTTAACTTAAGTACCAGTCTATCTTGAACCTCTGGATATTGTCCAGTTCAGATATAAAACCCTGTTTAGCATTTCAGGTTTGGCCCAACGTAGCTTGGAGCAAACTTCTCTAGACTTTAACAACCTTTATTATAAGGTAAAGTTTTCTCCTCTCCAGATATGTCCAACTCTAGGGGGCAATGTCTGTTTCTTAACTGAGGGACCAACTTTGTGCAGAAAAAGCTTCTGTCGTCATCTGGTCAGCATTATTATGTGCTGAGGCATATGAAATGCTTCCTTCCCACTGAAGTGGTCCTGGACTTACAATAGTTCATTTAGTGATCGTTCAAAGTTACAATGCCCCTGAAAAAAAGTGTCTTATGACCATTTTTCATAGTTACAACCTTTATAGTATCCTCATGATCATGTGATCAGAATTCAAGATGCTTGGCAACTGGTTTGAACTTATGACCATTGCTGTGTTCAAAAGTTATGTGATTACCGTTGCACCGTTTTGACAAGCAAAGTCAATGGGAAAACCAGATTAATTTAACGACCAGGTTGTTAACTTATCAATTGCATTGATTCACTTAACATCTGTGCCAAGAAAAGTTGTAAGACTGGGCAAAACTCACTTAACAAATGTTTCACTTAACAATAGAAATTTTGGGCTCAATTGTGATCGTAGTTTGAGGACTACTTGTATCTATCTACTTGTATTTGTATACTTTTGAACTGCTAGGTGGGACGGAGCTGGGATAAGGAACAGGAGCTCACCCTGCTGTGCAGCATTCACATTTTGAACCCGAGTTATCAACTTTCCAGCTAGAAAGTCTGGTGTCTTACCCACTGAGCCATTGTGCTTATATTATGATATGTAAAAAGAATGATGTGTAATGTTATTGAGATGATAGAGTGCATGCAGCCACTAAAGATGACACATCTTTTCTGCATGAGGCTGTTCTGGAACAGCATTCCCAGCCAGCTGTGTTACAATACAATACATGTGTACCTCCAGTGTGACTAAGCTGATATATGCAATCTGGGCACACAAGTTGCATATACAGTACTTAACCTGTGTGACTGGTGCCTAAGTAACTATTTCATTCTTTACATAATCACATGAGCTTATAGTTTTGCAGAGGTGTTATATGTGATGACAAGGGTTACCCTTATGTCTTACATGCAAAGCAGTTTCTAATATAACCCAAGCATTATGTTAGGAGGGACCTTACTTGGAAATTTGCTTTTGCCACATACTCACCAAATGGCCATTATCTCTTGATTCTTTATCTGCAACATGCAATGATTGACCTCTCCAGGTTCCTTAGACGTCAGTAAAGAGCGTGCATAAGTGCACCAGTGTGCCTTCTGTCCCCTGTCCAATTATCTCTCCTTATCTCATTTATATTTTCTTCCTTTCAAATATGTTCACCTATACTTTTATATCTTTTCTTTTATTCTTTTCTTTATTTATATTATTACATATCTATTCTCTTCAATATGTATTATGTATTGGATAAAATAAATAAATAGATAAATAGATAAATAGATAAATAGATAAATAGATAAATAGATAAATAGATAAATAGATAAATAGATAAATAGATAAATAGATAAATAGATAAATAGATAAATAGATAAATAGATAAATAGATAAATAGATAAATAGATAAATAAATAAATAAATAAATAATAAATAAATAAATAAAACATGCAGAAAATGATATGAGTCTTAATATAAACTACTTTGAATCTTCTGAAATGTTATAAAAATAAATATTTCTAATGATAAAATCCTGGATGGGTCACCTGCAGCAGGCAATGCTTATGCATCAAGGGTTGTCCTTTTCTTTAAATCCCATTTTGAAAGGGCAACAGAATGTGATGCTGGCCCTAGAGAAGTAGTGTGTGGTGGGTGGGTGGTTTTCTTTTTCAGAGGCTAAAGCCATTTACTGTAGCTCCAAATACTGTACATGAAAACTATTGGAAACATTATCTGGATATTCATAAGCAAACTATGAAAATGTTTGTCATTCCAAATTAACTATCACCTTGCCCTAACAATATTGAAATTTACATTTTGTTTATGCTTCATGATTCTAAACCCAAAACACGATCATTTCTCTAGAAAATATTCATCTTCCCAATTCATGAGCCATGACAATGTTAACGTTATGATTCCAAGCTATTTATCAGTTGATAACAATTCTGATCTTTCCCACATGAGTGGTATGAATTTAAGCTACTGCCAGTGGGTTTGAAATTAATTTTATGCCCTGTCTTTTCACTTTGCCTTTTAACTACCCTAATAGAATCATTCAAGGGTCTGGGGAAATTAAATATCTTAGTGGCTCTTTGATTACCTTTACTAGGTCTTCCCAAACTGCTCTAATTTTAGCACAAAACCATCATTTATAGATAATACAAATGCAGTTCATAAAGATCTTTGACCTGCTCCTCCTATTTCACTGAAGATTAAGAAATATTGTAGTAAAACAAAAAAACCTCAGCAGCTACTCAGTTTTGCATGTGGGAAATTCTGTACTACAAAAAAAAAAAGATAATGTAGGGCCATGAACAATGTTTGCTCACTTATTTGCTTGTTTGACCCATTCTCAGTAATTATCCTCAGAGCAGATTTCAGAAAAGAAAATGGTGACTAATTTTCTGCAGAACTCAAACTTTAAAGCAAGGCCAAAATAAGCATATATGAATACAGGAAACTATCATTAAGATAATTTTATAATGATAAACATTTGATCTGGAAATTCCTTTTAAATTTGGGCAGATTTAATGGACAGAAAAAACTACCTTGAGAACAAGAGGAAGAACCTAATTAGGACAGTGATAAGCAGATAAAATAAATATGAGTTCAGATCAGATTTGTAACTAGAGTAAGTATCCCAGACAATACATTAACTTTTTCTGAGCACTTACCCGCATTTAGCATGTGAACCAAAAAGGTTCACCATCACGGTGGTAGGAGATGCTTTGTAGAAACAACGGGCCAACAAAAAATACCTCTTTAAGGTTCAGAATGGAAACATTCGAAACATTTTTTAAAGAAAGGAGGCATTTACTCAGGCATTTTTCCTACTTTGCAAAGACAGGCCGAAGAACCATGCAAACTCTCCTTCAGCCAAGTTGGTTCTCTTGATAACTGAACAATTCTTAGACTATCCTTTTTAACCAATTTGCCAACATGTGTGTGATGCATTGTACCTCTCAGCACCATTTCTGAACTTTCCCTTTTCCCCCTCTCTAATACTTGGCTACAATGGCCAATTTCTAGTGCTACATTAAGAGAATTTGACGATAATAATACATTAGTTTAGAAGGAAGCTATGTTAACATAAAGCATTTTCCATAATTGGATATCTGAGCTTCAAAGTGGGCAGTTTTAATGTAAAAGAACAAGAGAACAGAGTCAAGTCAGTTGGTCCCTGCAGTTGGCAAAACGGCTGAATTGTTCAGTGGATTTTAAAATCGTTGGACTCAGCTGCATTGTGTAGCGACTCCAATAAGGAGGCGGAAGGTTGCTGCTCAGATCTAGGTAGGTATAATTAGAAAAAATGCATGAGAGTTCAACCAGAAGGAAAGGATTCTTAAACCACAAAAGACAATCCTAAATCACAAAGAAGTACTGTTTTTTTTTATAAATATAAGTCCATGAATCAAATTTGTTAATGTTATGCTGGACCAGATGAAGTCAATGCATGTTGTCTTTTGCTTCTGAATGACAATGGGGCCCAAAAATAATGATAATGCATATGGACTTTTGTTGTAAAGAATCTTACATGGTGAAGAGGCAACAGTCTGGTATCACATCTGCCTGTCACCAAAGCAAGAGATAGATGACAACCACGTACTCTGCCTAATTATTCATTGCTTAGTTTGGGCAAGAGGTGAACTTTGGTTTTATTATATACAGGGTGCGTTCCAAAAGTAATGCAATTGAATTTCCCGTGCCACTGCTATAGAAACATAGAAACATAGAAGACTGACGGCAGAAAAAGACCTCATGGTCCATCTAGTCTGCCCTTATACTATTTCCTGTATTTTATCTTACAATGGATATATGTTTATCCCAGGCATGTTTAAATTCGGTTACTATGGATTTACCAACCACGTCTGCTGGAAGTTTGTTCCAAGGATCTACTACTCTTTCAGTAAAATAATATTTTCTCATGTTGCCTTTGATCTTTCCCCCAACTAACTTCAGATTGTGTCCCCTTGTTCTTGTGTTCACTTTCCTATTAAAAACACTTCCCTCCTGAACCCTATTTAACCCTTTAACATATTTAAATGTTTCGATCATGGTTGGAGACTCGGAATGGGACCGAAGCATTTGGAGTAGTTGGGGGGGGGGGCGCTAAGCTTTGCCGCAAAACCGGTCTCAGTGCTCTCCAAGCTGTGGAAGCGTCAGGATGTCAGTTATTGTAAACCTCTGTGCGCCGACGATGTCACCAAAAAAAAAAAGGAATCAGAAACTTCAAGTGAACTTTTGCAACGTATAGAAATTGAACCTGATTATTTGGGCAACGTCATCACTGGTGATGAAACCTGGGTTTTTGAATATGACCCAGAAACAAAACGCCAAAGCTCTGAGTGGCACACCGACCAGTCCCCCAAGCCCAAAAAGGCAAGAATGAGCACATCAAAAGTGAAAACAATGCTCATTGTCCTTTTCAACAGTAAAGGAGTGGTCCATAAGGAGCTTGTTCCTCAAGGACAGAAAGTTAACGCTGCCTACTACATGGATGTGCTGGAAAGACTCCGAAAAAGGGTCATCAGGACAAGAAAAGATATCTCCACTATCTGGCAACTCCATCACGATAACGCGCCTTGCCACAACGCACTATAAGTCTGCGAGTTCCTCGCCAAACACCAGGTGCCAACGCTGCCCCACCGCCCCTATATTCCTGACGTCACCCCAGCAGACTTCTTTTTGTTCCCTCAGATTAAGGCAGCTCTGAAAGGAACCCGTTTTTTGTCCATAGAAGAGATCCAATCAGCTGTGACAAAGACCTTGTGAGAGGTCTTCGAAGACACCTTCCAGGGCACGTACCGGTTATGGCAGAGTCGCTGGAAAAAATGTGTAGAGGCCCAAGGAGAGTACTTTGAAAAATTTTAAGTGTTTCTGCAAATCTGTGCAATAAGTTACTTTTTTTAAAAAAAATTGCATTACTTTTAGAACGCACCCTGTATAGGACTCATAACAGGGATTTGCATTTGATACACAAAAGTCAGTGGATTTATTCTGAGACAGATTTTCAGTTTTTCCTGATGAGAAATTTCTGGACTCTTATGTACTAGTTTCCTTGGTTCAATTCAGTTTACGATGGAAGGCTGAAATCTGAGTTGTATTAAAAGGCAGGTTCCTCATAAGTACTGGTAAATGCACATGAGATGTCTATTGTATTCTCTCCTTTCCACTTTGCCTCTCTCTGCCACTATATAAACCAAGATGCAAATTCCATAGCTTTTTACAGGAATATACCAAATTGTGCTTAGTTTCATGATTGTGGCCCAGTTGGATCATGGGTCTTCCTCACTCAAATGATTCCATTAGGCATGTGCAGACTTTACTTGGAATCTCACCTTTGAACTACTCTTCCCTCCTTAAGAATTCATGTCCCATGAATTTATGAAAAATAGGTGCACAGCACGAGGAGATGAAATTGCTGTTGCTTCCCTTGATTGCATGTCCTTCTTTGTATTTTTGCCAAAGGTCTAGGTAGAACCCATATGCAAAGAACTGCATACACAATGACAGCAATGTTGGTTATAGAAGGCGATAACACCTTGCCTTTTGCAAGGTTCTCAAACAGAGTCATGGATTCAGAACTCACATAGCGGTCTTTCAGACAGTTGTTGTGTTGTTATTATTGTGGCCATAGTGATTGGGAATTTTATTTATTTATCTATTTATTGGACTTATATGCCATCCCTCTCTGTGGACTCGGGGTGGCTCACAACATTTAAGTAAAAAACACAGTATATAAAGCACTTCTAAATCCAGTTAACATAATAATAAATTTAAAATATTCTAAAAAAGCTAAACATTTAAAAATCAAACATTCAAATACACTTTACAACATCCTACACATCCACTGGCCAGAGGCTGGGGTCTAGTGATACCAACCCTGGCGGCATAAATACGTTTTCAAATTCTTATGAAAGGCAAGGAGGAACTCCTTACAAGTAAAAATCTCTGGGGGCAGCTGATTCTAGAGGATCGGGCCCCCCATAGAGAGGGCTCTTCCCCAGGGCCTGCCAAGTGACATTGTCTAGTTGACAGGACCTGGAGAAGGCCAACTCTGTGGGACCTAGCCAGGTGCTAGGATTCTTGTGGCAGAAGGCGCTCACGTAAGTAATCTGGTCCCATGCCATGTAGGGATTTATTTATTTGTTTGTTTGTTTTTGTTTGTTTGTTTTTGTTTGTTTGTTTGTCATACAAATATAGTATTGTATTGTAGTATGTTTAACATAATATAAGTACAAAGTAGAGATAGAAAAGATAAAAAGACATTAGGACAGGAACGGTAGGCACAAAGGTGCACTCATGCACGCCCCTTAATACAGCTTTATACATCCTTTAGTACAACTATTTGGTGGGCTACAGGTTGGGGAATGTGATGTGCATACTTGCTTATATCTACGCCTTATCCTGACATTTAATGAGGTAGTGAAGACCAGGATCAAAAAGTGACAAAAATAAGCACTGGAAATATAAAAAGACATAGGAAATAATAGGAATTGAAAATGACAGTAAAGGAATTGTGCTTCTTTGAAATGGATTAAATATACCAATGAAGCAAACATGTTAAGAGTGCAAGAAAGGAGTGCATAGAATAAGTCTGGCTAATCAATGGAACAGATTTTTAGGCTAGGACCATACTTATCACTATCCCTCTACCCATCCGTGCATTCAACTATCCATCCTATTTAATTTCTGCCTTTTGTTATGGAGACTTGCAATGCCAAATCTTAAAAGAATGGAACTGAAATGTCAGGCACGATATACAGTACAATTAAATAGAACACTCACATTTTCACACTAAAGGGCCATGGATACTCTGAAACTAATTTAATTGTGAGCTTGTTGGAAGATATCTGGATTAACTTGACAACTTTCACGACACTATTTATAGCAGTCATTTTTCAGGATTTTAGCACGTCCGTTTCCAGTTCTGCTTGAAGAGGAAACCTGCAGTTTTTGTAAGAAATGTTCTTCACTAGTAAACTAGTACAACTTGGCTTGCTTCCAAGCAGCCAAGTAAGACAGCTTATGCTCAGGACATTGATTCACCCAGTTCTACCTTCAGAGGAAAGATGTGTCCTTCACTTGCCAGCAGCCCTTGACAAAATGGTCATTAGTGTAGGATGTGAAGAGTTGTAGTTCAATAGTATCTCGTGGATCACACCTTGCTACAGATTCTGGACTATATTGACTGACAATAGGCCTCCAGGATTTGGAGAAGACAGCGTTTTTCCTATCACTGTTTGAAAATGTGCAAGGAATTTATATTCTTCTGCATGCAGCAGCTTTTTATTATCACTGAGTAATGGGTGCTTTCAGGGGTGGGCTACTGCCCAGACGATGGGGGAATGCAGTAGGGTAGCGAAAATGGAGCTCCACCCCAGAGCATCCAATTTGCACTGAAAGATGTTGAAAGAAAATGCAGGGTATCTTTCCTAGGCCATGCCCACAGTGTGGTAGTAAAATTTTGGTAGCCCATCACTGCTTTCCAAATTACCAGCCCCTGAAAGAGTCACATAACTTATTCTTTGAAATGCACATCTCCAAGCCATCATGGTGCTCTGCATCTGCTTTTCGAAGACCAATTATTACCATCCAGTGGTATCTAGAGTACTGGATGTATCTGATACCACATCATTTTCTAAACCTCCTGCTAATTTCACAGCCAGGAAGCATAGTACAACACTGACTCATCTTTCACAGCATTTTGCTAACATTTTGTTATGGGAAACGCAGCATTTTCCCCATGTGAAGGCCACCTTGACTTCATCTCCTCCTCCACAATTTTTCAGAGCCCCTCAATTAATGATAATAAAGATAATTAATAAGCTGGAGATACAGAAAAGTATATACTCTATGTATATGTCTATGTATTTATTGGACTTATAGACTGCCCTTCTCCTTGTGGACTCATTTGTAGCTTTCTGTGTTGGCTGTGCATTGGAAATCTTTGACTTCTTGAATTTTTGACCCATTTATATTTGCCCTTAGTATCAGTGTTAATTTATGCTGTACATAAGTAGCGGGAATTATTCTCACACCTTATTTTGTGTGAATTCCAGCTTTACAGATGGAATATAAAGGTGCTTATCTCGAGAACTGCCAGAGGAGGGTGATCCCAAAATTTAGTGCTTAGCATTCAAAGGTCAAAGGCAGCCTTGAGGCCATAGAATAGGATTTAATTAGGCAGTGCCTTAACTGAGATGTCATGAGACATTTTTATTTATTATTATTATTGTTGTTGTATAGTTCCTTTTCTTTTTGAGCATTTAAGATAGAGCATATGAGAAAGTACACGCCTTTCATTTTTGATTCAAAACAATCTCATCATGTACATTGAACCAAGAAACGTTGATTGCCAAGGGTTATTCAGTGAGTTCCATGATTGGTAAGGGTACAGAATGAAGTTCTTCACTGTTTCCTTCATTGTGTCTTTTATATTACATTCTAATGGGGTCTTAAGAGTGTGGGACAGAATTTAATTCAAAATAGATGCTTTTTAATATCACCAGAAGCTGTGATAGACCTTGATCAATTCCCGTGGTAGTTTTATTCTGACTCCTGGAGAAAGACACTCTGTGATTGGTTGGCAGGCAATATGAAGCCCCTGCAGTGGCCATCTGTAAGTATAAACAAATAGGGAATATGGAGGTATATTTTCCTTGCTATCTACAGATGTCTTAAAAGATCTTAAGACTCTAAAATATAATAAAAGTCTGCCTTTGGTTATAGTCTCTGCTTTGTCATTACATTTCTGAAAAGGTTGGCTCCTACTTCATGTTCCTAGAACTCAAAAGCTCTAAATTGATGATCCTCACATTTTTTCATTCATGTCTGCTTATAATACCAACAGCTGTAAGCAAAGAACCAGAGGCTGGAATTTAAACCACACCAATTCAACTGGAAAAGACATAGTTTTTGATGCGATATAAGCTAAGAAGTCTGAGTGAGCCTGGATCAGACCAGTATGAGATTAAAGCTGGGTTAACCAAGTAAGTTAAAGAAACTTACTTTTAGGAATTATTACCCCAATCAGAAGTGGAGTAAAAAAGGAGAATTATAATTCCAAAGTGGACAAAGCAGTTGAGAATCAAATATTATCCTCAGATTTTGTGTGAAATGATCCCCAAAATTTGCCTTTGGGGCAGTGGTCAAACTCCCACTAGTTATCTTCCAAGAAAATGGGAAAGAAGAAAGTGCAAATTGGAACAATGCAAAATTCACAACTAAAACCACAACATAGTTCCCCTTCCAAGCCATGTCTACTGTTGCCCATATGACGAATGGAATTAAGGCCTTTGGTATAATGAAGCCATGCCATAATATGACATTAGGGTTCACAGAAGATTGGACTGGTAGAAGTGAGCAGGTCTCTTTACTCTTTACAATGGTAGTCCATAATCAATTAATATCCAGTAATTTCATACTGTTGTACTGGATTGGGAGTGACTGGTTAAAAATATTCTATAAGTCCAGCCCATAGTTGCATTTGCACAACATATTTAACCAGATGAGTCGAAGGCTCTTAGCCATATGCATGCAACATGTTAACCTAGTTTTAACCTTGAATACTATGTTTATACGTGCATTAGCATGCTCAGTGAGCTCAGCACATTAGTTTATGATTCAATGCATTTTGCTTAGACAGATACAGTATTACGTTATCCTCTAACCAAGTTAAATGCGTTTTATGCAGTATATGTGTCATAAGAAAATATATGTTTGCATGGTGGAAGAATTGCGAGTGTAATGCTGATTTTGATGCCAAAAACATCTTCCTCTTCCAATGAAAAACTACTTTTAAAAGAAAAGGTAACTGAATCAGTAAGAAAGAGGGACTGAACTGCAGCCCTGTGATTTCATTTCTTGCTTGTCGCTGTTATTTTTCAAAAGTGACATACAGCTGTGGATGGTCATAAATACTCCGGGCAAGCTGCCTTCTGTATAAATACCTACCTCTACCTGCTTCATCTCTGTCTTGTGCTTTCTTTCTTGCCCTGCCACTTCCATACTCTCTAGATGAGTGTGTGTCTCAACCTTGGCAACTTTAAGATGGGTGAATTTCATGGTGGCTGGGAATTCTGGGAGTTGAAGTTCATCCATCTTAAAATTGCCAAATTGAAAAACATCGTTCTAGATTCTTTCTCTTCCTACTTCATCGCATTGCTATTTAACAAATTGCATATTCCACAATAGTTTCTCATTCCCCACCACCACAAGCAACAGAGCAGAGAAGAACACTGTTCTTGAAATATAAGGAGAAAGTTAAGTACATATAGGCTTAGATGCACCAATGATCTGACTCAGAATAAAGTAGCTTCCCTTTTAAATGAATGTGTACTAAATGAATTTTTCACAATACAATTAAGTAAAGAAAAGTGATAAAAAAATAAAGGAGACAGAAAACAAAAGAAAAGAAGAAAAAAGATGAAGCAGCTTCAAATCTTCATTATATTTGCATTTATATTTTATCCTCTCTTTCTAAGGTTGCATTGTAGAATAGGACAGGATAGAATTCTTTATTGGCCAAGTGTGATTTGTCCACACGCTCTTAGTGTACATTAAAGAAAAGATACTTTTGTCAAGAATCATGAGGTGGAACACTTAATGATTGTCATTAAGTGTACAAATAAGCAACTAGGAAACAACCAATGTTAATATATATCGTAAGGATACAAGCAACAAGTTACAGTCATAGAGTCTAATGATGAGAAGTCTAATAGTAATAGTAATGCAGCCTTAGGGAATAGTTTGACAGTGTTGAGAAAATTATTTGTTTAGATGGTGTTCAGGGAAAAAACTGTTCTTGTATCTAGTTGTCTTGCTGTGCAGTGCTCTATAGCATTGTTCTGAGGGTAGGAGTTTAAACAATTTGTGAAACAATTGTGGCATCATATTTTTCATATTCTGCTCTTTCTAATAATCAAATCCATAAATCACAAGTTCATTTTTTCCATTTTCAACAACAACAAAAAATCGATAAAGGGCTGGGCTTTCAGATGTACCGATAGTTATGTCTTTTTCTTAACTAAACAAGTCAATTTTGCCTTGTCTACAAATTATATCATCTTTACCAACCATTCCTCCATGTAAGTATTTTAGAGTTTTTCCACCTTTTTGCATATAATGATTTCATTACTAGATATGATTTAGCTTTACTAGATAAATGGTCAAAGCAATGGAAACTGCAGTTTAATGTTTCCAAATGTAAAATAATGCATTTGGGGAAAAGGAATCCTCAATCTGAGTATTGTATTGGCAGTTCTGTGTTAGCAAAAACTTCAGAAGAGAAGGATTTAGGGGTAGTGATATCTAACAGTCTCAAAATTGGTGAGAAGTATGGTCAGGTGGTAGGAAAAGCAAGTACGATGCTTGGCTGCATAGCTAGAGGTATAACAAACAGGAAGAGGGAGAGCACTGGTGAGACCACATGTTCAGTTCTGGAGACCTCACCTACAAAAAGATATTGACAAAATTGAACAGGTCCAAAGACGGGCTACAAGAATGGTGGAAGGTCTTAAGCATAAAACATATCAGGAAAGACTTAATGAACTCAATCTGTATAGTCTGGAGGACAGAAGGAAAAGGAGGACATGATCAAAACATTTAAATATGTTAAAGGGTTAAATAAGGTTCAGGAAGGAAGTGTTTTTAATAGGAAAGTGAACACAAGTATAAGGGGACACAATCTGATGTTAGTTGGGGGAAAGGGGCGTACATAAGTGCACTAGTGTGCCTTTCGTCCCCTGTCCAATTGTCTCTCCTTTATCTCGTATATCATATATCTTTTCTTCCTTTCATATATCTTCTCCTCTATTTTTATATATTTTCTTCTATCCTTTTCTTTATATATATTACTACATGTCTATTCTCTTCAATATGCCATTGTGTATTGGACTAAATAAATAAATAAATAAATAAAAATCGTAAGATCAAAAGCAACATGAGAAAATATTATTTTACTGAAAGAGTAATAGATGCTTGGAACAAACCTCCAGCAGACGTGGTTGGTAAATCCACAGTAACTGAATTTAAACATGCCTGGGATGAACATATATCCGTCCTAAGATAAAATACAGGAAATAGTATAAGGGCAGACTAGATGGACCATGAGGTCTTTTTCTGCCGTCAGTCTTCTATGTTTCTATTACAGTTACCATGTACAAAAATAATCTTCCACAATTCTTTTCTAATTATTCTTTATTCCAGCAAAAAAAATCTGATTTTAATTTGGTGGCCTCTATTTCTAAAAATAATACTCGATCAAGATTATACGGAATCAAATAATCAACTGTGTGTATAAGGGGCACACAAAGAATTTAGTATGACAAGACACCTAATTCTAACCTCAGAAATCTCTCAGACTGCTCCATTGTAATTTGATGACAAAATTCTCAGTTATGGAAATGCCATTTTTCATCCAGAAAAGAAAGGAAATTGATTTGTTAAGCCTCTTAAATGTAATAATGCTCTTGTATTATTAAAAAATTGAAAATGTTGGCTTATTTCCCACAGTTATTTTGTTGTTCCTGGCTGCTGAAAGGGAAGCTACTTAAAAAGTATGGCCCACAAACAGAAAAGAGTTATCTGTCCCTGATAGACATGGAAATGTACTGTTGTAATGGAAATGGCATGTCAATCAACCCCATTTTGTCAAGAGATTTGCTAAACCTAAAGTTAATTATTAATAGTGTCTATTACCCATTCTCATTTTTAGTAATCCTAATTTTTAACCATATCAAACTTTTCTGCTTTTGAAAGCCTATATTTCTTGCAGGGATTTTAGAAGCTATTGCTTAAACCAGGGGTCCCCAAAATTTTTACACAGGGGGCCAGTTCACTGTCCCTCAGACTGTTGGAGGGCCAGACTATTAAAAAAACCCTGTGGTTTTCTTAATGCCGCCGCCTTGAGGGAGGAGGAGGAGGTGAAGTGGAGAAAGTCCCCAACTCCTTGCCGAGTTTTCTCTTCCTTTCTCTCTCTCTTCCTTCCTCTCCTTTCCCCCCTCTCTCTCACTCACTCTCTCACTTTCTTTCTCTCTCTCTCTCTCACTTTCTTTGTATATCTCCCTCTTCTTTTCTCTCCCCCTCTCTATTCATTTCTTTCTCTCTCTTTCTCTCTGTCCCTCTTTCTCTCTCTTGTTTTCTTTCTCTCTCACTCATTCTCTTTCTATCTCTCCCTCTCCCTTTCTCTTTCTCTCTTGCTTTCTTTCTCTGTCCCTCTTTCTCTTTCTTTCTTTCTTTCTTTCTTTCTTTCTTTCTTTCTCTCTCTTGATTTCTTCCTCTCTCTCACTCACTCTATCTCTCCCTCTCCCTCTCTATCTCTCTATCTCTCCCTTTTTTTCTCTCTCTCTGTCCCTCTCTCTTTTGCTTTCTTTCTCTCTCTCCTTAAGCCTTAAACAAACATGTTATACAGACACAAAACATGCAAGGCAGTCCTTATTTCTAATTTTCTTGGCTGGTTGCAATGTGAAATGTCTGCACAAAAATCTGAAGTTAAGAAAATCCAAGTATTAAGTATTGAAAGGCTTGGATTGCTTGTGACCGGGTTGTGAGTCATGAGGTACAGCCAGCCAGAAAGTAGTACATATCATAAAATGTCATGACATTTCTGCATCTGAAGGTGATGAGGGGCTTATGTCAAATGGCACAAAATTGTTTCACTGGACTGTGTATCAATAACATTATTTGACATATGATCATTTCTATGAGGTCTGTCAAGATGTTGGAACATGATAAATGCTAAAGAGCATTCATACACACACACATACACATAACCTTCCCTTTTGGGGGAAATTACTGAAAAAGTTGAACAGCAGTTGCAGAGCGCTTAAGAGAATACAGTGATACCTTGTCTTACAAACTTAATTGGTTTTGGGATGAGGTTCTTAAGGTGAAAAGTTTGTAAGACGAAACAGTGTTTCCCATAGGAATCAATGGAAAAGCAATTAATGCATGCAAGCCCAAAATACACCCCTTTTGCCAGCCGAAGCGCCTGTTTTTGCGCTTCTGGGATTCCCCTGAGGCTCCCCTCCATGGGAAACGCCACCTCCGGACTTCTGTGTTTTTACGATGCTGCAGGGGAATCCAGCAGGGGAATTCCAGCATCGCAAAAATGAGTGCTTCACTGGCAACGGAAATCCGGAGGTGGGGTTTCCCATGGAGGGGAGCCTCAGGGGAATCCCAGCAGCACAAAAACGGGTGCTTCGCTGGCAACGGAAGTCCGGAGGTGGGCCATCCCAGTGGCGGTGATGGGTTTGTAAGGTGAAAATAGTTTGTAAGAAGAGGCAAAAAAATCTTAAACCCCGGGTTTGTATCTCGAAAAGTTTGTATGACGAGGCATTTGTAAGGCGAGGTATCACTGTATAAGATATTTAGATATCAGGCAGTCTGGATAAAGATGTAGGCACAGAACAGAAATTAAATGGATCATTTTAATGGAAGTGGCACATCTTTCAGCAACTTTTGATTCTGTGGATCAATTATGAGTGTTAGGAGTTGAAGGCTGGCAGTGTAGCTCCAGTCTTTTTTGGAGTGGGTGGGTCTGGGGACATGATTGCGAGTGACAAGAAATCAAACATTACCCATAGCCATTATGGTTGAGTCCAGTAATGGGCTGCCAAAATCTTTACTGCCACACTGTGGGTGTGGTTTATTTTCTGGGTGCGGCTTGATGGTCATGTGACTGGGTAGGAGTGGCTTGCCAGCTATGTGATCAGGTGAGTGGGCTTGAACAATCATCATCGTTCAAGTGAACTGTTAAGTCCTCGACTTACAACCTCACCAGTGTTGCTCGCTGGGGTGACAATTTGCTTCGTGTTTCCCCTACTCTCCTTCCTGGGTTGCTTCAGGCTGGGTAGCTAGGTGAATGAGTGCCAATCAGCTGTTGAGAAAAGAGGGAGGAGGAAAAGGGCCTCCTGCAACTCCTGCCTGTGCTGGTCTCCCTGCCGCTTTCTGAGCAGGAGGAGGAGGAGGATGGGAGGTGGGGATTTAAAAATATTGTAAAGCCGAGGGAGAGTTACATGGTTATTATTGCCGCACAATGAATGTTCATCTCAGCTCTGGGTGGAGTGAGGGCTTTGCAAGGGGAAAAAGATCACAGCCCAGACCGCTTTGGTGCAGCTCAATACTTAACACCCTCCCATCTTGGTTTAGTCCAATCATTAGCATACATAATTCCACAAGTAGATGGGGCATTTAGGAACCCTAGTAGACCTGCATGGGACAGTTGGACAGGGAGGTTGGGTCTGTTGCCTGTTGACTCTGGCTCTGCCCATGGAACCTCCTGGAAGCTCTCAGACAGAATCGTGGATTCTACTGGAACCGGTTCAAAGTCATGTCATCAGGTAGGTGTTTCGTCACCCCTGGGTTCCCATCAACTCTAGGGAAATTATCATTAAGAAGATTTTGGTAATCTGTGTTTGAGCATTGTGGCTGTGCAGTTGATCTATGTGCTGTCACCATTTTCTCCCATCCTCTAAAACTACTGCATAGGAGTTGGGACTGGTAATCTCTATTATTTTCCTAGGTAACCATAGGGACCCCTCAGCAAAGTTCCTTGAGAATACCTGGTCATTTATTTTGAATGCCCTGTTTTTTTTGGTACAGGGTTATTCCTGTTGGTTGGAAAGCTTGGGTGTAGCTTGCCTAGCACTGAACGGAGCTGTCATCAATAGCTTGGCTGGACTTCTACCGGTGGCTGTACTGGGGGTGATATGTTGGGATTTATCTACTTTTGCTTGCCAGTCACTGGGCCCTAAGTGCCCTACTGCCTCTTTGGCTGTTCTGATAATGCATTCAACTTGTCCATTACTACCTGGGTGGAAAGGAGTAGTCAATGTATGTTGGGTGTCCAATTCTGCTAAGAACCCCTTGAATTGGATGGCTGTGAACTGTGGCCCATTGTCTGAGACTAATACATTTGGCAACCCATGGGTGGCAAAGAGTCTCTGGAATGTCCAGATCATGGAGTCGGCAATGGTTGATACCATTAGTATAATCTCCAATCATTTGGAGTAGGCCTCAACCATGACCATGAATGTTTGCCCATGGAATGGTCCTGCAAAGTCGATATGTATTCTCACCCAGGGTGCTCTTGGTCTTTCCCACTCCTGTACCAGGATTTTGAGGAGTGTGAGTCTAGATTCCTGGCAAGGTGTGCAGTCAGCCACCCATTCCTCTATTTGTTTGTCCATATTTGACCACCATACCTAACTATGGGGCAATGACTGGTTGGCTGGGAAGACTGTTTCGGATGACTATCAATGGCAGGTTCCTCTCAAATTGACTAAAATGCACATAGAAGTTCTCCCAGCCCAGGACAGGGATTTAATTTCTCTGGTAGTTGCTGATCTTGAGGCTTTGAGTTTTGAGTTGCTTTTGTGGGAATCCTGGTATGGCCTGTTTTATAGCAGTCCAGGACATTATTAAAATGAATGAGCCCATGTCAATCTCCATTTCATAGGGAGTCCCTTCTAGGAACACAGTCACGTGTATCTTGTTATTCAGTCTCTTCTATTCTGGTTTGGTTAGTCTCTGGTGGGCTGTTTGCTGGGGGGTGGGGTGGAAATTGGTGCAGCAGATCTTGGGGATATGTCTCATCTTCCTACAGTGGTGACAGATGTCTCATCTTCCTACAGTGATCTCTGAAGTTGCAGGTGGCCCGTAGGTATTGACCCCCACAGCTGTAGCATGGCCTTGTCTTTTGTGCTTCAGCCCCTCATTACCACTCTGTTCGGTAGACTTCCTCTTTCTCATTGTTCTCCAGATCATCACAGCATTGGTTTTCATGGACCGCTGTCATCTGTTTCTAGGGTGTCTGAGTATTTCAATGGTGAAGTAACTCTGCAGCTTTGTTAGAGGATTCTGTGGCTCTCACTTCATCCAATGCCATTTGTAATGTGAAATTGGGTGGTAATCTCCTCTGCAATCAAATGTCCTTCACCCTGCATATTAGCTGGTCTAACAGTATATCATCAGGGTCTTGAAAGTCATAGTGTCATGCCTTTCATTATACTTGCTATCCTGTTGTAGCCATTGTTGGAATTCATGCTGTCTGACCCCCTTTGATGACATAGGAGCATAGTGTGTTTGGAGCATGTTCTACAATGTCAGCCATGGAACCATCTCTACAGGTGTCGGCTTTGCTAGGGACTTAGCCGTGTCAAAAACCTCATGCTGCAGTGACAGAGGAACAGTGTTCTTTTCCTGTTGTCAGCCAGTCCTTGAAGGTCACTGGCCTCTAGGAAGCAGCAGAACTGGATCATGTAGGATCTCAAATTCTTCTTGTCTGGGTTGAAAGGTGTTGGTGGGTGGAGCGCTGACATCTTGAATTAATGAGGTGTGAATTTTGCTGTGCAAAATGGTTGCCGGTCTCTTTTTCCGCCAGGCTGCATCTTCAGTGTCTCTTTCAGGTCTTTTCGCAGAATATCTTTCAATATTTTATTTGTTTGTTTGTTTATTTATTTTGTCCAATACACAATGAGGGTTTTAGTGGGTATACAGTATATCTATATACACATAGTAAAATACATGATGAAGGTTATAGAGGAAATACTCATAGTAAAATATATCTAAGAAATAATAGAAAAGAAGGTATAGTAATAGAACAAATCAATGAAAGAATAGAAGAAGAGATATAGGAATAGAAGAAAGGAGGTATAGGAGATATAGGAGAGCAATAGGACAGGGGACGGAAGGCACTCTAGTGCACTTGTACTCACCTTTGTCACTAATTGTTGAATCCTGGGACTGAAGAGGCTTGAGACAGACTTTGAACAACAGCTCTTTATTGTAGCAATGACTAAAATCCAACAACTACCCAGGCTGACAGCTCTCTCTTTTATAGGGAGCTGTCAGATGGCTTAACCAATCAACTGTCTCCATTTTCCTGCCTGAATTGCGGACCTTGGAGTAAACTATAGTCTCAATACACTTGTGTTTTCTTGATTAAATTACTGAAACTCATTTTATATTGGACTTCTCTTGAAGATATCCACAAACTTCAGTTAGTCCAGAATATAGCAACATATGTGCTGCAGAGTTTACCAGTTTATTACCAGTGCAATTCAAAAGCTACCTCTGAAGTCCTTATATGGCTAAGGGGCTGGATGATTTTGAGACTATCTTTCTCAGATAATTTTTGACCACCCTTCCTGGACAACTATGAAGTGCCTGATACACCTTGCAAGACGTACAGGCCAAAAGGATTTGATGAAGAACATTCTCTGTTGAAGACCCCCTCCTCTGGAATAGCTTCCTTGAAGCATATACAACCCTTACCAGAAGCTGGTGAAAATGTCTAGAAGACTTTTGGGGATTGACTGACGTCTGATTATTTCAATTTATATGGAATACATCTCTTACTAAAGCAATTCTGTGTCTAAGTAATGCCACTTCTTAATTTTATATTTTTAGTTCTGTATTTTGACAGTATTTAATCATTTATTTTTATCTTTAAAAAAAATTCCATAAGCTGCCTAGAATCTCAATAGTTTCAGAGAGTTAGGGAAAGACATACAAATGAATAAATAATGACTGATAATGTAAAGAGCTTTGGGCTGTGCTTTCCCTATTTCAAGATTGCATGGACCATAATTGCAAGCTATTCAGGAAAGAGGTTAGCACCTGTCTTTTAGGACTTACACTTTTCATAAGCCTGCAGGGGTCAATTCCTATGCAAATAAAAATAGTAATGCCCAGTATAGACTAGTAATAATAGATTGATTACATGGTTATTTATATATTTTCTTAAAAAAATAGTCATAAAAAAGTTCATTTTATCAGTGATCTCTCTCTCTCTCTCTCTCCCCCCTCCCCCCTCTCTCACACACATTCTCCCTCCCTCTCTCCATATATATATCTATGTATGCATGTATTCGTATGTATTCATATATTCAGGTAGGTAGGTAGATAAATAGAGAGAGAGACAGATAGGCACAGACAGACAGACATAGATTTACATCCTACATGGATGGATGGATGGATGGATTTACACCCTAAATGGATGGAATATCCATCATTAAAAAATTGGGCATAGGGACTGGATGAATTGTATTAAAGGTGTATATGATGGATGTAAAAGACCCATTTTATCTCAGAGAACTACAATGCAAAAGGTGCCCTCTGAGCAGTAGTGCCTGCATACAATTTTTTAAAAAATGCTAAAAAAAAAAGGAGATTAGGGAAATACCGACAAATTTTAGTCAATTGTGTTGGCAGTCCAGAGAAGTTTAGTAATTGGACTTTAGGTGACAGGGATATAACACCTTTAATATGCCAGGATTTTGCATTACCCTAGCATGGATGCATCTGTAGATGCTTTCTCCAAAAAATACAAGTTCTACTTTCACTATTTAACAAGATTGCTGGATGTTCCAGTGTCATGGAAAGTAGGGGTTGTTGAGTTATAATATCCATACATTTAGAATAGTAATTTCAGATGTACGATTTGAAATTGTTAATAAGGGGGAAAAAGATGCATTGGAACTTTTATTTGGGGTTGGTTATTATGCCACCACTATGCCACTGAGCTATTGGAAAACACCAGTAGCCTTACAATATATTACAGTAAATAGTAACAGTGCTCCTCATGTAATTCTGTCCTTTGATTCAGAGATTCAGAAATCTTAAATCAACTGAACTACATTCCATTCTAATAAGAGGCCAGGGCGGGTGCTAGGAGTCAACGCTGACTTAAGGGAGGGGTGGGGGTGGGGGGAATGAAGAATTTGTTATATATTAAGACTCATCTTTTTCTTTTTTAAACAACCCCATAATCCTTTGCAGGGTAAAGTCTGGGCAACAGAATGGAGCTAGCAGAGTGTTTATTGGCTGAATGCCTTCCTGTCACCAATGCAGTTTTGTTCATCGGGAATATAATCATTGTGCCCGAAGAAAGAAATATCTGCCTAGGATCGAACTCACAGCCTCCTGATTATGAGGAGAGAGCTCCACCTCCAGGCCAATGCACCTCTCTAAGACTCTTCCCCAGATACCATAGCAAAATATTGTTATTTGCAGTTGATACTCCTGTGCTTCAGTGAAGGGCTGCAAAACTTTTTACTACCACATTGTGGGTGTGGCTTATTTTGTGGATGTGGCTTGCTGCCATGTGACCAGGTGGGAGTGGTTTGACAATCATGTGACTGGAGGTGGTGACTTAAAGTTATGTGACTGGCTTAAAAATGGCCAACTTGACGTCACTCACGTAAAGGGTTTGGTTAGGGTTAGGTTGCCTGGCCTCTCCTCGCTTCAAAGAGATACAATTTCCCTATCTATTTACTGTTATTGAACATTCAAAATATACTATTTAATTCTATGTATATATGCCATATGTGTATATACATATTATACACAAAAATCTACATTATCTACTATATAAACTGTATGTGTATGTGTACGCACGCACGCACACACACACACACACACACACAGCTCTTCTAAAATTATACATATTCAATCTCATTTACTGGGATAGGAAAAACATACCCAGAGCCCAGAAGAGAAAAAAAGAAAAAAAATCATGATTTTTCTACTGGTTCTGCGTACTTGACCAAAATTTTACTACCGATTCTGCTTACCTGACGACTCCCATAGGAACCCTATCACTCTTGGGCATATTATATAGAATTCTTTATTGGCCAAGTGTGCTTGGACAAACAAGGAATTTGTCTTGGTGCATATGCTCTCAGTGTACATAAAAATATACATTTGTCAAGAATCATGTGGTACAACACTTAATGATTGTCATAGGGGTCAAATAAGCAATAAAGAAACAATCAATATTAATAAAAACCTTAGGATACAAGCAACAATTTACAGTCATGCAGTCCTAAGTGGGAGGAAAAAGATAAGAATGATGAGAAAAAACTAGTAGAATTTAAAAACTAGAAAAAACTAATATGTTCAAAGCAATATAGCAGGACGTCATGTGGGAGTTTTATTGTACTATTACTATTTTGTGTATCTGTATGAGGACAGAACAGCTATTTTATTATATAATGTATGATGTGATCAATTATATTTCAGGGAGCAAACATTATATTGATATCATTACTGCTGAATTCAGAACCAATCAAAATAGAAACATATGGTTTTTGTTATCACAGAAAGGTGGTTGTTAAGTACTTTAGGCCACAGTAAAGTGAACGATGGTTATAATCCAAGAGCATGGGAGCTTTCAACATTTCGTGCTGGTACAAGCTGGTAATAGCTGATAATGGCTGCAAGGGCCCAAATGGTAATAGTCTCAAGAGTTTTGGAGGAACCTCCAACCTGTACAGGGCAGACTTAAAAGGATTGTTCTGTGGAGTTTTTAGAAAAGCAGCCACTTCTCTGAGGAAAGGCCTAGAAATCATTAACTGCTTGAGAAGTCTGCAGCCATGAATGTACCCTGGTACTTCGCGTCCTGGGTAGTTGAAGATGTGCAGAGAAACTTGGGAACGACCATAGGCAGGAAGTGTTAGGCATGTGTTTTGTTAGGCCCAGTTTAAGAGAGGAGGGTTATAAAAGAAACCTAAATACAAAAAAAGGGATGTTGGAAGAGGAATCTATGGTAAGCAGGACATAATTAAATATAATGGTTTGTATCTAGGAGGCATTTAAAGAATCCGAAAGGGATCTTTTTCAGTCAGCAGTCAAATAAATAAACATGGAAATAGTATATCTTGAAATTCCTACCTTGTCTGATTATTGTCCAAAGCAATCTGGAATTTTCATCACATCCCAACGCAAACATTACATGGATTTAAACAGAGCTGGGCTTCAAAATTTTTACCAATGCCCGGTTGCTGGGTGGGCATGGCCATGGTGGGCGTGGCCTAGTCAGCCTCCTATACCATGCCAGGGAGAGGATGCGTTTTTGCCCTTCCTGGGCTCAGAAGGATTTTCTTGAGCCTCTGGGAGGGAGAAAATGGCCTCCCAAGGCTCTGGAGGCCCTCTGGAGGCTGGAAACAGGCCTGTTTCCAGCCTCCCCAAACTTCTGGTAGGCTCATTTTTTGCCCTCCTTAAGCCTGCACTTACCTGCATTAAAAATGGGCTGCATGGAGATTCCTGGAAGGAGAGGTGTGTGGTGGGTGGAGCAAGCCAGGCGTGGAATTTGGGGGTTCTTTGAACTGCACTGAATCTTAGCTAGAAGTTTTTCTGAATCCCTAGCAGCCCACCACTGGATTTAAACAATTCCTTATTATATTTTGATTACAAGATTGTAAAGGCTGATAGTACAAATATTGACATAGACATAGAAGACCAACGGCAGAAAAAGACCTCATGGTCCATCTAGTCTGCCCTTATACTATTTTCTGTATTTTATCTTAGGATGGATATATGTTTATCCCAATCATGTTTAAATTCAGTTACTGTGGATTTATCTACCACATCTGTTGGAGGTTTGTTCCAAGGATCTACTACTCTTTCAGTAAAATAATATTTTCTCATGTTGCTTTTGATCTTTCCCCCAAGTAATTTCAGATTGTGTCCCCTTGTTCTTGTGTTCACTTTCCTATTAAAAACACTTCCCTCCCTGGACCTTATTTAACTCTTTAACATATTTAAATGTTTCGATCATGTCCCCTCTTTTCCTTCTGTCCTCCAGACTATACAGATTGAGTTCATTAAGTCTTTCCTGATACGTTTTATGCTTAAGGCCTTCCACCATTCTTGTAGCCCGTCAATTTTGTCAATATCTTTTTGTAGGTGAGGTCTCCAGAACTGAACACAGTATTCCAAATGTGGTCTCACCAGCGCTCTATATAGCGGGATCATAATCTCCCTCTTCCTGCTTGTTATACCTCTAGCTATGCAGCCAAGCATCCTACTTGCTTTCCCTACCGTCTGACTGCACTGTTCACCCATTTTGAGACTGTTGGAAATCACTACCCCTAAATCCTTCTCTTCTGAAGTTTTTGCTAACACAGAACTGCCAAGAACAAGATTCAAGGGCAGTATTGGTCAACTATTCAATGGAATTTAATCTGTTGGACATTTTGGTGGTGGACTGCCTCATCACACAACCTCCTCCTTAACATTCTTATCGGGCTATGACTGAACCATTTCTCAATTTTGGGGGTAATGCAGTTTTTTAGAATTTACAGTTTTCTAAAGATGGGTCTCCGCACAGGGAATATATTTTGTAGATGATGGCTGGCAACCCCACTTTTAAGACTATAGCAAGACTATAGCTAAAGCTGGTAGATGTAAATAGGATCTACTAGAGCCATTGCACTGCAATCCATATTTTCAAGACAAGCTGCTGATTAAAAAGCTCCATGTGAAAATTAAAGTCATACAAGCAAAAATGAATTTTGTATCATAAAGGAAAGCAGTGAGAACTTCAGCTATTAGTAAGTTGTCATTTTGTAAAATATACGAAAGAACTACCGTTGGTACACTTGGGCCACATAAAACCTTTCTTGACATTCAAAGCCTCCCTTTTCCAGTGTTACAGAGAAGATCTACAGCTATGTTTCTCAACTCCTGCAGTTGAGACGCTGGGCAGACATCAACACCCAGGATTACCCAAGTCAGCATCCTGGTTGGAGGAATTCTGGGAGTTGAAATTTTCCCACCTTAAATTTGTGGAAGTTTATTTATTTATTTATTTATTTATTGGATTTGTATGCCGCCCCTCTCCGCAGAACACTAGTCTATAGTTGTTCTGTCGGGCTCTCTGGTAGAATCCTCCCAAAAATTCACAGGTACAAATTTCAGACACACACACATTTGAAAATTCAAAACAATGTTCTTTATAATGAAAATTCACTTAAACTAAGCCCTCTTTTGGTATAGCAAAGAGCACTCGTCTCCAAACAAACTGGTAATTTGTACAAGTCCCTTATCAGTTCTGTGATACTTAGCTTGCAGCTGTGAGGCAATTCACAGTCCTTCTTCTTTCACAAAGTGAAACACACTTTGCTCTGGTTTAGTTTCAAAGTGGGGAAAAATCAGCACACAAAAAGTCGAAGTCAGTAAAGCAGTCACGAAACACCACGATCAGATAATCCTCCACAATGGCCAAACCCACAGGCTGCTATTTATAGCAGCTTCACTAATTACCACAGCCCTACCCAACCACAGGTGGCCTCCTTTTGTTTGATAATAATCTCTCAGTTGTTGTTGCCTATGCATCGCTCTCCGCATGCATGGCTGTATCATTAACTCTTGTTCTGAATCCAAGGAGGAGCTAGATAATTGATCTCCTTCTGAGCTGTCTGCTACACTCTCCTCCTCCCTGTCACTCATGTCTTCTTGGTCAGAGGAGCCTTCATCAGCAGAGTCCACCAGGGGGCAAAACAGGCCTGCAGCATGTGGATGTCTCCCCCACATCCACAGTCCTTGGGGCAGGAGCAGGGCCAGAGCTAACCACAACAATAGTATTCCAGCAGTCAGTTTTGAGTACAATGAAGAAAACCTATTTCTGGATCAGTTGCCTAAATTTATGGACAATGCAGCCATTAGTGACAATTATGGGGAAAAACCTTTCCAATTTCAAGCACTTCAGTGTTAATTTTTGAGCCCTGAACTGTGATAGCAAACATATCCCAGCAAGGCCCATTCAGCTTAATTATGAGCAAGGCCTTTTGTAACAAAAATGCATACAGGCAGTACAAGTGTTGGGTGAAGATATGTAAGTCAGATTGCTATTAATGAATCAAGAGGAGATCCATCGTGGCTGCACTCTGTATTGCTTTCTTGAGCTTTTATCAAGGGTCTCTGAGCATTATTTCCTGCTTAGAAATGGCAATCTCTGAGCTAAGATTAGGTTTGCACAACCTCTCCCCAAATACAGTCTTTAAAAAAAAAATTATCTTTAAAAACCAAATTGAAATCAGTCAAACAAGGAATATATGTTTTGATTATACCAGGACATGGACATGCTGCAGCTCTTCTTGTTCTTTAGAATTCCAATTTGTTCTATATGTTCCAAGAAGTTAATCTCTTTAAAAAATGTTGATTTAGCTGCAAATGTACATCCTCAAATGCAAATATACTCCAAGATATGGACAATTCTATTGAATGACTTTTTGAAAGCAATGTGTTTCCTGGAAACATAGCAAAGGATTTATTTATTAGACTGTCAATTTTAGGATCTCTGGGTTTCAATTCTCAGAATTCCCTAGCCATTGTGCTGTCTGGGGAATTCTGGGATTTGAAGTCCCAACATCCTAATGTGGCCAAGGTCGGGAAACACTATTTTAGAACAACAGATTGTGAAGCCATTTCACCAATGGCAACCATAAGAAGGCTTATGGCCAGAACTGAAGTGGTATTTTTTTCTGCAGGATCTATCTAATCAAGATGCCTTATCAAGAGATACTTGAAGTTGTACTATGAAGATAAGCATGACTAAGAGGGGTCATTAAAGCTCTCTGAGCTTGATTGTTTCGTTGTAGATGTTTTCATTCTTGACTACCACTCATAATGATGTCTAGTTTGAGCAATGAAATAACTGCAAGAAAACTAAGTCAGAGAACACTAATGACCCCGTAATTTCAACTCTGAGCTATACATAGTCTCCTTTATTGGAACCATGACTAAATAATAAGGAAGTATATAAAAAGTATTACTACTCTACATGAATGACTGTAAACTCAGATAACCTATCAATGTATGTCTTATTGCCAAATAAAAATACTTGGGTTTTGGGCCAGTCATCAAACTTGACAAGCTTATGGGTTTAGATTAGAAAGATATGTAATTAAATGGTCCAAACATGGCATCAGCTGTAAGAGTTACAGACACAATTTGGTTGGTCTTTGGAGCTTTAATTTCATTTATGGGCATTCATAAATTCATTACAACTTTTAGGTTCTCTCTTCTCAGCAAAGGAATCATGATATGCCACATTTAAATATTCACCAAGTCCAAATCTTAGTGTTGTGATAGTCTCAAGCTAAAATGCTATGTTGTTTTTTAATTTTGTCCCACAAATATCTGACATTTCTCCTGTAATGTGTGCTTATGACAATTAGGAACTCTTGGATTGATGTTTAGTGGTAATGTTGTAGCAGTGATGATGCTAGTTGAAGATACCACTTTTAAGTGATAAAAGATATTTAATTTATCCTTTTCATATTTGTTTTATCTAGTTACTCTTAGGAATTGTAGAATTGCAGAGCTTTTTTTTTCTTTTTCTTCCCCAAACAAATCTGCTCTTTTAAGAACCTCTGACCTGTTAGCAGCCATACTTTCAATAGCAGATGTTGCACAGTTCAATTTTTTAAAATCTCTGACAATGTGGTATCAGATGAATGCTCTCAACAAAATGCACAAATCTGTGCAGCAAATGGACTTGTCAGCATTAGAATATCATCATCTAGTTAGGGTCTGATAAAGCCTTTTGACCATTTAATTATCTTCTTTTTTTAAAAAGTTAGTTTTCTTTTTTTCAACTTTTTACCGGTAGCAATGCTTTGCTTCAAAGTCTGGAATTGTTCAGAAGAAGATTTTTAAAATATTCTGGGCTATTTCTGCTTTTGCTCCTACCAGGTCATTATTAGCACTGCATAAGATAAATTTCCTCTATTTTGGTCTGGCCTTTATAGCACCTTTGACAACCCCCAGTTGCTGTATACCATTCTTAATATCATGGCAAAAGGAGTGTTAGGTGGCTAAATGTTTTATTTTCTATTCAACTTTTTTCCCCCCAGTGCAAATAGTCAGCCAATAGGAGAAACAGGGAGTAGAGCTGCCTATAGGCTTTGGGGAGTTGCAACTGCCAAGTCTCCCAAAAGATAACCATAGATTTGTGGGCAGCATCTTGAGAAACTTGAACTACTGTGTCTTAGAAGACTAGATCTGCTAAGCTAATGTGACAATCTATATCTAGTCACAGTGTCAGAGGAATAAACTAGATACTTGGGATAGACAATGACTGAAAGGTTTTGGAAAAAGAGAAAAGAGAATACTGTAATGCTCATATGTCTGCAATACATGGATTGTCTATCTTCTCTATCTTAGTTTTACAGACCGAAGATAGAATGTATTAATTCTAAATTTAGTTACTGGTAGATCATTTATTATTGCTAAATTAATTTTATTTGGTGAAAAGAACACATTATCTTCAAAAGCAGATGGGACAGCTTCCATAAACTTAATGTATGGAAATTTATTAAGCATGTTTATATATAAAAGTTGCCAACAATTGTAAATATTTTGAGACAACATAGTACCACCATGATCACTATTTGTTAGTAATACATCATTAGTTTTTTTTCTTGAAAATGAATGATCCATTCAGCAGAGAAAATAATTAAAGTAAAAATTGCACATTTTGGAAATAATATACAATTCATATTTGTTATAATAATATCCAAATATTCTGCCTTCTTCTCAAAATCTGCTTTATTAATCAATTCTGTTAAGCTTCTATTTTCATATTTTGTTAATGTCTTCAGTTTCTATTTATTAATCATGAAACCTGCTAACTTTTAATTTGCCTATGGATAATATTATTTCATGATATTATTTCAATTTTAATACCTTGAAGGATCTTCCAGAACCAATGCCAAATCATCTGCAAAAGTCCTTAGCTTACAAGTTTCTATTTTAATCTTTACTCCTACTCTTCTTGTCTTACATCTCTCATCTTGTGTTATATCTATACTAGTAGCTGGATACCCATGCTTCACTATGAAACTATGTGATCAGTGTTGATAAATTGACAGTTGAAGCTTGAAAATTAATGAATAGTTATGATTGGGCTTGATACATTGACACTTAAAGCTTGACAATTTGTGTAGACTGTATAATTCCTTAGCATCAGAGCATGTTAATATAAGGCAAACTGGTAGTTGGAACAGAGTTTTTTTCAGGTGTGGAGAGGGGAGTAGAATGTCTAAACTTGTAGCCTGCAGGCCGGATGATTCACATGCTGGCCATGTCTACATCCAGTTTAGTGAAGGGGTAGCATCAGAGCATATTAACATAAGGTAACTGGCAGTTGCAACAGTTTTTATCAGGTGGGGAGGGGGAGTAGAACGTCTAATTGTTTAGCATCAGAGTATGTAATATTGTATAAGAAATACTAATGATATGAGGGTCATTTTGAATTTTTTTTCTTGGCAAGCACCTAGAAGCCAAAAGGTATATACACGCCAGGTTTCAACTTTGTAGGTTTTACAGTTCTGGACACTTCATGATAAGTGAGTGGTATTTGGCTTTTATATATATAGATTCAGTATTTCAAGAACCAAAATTACAGAGGAAGCAGTAGAAATCTGTCTTGTTCCTTTTTTTAATCTCACAGAGTTTTGTTAGATCATCTTTAACAATTATTTGTTCTTTCTATAAAGTGTAAAATCAATTTGCCCAGTATATAAAATGCACTCCAAAATCCATATCTTCCAAAACCTTGAATGAAAAAGCTTGTTCAGATTGTCAGCTGCCTTCTCTGCATTTCAGAAAATCTATTTTCTCTAGAGAGATTTCTCTTCATTTATACATATGTAAATAATATTGATAGAATGCTTTTTTTATGCCCATATTGTCTATTATGGTAATAATGTATCTATTTTGTAATTCCAACATAATTTTTTTTCTTTTTCTTTTCATAATTTATGTTAACCTGTTTTGTTTATTTGCAATCTCCCATTTTTTTGCTTTATATACCGGTAATTCATTTTTAATTTCTCTTAGTGTTAACATAGATTCTTATCACTGTTAAATCTTAATTTTTGACAAATATTTATTTTATCCGGAATTTATTTAATTTTCTTTTCTCTTTATGTCATCCAAAATAGTCTGTGTTTTCTGGCTTCCTATGGCAAAACCATGGGCAAGCTGTAGCCGAGAACTTTGGCTAGAAGGTGAGTTGTGGCAAATGTAAATTCCCTGGATCAAAGGGAGATTGGGAGATAACTCATTATAACCCCGACAACAGCTTCTGTGAAGAAACTGCAGAAATTACAGTTTTGTAGTCATCTTAAAAGTTCAGCTAGTAAAAGTTCCAGGATTCCAACTACAGTCCTAACTGCAGTATGTCTCTTCCCATTTCTTAATAACTTTGGGAAGTAATTAATTTACAGATATATAAAAATATTTTAATGACAAATATAAGATTCCTTATGGTAAATCAAAGTTTATTTGGGGATTACAAAAAAGCAATAAAGGGGATCTTTGATTTAAAAGTTCAATGGTTTTTTTTGCAAAAAGCTTATCAAAAAATTTTAAAGAAAGTTTTAAAACGGATAAGAGTATTTTTACTTTTTATTTTTACCATATTTACTTTTGATGAAAACACTTTAGTATAAATTTGAACAAAAATACAGTAATTAAATCCAGCAAGCCTTCATGGGAAAGCTTGCTGTTTACTGTAGAAGAGAGCATCTAGTTGACAGATGCTATATAAAAAATATATATTTCTAACAGTTTTCAAACCACAATAAAGTACTATCATCATGCTGAAGAATTGAATGGATATTTTAATTATTCTTCGGATTTTGTACCTATCAATATGATAAGTGAGGTTGGTAGTAGGTAAGCCCAAATCTTCCTCATATAAAGTTTTAAAAGAATTTAGCAGGTTAGCTGAATTCATTTCAATATGCTCATAACTAGTGATTGGCGAACTGAACCCGCACAATTCGGGTCCGTACCGAATTTTGCGGTGTTCGGTATGCCGAACACGAACCCTAAACATGTTTATTTTTACGTGAAAGGACAGCCCTTTGCTTGCAGCGCCGCTGCGGTGTCCTTTTTTGTAAAAATAACAATGTTTATTTTTACGTGAAGACCTCCCTTTGAAGGAGCTGGGGAATCCCTCCACAAAGAGATTCTGGGGGCGGAGCTTTGACGTCACCCGGCAGGTTGCTAAGGACGCCAAGGTGATCACTTCCTGGATTCCATGGAATCCAGGAAGTGATCACCTTGGTGTCCTTAGCAACCTGCCGGTGACATCAAAGGTCCGCCCCCGGAATCTCTTCGTGGGAGGGATTTCCCGTTCGAGTTCAAGTTCGGGTTCGGTTCCAGTTTGGCCGAATTTTGCGTAAAGTTCATCCGAACTTGCCGAACCCGAACACCGTTGGGTTCGCCCATCACTACTCATAACATAGCTTTCGTTTTTTGCATTCTGTAATACTTTTCCTGTCATTAAGTGAAACATCATGTCACCATGATTTGTAATTTTACTTCCATGTTCTCCATTAACTCTGTTTGTTGGAAGCCAGTTGTGACACACAAACAAATGGCAAAAATGTGGCTGTGAGATGAGTGATAATTGTAAATGCCACTATAGGGTTTCCCAGCCTGCATGGTCGACAGGCTCTAGGATAGTGATGCCAAACCTTTTTTCCCTTGGGTGCCAAAACCGCATGCACACACACTACTACACCTGCGCACGTGCCCACATCCATAATTTAATGTCTGGGGAGGGCAAAAATTGTCTCCCCTGCCCCACCGGAGGCCCTCTGGAGGACAGAAACAGCCTGTTTCCCAACTTCTGGTGGGCCTGATAGATCCGTTTTTCACTCTCTGCAGGCCCCAAGAGCCTGGATAGGGCAAAAACGCCCTTCGCCATCCCCCAGAGGCCCTCTGGAAGCTGAAAATGCCTTCCCAGAGCCTCTGTGCAAACCAGAAATCAGCTGTCCAGTGTGCACAGGCACGCTGGAGCTGAAATAGGGCAACGGCTCATATGTGGGCAGATATGGATCCGTGTGACACCTGTGGCACCTGTGCCATAGGTTCGCCATCACTGCTCTTGGATCTCTTAGCCAATTAGATTGTCCAATTCCTTAAGTATTTTAAGTTGGAGGGTGAGAGGAGGCCTCTGGGGTTTAAGCGGATGTTTGGGTCCAAATTGAATGAAATTGGAGTTCCCGCTCTGAGCGAACGCGTCCTCAAAACTCCAGCCATGCCCTGGACTGAAATCCAGAAGCTTCCATTGGTTGGAGCAACAGAAGCTCATTTGACTTGACCGCTCACCCAGCTCCAATTGAGCTGCCCAGGTCTGAAAAACCAATTAAACGCTCTGCCTATCTGTGTGACTAAGTGGGGTTAGTCCAACTAAGTGGGGAGGGTGTTACATTCTCAGACGGAAGTAACCGAGTTGTTGAAGCATGGAACTCATTACCGGACTCCATAGTGTCATCCCCAAACCCCTAACACTTTACTCTTAGATTATCCACAGTTGACCTATCCAGATTCCTAAGAGGTCAGTAAGGGGCGAGTACAAGTGCACTAGAGTGCCTTCCGTCCCCTGTCCTATTGCTCTCCTATATCTCCTATACCTTTCTTCTATTCCTATATCTCTTCTTCTATTCTTTCATTGATATGTTCTATTACTATATCTTATTTTCTATTCTTTCATAGACATATTTTACTATGAGTATCTCCTCTATAACCTTCATCATGTATTTTACTATGTGTATATAGATATATACCCACTAAAAGCCTCATTGTGTATTGGACAAAACAATCAAACAAACAATCAAACAAACAAACAAACAAGCACATAGGCTTCAGTCAGGTCCTCCATTCTGGAGGGAATATACTGACTGCTGATCTGCCAGCTCCCTATAAAAGGGACGGCTGTCAGTCTGAGCTTTTGCTGGACTGTAAATAGTTGCCAAATAAAGAGCTGTTGTTTTGAAGCCACTTCTGTCTGCCTCTTCCATTCACCCTATTTAACAATCATTAAATGAGGCAATCATTAAATGAGGATTTCCTAAACCCTTTGCACAGAAGCAGATAGGGCATCCACAACAGAAAAACCATTATATTCAAAGGCTGTGGGGAGAGGGAGGGAGGGAGAGCTCCTCTTCGCTTTGTACTGCCCCGCAGGCCATGCTGAATATTCACATTCTCACTGTGCATCGTATACGTCAACTATGGCATAGATGCTGCAGAATACCTTTTCTCGGTTCAGTGGTAGCCATCTAAAGGTGCTAATGCAATTGTATTTTTTTCTCAGATACATGAAATGGAACTAGGCCATGCAGATAGATACCAGTGTAATACACTGAAAGGGCTCAATACAATGCATTTCAAACTCCACAACAACATCCCCATGAGAAATTCACGCTTTGTCATTTACATTACCTGCTTCCTAAAGCATATACAAGCCCCCCTCAATACTTATGTCTTGTGTGCAACATGAGCTAAGGCTCCTTTCAGTTTAAATGGTATCCTAATTTAGCAGACTGCCACTTCAAGACACCCAGGCATCATAATGTCAAAGATTGGTCCTTCGTAATTTTGATTGGCCTCTATTGAGAAAGTAGGAAACACCCTTCAATTTCCTGAAAACCCAAAGCTGTAGGACAGTCTGTTTAAATTACGGCATAAAAAAAAAGGTTGTCAATAAATCAAATCCTAAAGTTCTACCTAGCATGAAAATTGGACCTTTCATGCATCACATATCTCAGCACGAGATATCCAGCATTATCTCCTGTAACTGTCTGGAACCCACACCGAATTTCGGACATCAATACTCTAGAAAATGTCCAACGATACTTCACCAGAAGAGCTCTTCACGCCACCACTCGAAACAGAATACCCTACGAAACTAGACTTACAATCCTGGGTCTAGAAAGCTTAGAACTATGACGCCTTAAACATGATCTAAGTATTGCCCATATATGCTGCAACATCCTACCTGTCAATGACTACTTCAGCTTCAACCGCAATTACACAAGAGCATGCAACAGGTTCAAACTTAATATCAACCACTCCAAACTTCACTGTAAAAAATATGACTTTAGCAATCGAGTTGTTGAAGCGTGGAACTTATTACCAGACTCCGTGGTGTCAACCCCCAACCCCCAACATTTTTCCCTTAGACTTTCCACGGTTGACCACTCCAGATTCCTTAGAGGTCAGTAAGGGGTGAGCATAAGTGCACTAGTGTGCCTTCCGTCCCCTGTCCAATTGTCTCTCCTATATTTTATATATCTTTTCTCCCATCCATATATCCCTTCCTCTACTCTTCATTGGTGTATTCTATTCTCATATCTCTTCTTCTATCCCTTCCCTGATATTTACTACTACATGTTTTTATTCTCTTTAACTTTCAATTTGTATTGGACAAAATAAATAAATAAATAAATAAATAAATAAATAAATAAATAAATAAATAAATAAATAAATAAATAATAAAATAAAATAAAATAAAAATAAACTGTGCTGAATGAAAGCAGATCCTGTAAACTTTGGATTTGTAAATATTTTTACATCATACTGTTATTCCCATCCCGTTATGGTACTGTCATCCTTTATCTTCGGAAAGTCCCTGGCACACTCATCATTTGGTAGGTGGACACTTTCCTCACTATTTCTTGAGACCATTAAGTTATTAGCAATGTTTCTTACACATATTTTTTTCTGGTGGTTTCTAAAAACATAAATATCCTTCCATGATTTCAATATTTTTATAATGTTGCTTGCATGTTTTACATGTGACATATCCAGGGATGGGTTGCCACCAGTGTGATAGGTGACTGCGCCCCGATAGTGGCTGCCAGATTATGCAATTTGCACGTGATTGTACCAGTGCCAGTACTTCGGGTGGCACCATCTTTTTACTTTAATTTTTTGAAATTTTTGCTTTGTGCGCATGCGCAGAAGCGAAATCTCATAAAGGGACACTCGCACACATGAGGTTTCAGCAATTTTTTTGCTTCTGCACATGCATGGAAGCAAAAAATTGCCAAAATCTTGCACACATGTGATTTTAGTGTATTTTTGCTTCCTGTACATGCTGCATGTGCAGAGCACTGGTAGTGGCAGGTAAGAGCAATCTGCCCCTGGACATATCAATGTTTATCTTATAATAAGGTTTCATATCGGGGTGAAATGTTACCAGTTGGCTCAAAACGGGAGTAAAAAATATTTTAAAAAGTAAAAAAAAAAGTTACAATGATTGCATGTTGCACAGCTGATCTTCATAACTCCCCTCCTTAAGCCTGCTAGACCAAAAATTGGTGGTGGTGGGTGGTGGGTGTAGGCCAAAAAAGTAATCTTCCCTGATGCCATTGCTGAGTTTCTGTTTATTAGATGGGTCTTCCTGAAGGGGTAGGTCTTTGTTATGTAGAATACACAGTTTCAGGATATTAACAAAAATAGATGGGGGATGAGTGAGCTGGGCCATTCCTTGATGGCACATTGACAAAACAAGTGGGGAATACTAGGAGTGACTATTTTTCCTGCCTAAAAGCATGTGTCTCCATTTCTCAGCCAGGGATATCCTACATAATAATTCTGTCTTTTTAATATTTCCTAGAATATTTCATTTTTCTAGGAGAGGGGTGGGTGCTAATTTCCTACAATCCCTCTCTTTTTTTTTCAAAAACATGCGAATGTGACACACATGTTTGGACAAAAGATTAAAATTGATCAAGTCAGGGAGACTTGATTGGTGCTTTTAATTTTCTGATGCAAAGGGAAGGCATTGATAGAGACAGCAGAAGGATTCTTTCAGTGGCTCCCAAAAAGAGAACTTTCAACCTTGAAGGTCTAGCAGCCAGGGCAAAAGTTCTGGAAAGAAATTTATGGTATCCAGTTTCCCATGCCAATTATTTTCAGATGTTTGATATCAGTTTCTATGAGCTTCCACACAGGTTTCAAGCAAGCACAAGTCCCACCCCCCCACCCCCCAGCCCCATGGCCATGGCTTTCCTTTAGCTTACAGGCTGTCCATTTCCAACGGATGGTTCTTAAACCTGCCCTAACTCTTACTTTAGTGCATCCAAGATTTGTGAGTCCATATTGACATTAACCAGTGTGCAATCCAGGCTTCTTTCTCTCTTTTTTTTTTCAAAATTACACGCAATAAATCCTGGGAGTTCTACTCATGAGATCACCAGTTCAACATATAGAATAGAATAGAATACAATTCTTTATTGGCCAAGTGTGATTACACACTAAAGGAATTTGTCTTTGTTGCATATGCTCTCAGGGTACATGAAAGAAAAGATAATTTGTCAAGAACCATGAGGTACAACACTTAATGATTGTCATAGGGGTCAAATAAGCAACGAGGAAACAATTAATATTAATAAAAATCTTAAGGATACAAGCAACAAGTTGCAATCATACAGTCATAAGTGGGAGGCAATGGTGATAGGAATGATGGGAAAAACTAATAGTAATAGTAGTGCAGACTTAGTAAATAATTTGACAGTGTTGAGGGAATTATTTGTTTAGCAGAGTGATGGCATTCGGGAAAAAACTCCATGTGTCTAGTTGTCTTGGTGTGCTGTGCTCTGTAGCGACATTTTGAAGGTAGGAGTTGAAACAGTTTGTGTCCAGGATGCGAGGGGTCAGTAAATATTTTCACCGCCCTCTTTTTGACTCGTGCAGTATACAGGTCCTCAATGGAAGGCAGGTTAGCAGCAATTGTTTTTTCTGCAGTTCTGATTGTCCTCTGAAGTCTGTGTCGGTCCTGATGGGTTGCAGCACCAAACCAGACAGTTATAGAGGTGCAGATGACAGACTCAATGATTCTTCTGTAGAACTGTATCAGCAGCTCTTTGGGCAGTTTGAGCTTCCTGATTTGGCACAGAAAGAACATTGTAGAGTCATTTATGCAGGGGTGAAAGACATGAGAACATTCCCCATAGAAAAGACATTGTAAAAGGATAGAGTTTTTTGGGTGGTGGTGGTGGTGAGATAGCTTGCAGCATTATTGGGTTGCTACTGGAATGGTAAGGGACACTGCACCAGTAGCAAAAATCGAGCTATGCACATAGCTTCTGATATCTTCCATGCACGTGCATATGTCCCAGTGAGATTTTGCTTCTGCGCATGTGCAGAAAGCAAAATCTCGCAAGGGGAAGTGTGTGCAAGATCTCGATGACTTTTTGCTTCTGTGCATGCACGGAAGGAAAAAACCACCAAAATCTATCTCGCGCATGCCCATCCCCTCGTGAGATTTTGCTTCCTGCACAGAGGCAAAATCTCACTGATGCATGCACGCATACAGAAGACACCTGAAGCTGCGCAGGCAGTGCACTGGTAACAGCAGCAGGAGGAACCTGTCCCCTGGCTTGCAGGTAGGGTTTGAGGAAAACAAACAACACAGAAGAAAAATGGATTCCCACGCCTCAGGAAAAAGATGGACATATATTTCCATCTCAGTAGAAAATTGGCATCCCTTAAACATCACAAAAGAGCAATATTAAAAAAACCTGCATTTATATACAGTAAATGTAAGAATGAGATTTTCCTGTAAATTAACTTAAAACATTCCCTCTTAAACTTGGGCTTTTCTGTAATGTACAGAAAGGAAAGAAAATTGAACTCTGTTCCTCACCCGGTCTAGCTGGCCAGACTGAACTGGGCGAAGACATTTTCTTTTCTTTTCATTGCTTTTAACTCTTTTCTAGCAATTTAAAATTCATATCTCTTGGGATCAGAGACATCTAACAGTTTGTAATTACCTCAAGGGGGCACAAGGACTTAGACATACACATACACAAAAACAGGGACAAAGGGAATAACAGGTCTCTGAGGTTTACACACACACAAGCCGTTCCCGCCATAAATCTCAGTTAAATTAGGGAAGGCACAAATCTTAACAAACAAACCACATGGTTACATAGGGGAGAGAAGAAGAAGAAGAAGAAGAAGAAGAAGAAGAAGAAGAAGAAGAGGAGGAGGAGGAGGAGGAGGAGGAGGAGGAGGAGGAGGAGGAGGGGGGGGAGGAGGAGGAGGAGGAGGAGGAGAAGAAGAAGAAGAAGAGAAGAAGAGAAGAAGAAGAAGAAGAAGAGAGAAGAAGAAGAAGAAGAAGAAGAGAAGAAGAAGAAGAGGAGGAGGAGGAGAAGAAGAAGAGGAGAAGAAGAAGAAGAAGAGGATAATCAGAACTGCAGAAAAAAAAATTGCTGCCAACCTCCCTTCCATTGAGATCTATATATTGCCCGAGTCAAAAAGATGGTTCTGAAAATATTTACAGATACCTCACATTCTAGACACAAACTGTTTCAACTCCTACCTTCAAAATAGAGCAGTGATGGCGAACTTTCTTTTCCTAGGGTGCCTAAAGCACATGTGCATGTGCTATTGTGCATGTCTGATGCCCACACCCATAATTTAATGTCTGAAGATGGTGAAAATGACCCCTGGCCTCCCCTCCCCAGAGGCCCTCTGGAGGCCTGATACAGCCCATTTCCCAAATACTGGTGGTCCTGGTAGGCTGTTTTTCACCCTCTCCAGGTTCCAGAGGCAAAAATGCCCTTTCCCATCCCCCTGGAGACTCTATGGAAGCCAAAAATGCCCTCCCAGAGCCTTCAGGCAACCCGAAAATCAGCTGGCCGCCATGCACATGCACATTAGAGCTGAGCTAGGGTAACAGCTCATGTGCCAGCAAATATATCTCCAAGTGCCACCTGTGGCACCCGTGCCATAGGTTCGCCATCACTGCTATAGGGCACTGCACACCAAGACAACTAGACACAAGAACAGTTCTTTCTGGAATGCTATCACTCTGCTAAACAAATAATTCCCACAACACTGTCAAACTATTTACTGTTCTGTCTGGGTGCCCCCAGACTTCAACACCAACTGGAAAAAACAGCCAGACACGCTGGTAAAAGCAAAGGCACTTTATAGTTTGAAAAATAAACACAGAGAAAAACCTGTTCTTCCCAACAGGCAGGCTATGAGGCTTCACAGCAGAGTCCTGACAGCCAGACAATACAGCAGACTTCTTGCTGGCACACACACCACTGTAGAGAATAAGACCCACGCCTTTCCCCCCAAGGTTTCAGCCTTCAAGGCCACAAGCCAGAATCAGAGACGCCAAAGATCACAGCCAGGTCCCAGGACTCCCAAAGATAATACTCCACAATACAGGAAGGGTGGGTCTGCCTTTTCAGCCTTTCTGGGGAGAACCACACCCAAACCCAGCTGTTGCCTATTTAGGGCTGGAAATACCTGGCTAATTGTCCCCTTCGTTGTGCTGCTCTTCTCTGCCTGAGATCGATGATGGCTTGTGCATTTTCATCTAAGGACTCCAGGCTGCTTGCTGGGGAGAGCTCCACCCCGGGGAACTCAGGCTGTTCTCCCTCTCCCTCGGCCTGATATTCCTCCTCCCCGTCTGCCTGGGCCTCCTCCTCCTCCTCCTGTTCCTCATCCTCCCCCTCTGAGCATGGAGCCGGCAGAGGTTCAGCCGTTCCCTGAGGAGCCTCAGACGGAATCACAACATTTACTAAGTCTGAAGTTCAATTAATCTTCTCATCATTCCCATTACCCATCTCCTCACACAAATGACTGTATGGCTTGTATCCTTACAATTTATATTGACTGGTTCCTAATATGATTTGATTGCTTATTTGTATCCAGACTATCATTAAGTGTTGTACCTTGTGATTCTTGACAAACGTTTCTTTTCTTTTATGTACACTGGGAGCATATGCATATGTATTTCCAATCACACTTGGCCAATAAAATTCTATTCTATTCTATTCTATTCTAAAATAATCTTTATTAAATATATATATTAAAAAGAGAATATCATTAAAAAGTATCTCAATAATGAAAGTTAAACAAAAAAAGAGAAAATAAAGATAAGAATAGAATCAAAGAGTAAATGAAAAGAAAAGATTAAGAAAGATTACAGAAAACAGTTATGTCAACTATCTAGTTGGCATTTCGATTGAAAGCGACCTATAGTATCAATTTCTATAATGGTTATAGATTGCCCCTCAATGTTGATTATTCATATAGTGTTGTTATTCAAGTTGAATGTAGAGGTATAATTTTTAATGGTTATTGTAGGTTTGTGTAAGTAAACAGTGCTTTGGGGATTACTTTATTCAGTTTGAAAAAAAATGTCTTCAGGATGTCTTGTTCGATAGCTAATATGATTAAAAGTGAAGGTTATTTTCATTTCATCTTGAGTTGACAATGGGAAATGTAGTTGTTTAGTTGTCTTTTTTTAAATAATATTCAGGTATTTCCTTTGATTTAGCCAATGGTACCAAAGCTTTGTAGAAATCCGATTCATCAATGTTTTAAATTTCCATAGTTAATTTTGACATTTCTGCACAATATTCTACTCTACTCTACTCTACTCTAAAAAAACATCTGGGAAGGATTCTATTCCCCTTACAGAGTATGAGCACCTTTCTGTAGGGAACTCCAAGGTTTTTCAAATCCAAAAAGAGGATCTGTGAGGACGTGCTGCCTCTCACGGCGAATAATTGGACATCCTTATTCCTAGTCACACTTGACAACTTCACAATTTAGAAAGGAAAAATATTGAGGTTTGCTTTTGGGATGTTCACAGAATTTTAAAAAACCCCAACTACAAAATTTGCTTTCCCATCCACCAATCACACACGCACACACATACTTCCTCCTTCCCTAAAAAGGTCCTGTTTCCTGAAAATGCTAAACATAACTCTTTTTTTTTCAAATAGGCCAAGAAGATGGTCTGCACACATATCAAAAAGAGAGAAAGAAAAGACATTGAGACATAGGTTGGTAGATGAGAAAGAAACTCTATACTATCAAAATGAGGATAAACAAAAATAATTCAAGATTATGGAAAGCTATAAGAGAAAGAAAAATTTCAGAAAAGAAAATTAAAGAATATTTGGAAAAAGCGGAATTGCAGTGGATCACATTCAATTTGAGTGGATCACATTCAATTTGATTGGATCACATTCAATTTGGGTGGATCACATTCAATTTGAGATTATGGATAAAAGGATGAATTTTGGTTAATGAAACTGATTTGCAACAACTGATGGGACGATGGGACAAGGTAAGATGATATATGGCGAGTAGAATCCGAGACCAAGCTACAAGAAACAAATTGGAATCACTTTATAATATGTAAATAGATACTTCGCTCTTGGGTTAAAATGGTTTATACAAGAAACACCCCCGATTTGGTAGTGAGGTGTGAATGTTTGTCTGGTGGTGGGCACGAATCACAAAACACCTGTTTTACGTCGTGTGTGTGTGTGTGTGTGTGTGTGTGTATGTTTATATTTGAAAAAACCAATTAAAATATTTTTTTTTTAAAGCGGAATTGCCTAAAGTACTAGAAAAAGTTAAAAAAAGCTATGTTAAATGAATATATATCAATGATGGAATTATCAGAAGTGATCAAGAGACAAAAGAACAACAAAACACCAGGACCAGATGGGCCACTGGCAGATTTTTACAAAGGTTTGCAAGATACTTAAGGCTCATCAATGTTGGAAGTTTATAATGAAGCATTGATTGATGGAAAGGTGCCAAATCTGTGGATAGAAGCAAATATTACTTTGATTCTCAGAAAAAAAAAATCAGATTTAATGTAGATAAAAATTACAGACCCATCTCTTTACTGAACACTGACTATAAAATACCATATCTGTCGGAGTATAAGATGCATTGGGGTATAAGATGCTCCTTAGTTTTGGGGGAGGAAAACAGGGAAAAATAATCTGTCTGGCTAGCCTTTAGTCTGGTCAGCTTCAGCACATTCCTTTGCTGGTTTTGAACCCACATGCTTGTTTTTTATCCCCTGGTTGGGGATAAAAAAACAGTTTCTAAAACAGTTCACTTCTCTCTCTCCAGAGAGAAACTATGAGAAAATCAGGCAAAAGGATGATTGCTTCAGTAGCAAAGCACAGACATTTGCTTCATTCGTTAGCACCTCATTAGGGCTGAAAAAAAGGTTGAATATTGCTTGCTAGCAAAGCAGGGAAGATTGCTTCACTGTTAACATCTCATTAGGGCTGAAAAAAGGCTCAGCTGATTGTTGGAGGGAGCAGCAATGAAAGGAAAGATTGCTTAGCTAGCAAAACAAAAAACTTACAACAAGCTTCATTCTGAGTATAAGACACATCCAAATTTTCACCTCTTTTAGAAGGGAAAAGGGTGCGTCTTATACTGTGAAAAATATAGTATATGCTTTAATAATGGCAGAGAGACAAAAAAGTTCCTAAATGAATTTATATGTTCAGATTAAAATATCTTTTTGCTTAAGAGACAATTTAAAAATAACATGAGATTAACGGTAAAGGAAAGAGTGATGACAATTCTGTCATTCACAGCTGCCAACATTATTTTGAAATAGTATGTTGGAATAGTATTAAAAAAATAAATCATTCAGTTTAAATGACTAATTGGTTCCGGAAGGAGGCTCGTAAGTCGGAACGCTCGTATGACGAAACATTGTTTCCCATAGGAAACAATGTAAAGTCAATTAATCCGTGCAACAAAAAAAAACCCCCGCTGCCGCCGAACGCGGAAGTTAGCATTCGGCTTCAGGAGACAGCTGCGAAGCGGCGCGGGTGTTTTAAAACGTCGCAGCCGGCCTGGGGGGCTCGGGGGCTTGCAATGTTTTAAAACACCCGCGCCGCTTTGCAGCTGTCTCCTGAAGCCGAACGCGGAAGTTAGCGTTCGGCTTCAGGAGACAGCTCCTTGGTGCTCGTATCCCGAATGTGAGCTCGGGAGGCGAACAAAAATGTCGCTCCCCTCCCAGCTCTTATCTCGAGTAGCTCGTAAGTAGAGCTGCTCGTATGTCGAGGTTCCACTGTACATAAGAATCTAGTAAACTAACTGTCAGCACTAAATTGTGCTAGATAAGAATAAGTAGTACTGAATTAAAGGGGAGGGGATCACTTGTGGGAACATAATGACTTCAGGTTAATTCCTCTCTTGACTCCATCTTCAGGCTCTACCTAGTCTTCTCCATTTACATTTAAAGCGTTACTTGTAAAAGATTAATTTTTATGTCTATGGAAATACTCCCTCTGGAGTAGAAGTGTGTGGCTCTTGTTTCATAAATACAATCCTGCAATCCTGCATATATAACAGACACCTACAAAATACTGAAATTCATCCTGATTGTTGAGATCTATCACATGCTAACTTTTTTTCCCTTGAAGACATCACCTGACTAGCATTATGTTTAACTTCCGATGGCCATTGTCTTCTATATTCTTAACAGCAATGATCCGTAACTGTAAATTAATATTCCAAAACACCTCCACATTGTTCTGAAATACATTTTCACTATGATTCAGGAATGCATCAGTGTATGCAATAGTCAATACTTATTGCCTAAGTAAAGAGGATGTGGGTGGTTCAATTCATCCATATCTTACCTGAGTAGTACAAAATCATTTGCTCCAGTGTAACTCAGAAACATAATCCCAAAGATTATGTATCATATTATGCATCCCAATGTATGTGGATATGATGTAAATGTAAAGCTCAAATAGTGTTCCATAGCAAATTACATTCGCATCACAGTAATGATGAATTTATTGATCCCATATTTGTATCCTTTATTATTGTATTAGCACCGCTTTATAAAACCCTAGGAAGACCACATCTGGAATACTGCCACCAATTTTAGTCATCATACTACAAAAGAGATGTTGAGACTTTGGGGAAAAAAAATCAGGCAAGAACAACTAAGATGATCAAATGTCTGGAGACTAAAACATATGAAGAATGACCCCATGATTTGGGTTGGGCTAGTCTAAAAAAGAGAGAAGAATTAGGGATGACATGATAGCAGTAATCTAGTACTGGATGGGCTGCTACCAAAAACAGGGGGTCAAATTAATCTCCAAAGCATCAGAGGGCAGGACAAGAAACAATGGTTGGAAACTAATTAAAGAGATAAGCAATCTGTCATTAAGGAGAAACTTTCTAACCGTGCGAACAATTAACCAGTGGAATAGATTGCCTTCAGAAATCATGGGTGCCATCACTGGAGGTTTTAAAGAAGAGACTAGACAGTCACACCTGAAATAGTATAGGTGTTCCTCAGAGGTAGGTTCCTCTTTTGACCATACTGGTGCTGTACACGCACATTGCAATGTTTCGGAAGTTTGTGCGCACATCTTCTTGCAAGATTTTGAATGCGCAGAAGCAAAAATAGGTTTTTTAAAAAGGCACCACGCACGGACCAGAAAAAACAGCAACAGAGCTGTTTCGTGCAAATTGCGCAATTCATTCATTCATTCATTCATTCATTCATTTATTCATTCATTCATTCATTCATTCAATTTTTATGCTGCCCTTCTCCTTAGACTCAGGGCGGCTTACAATATATTAGTAATGTTGGGTGAACCGAACCCGCACAATTCGGGTCTGTACTGAATTTTGTGGTGTTTGGCATGCCGGACCCGAACCTGAATTTTTTAAAAAATTCATGCTTTGGTTCGGCATTCGTGCCGAACCTCGCGAAAGCCACTGCCCGGCTGTCCTCTGCTGAGAAGAGGGGGAGGAGCCGGGCACTGATGGTGGCGGAGGAAGGCGAACTCCAATGAGCTGTTGACTGGTCGGGAGGCTGGGACGGAGGCACAAAAGGAGCTGGGGAATCCCACAAAGAGATTCTGGTGGCGGAGCTTTGACGTCACGTATATTGGCAGGTTGCTAAGGATGCCAAGACGATCATTTCTTGGATTCCATGAAATCCAGGAAGTGATCACCTTGGCTTCCTTAGCAACCTGCCGGTATACGTGATGTCAAAGCTCTGCCCCCAGAATCTCTTTGTGGGAGGGATTCCCCAACTCTTTCAAAGGACCTCCCATTGCTTGCGGCACCGCTGCGGCGTCCTTTTTCGTAAAAATAAAAATAAATAAAAATTAAAAATCTGTTAAAATAAAAAACGATGGGATTCTGGGGGCGGAGCTTTGGTGCCACGGACCGTTCGGGTTCGGGTTCAGGTTCGGCCAAACTTTGCCCATCACTACATATTAGCAATAGCACTTTTTAACAGAGCCAGCATATTGCCCCCACAATGCTGAGTCAACCTTGAGCCAGTGATAAGATTTGAACCACTGACCTACAGATCTTAAGGAGAGGGATGGACCAAAAGACTCCAAGGTCCCTTCCAGCTCATTCATTCCATTCTATTCTTTTCAGGTCTTCCTCAAACAATGATTATAGGATCATTGATTGAGGCAGGGAATCATTGGGATTCCCTGCTTCAGTTTGTATAAAAGGATTGTTTGTGATCTCTGTTTATTATGATAGTCTCCTTTACATGAGGAAACCTAAGGAAATTTCCTACTTTACCTTTTCAGTTTTTTTACATGGAGCATCTAAAAGCCCTTTTGGGTAGAACTTGGAAAATGGGCTGAAATTGGTAGAACCTCAGGAAAATTCACAATATACAGCATCTGTACGCTTGTTCCAGAAAGTACTTACTGCTGCCTAAGATACCTCTGAGGGGATAATCCAGTAGACATTTTAGTCAGCAGATAATTTTGTTTTAGCCATGAAACTTGGGCTTTGATCACACAGTAGGATATGAAAGACTGGGGGTTTTGTGTAACAATCTAATTCCATTAAGCATAAGTAGGCAGCAAACTTTTCATTAGACTCCTTCCCTAGAGTTTTTATGCAGGTGCAGGACTTGCTTTTAAAGAACAATCAAATGTTGATCTGCTACAATCAACAGGATTTCACCCACCATCTTGTGGTTTAAGCCTGATGTTGTGGACTGATGGAGAACTGGTTCAAAGTCACCCACCCAACTTTCATGGCTAAAGTGGGATTAAAACTCAGTTATCAGATTTCTAGCCTATAATTTTAACCACTAAACCAAACTGGCTCTCACTCCCATTTTAACGATATAGAAAAGAGAAATAATATCAGAGGACACGCTTATGCAGGAAAGCTTGAAAGGATTTTGAACTTTAGCTGACTATTTCCATTAAAATAATGATTTCCATTAAAATAATTCACAGACTCTCAAATATTGTGAATCTAATGTTTCATTCAGTTAAAGGGGAAAAAATCAAATACTATTTTACCTCTAACAAATCTACTTCTTAAATTGTAATGATAAAAATTGCTTACATTAATAGTAGCTGATGTTCAAAAAGTTCATATCTGCTGGGAGATAGTTCAATGGCTAAATAAAAGTAGAAATCTATACTGAGACACCTCTTGATGATACCTGCATAATGTCTTGCATAATGTTTGTGTTGCTCTGAACTAATTGCTCTGACCCTAAACTTTTAGCACCTCGGCGAAACGCAACTGCAGCCACGTGAGCATATGATCCTGGTGTGGTCATTAAGTGGCAAAGCACACAAATGTCAATCATATGGTCATATGACTGCAGCAATTATAAATGTGAGGTCTAGTCTAAAATTACTTTTTAAGCATGGTCGTAACTTCAAAAGCGAAGTCGTTAAGTGAAGCCTACCTCTAATAGTCTGGCATGCCAGCCTTTTCAGATCAGGAGCACTTTGTCCCCAATTTCTGACATTATTAAACATGAATCAGCAGCTTCCCCTGAGTGATATATGAAGATAATCATTTCAACGTATATTTCAATTCCCCGGAGAATATGATTGATTAAGTATCAGAGAAAAATATGGGGATGAAATAATAATAATAATAATAATAATAATAATAATAATAATAATAATAATACATGGCTTACAAGTGGAACACTCAAAAAGGAGACAGAAGGACTAATACTGGCGGCACAAGAATAGGCCATTAGAACAAATGCTGTCAAAGCCAGAATTGAAAAATCAACAGACGATCCAAAGTGCAGACTCTGTAAAGAAACAGATGAAACAATCGATCACATACTCAGCTGCTGCAAAAGGATTGCACAGACTGACTACAAGCATAAACACGATGCTGTGGCACAGATGATCCACTGGAACTTGTGCCAGAACTACCATCTACCAGTGGCAAAGAACTGGTGAGATCATAAGCCCGAAAAAGTGGTCGAAAATGAGCAAGCAAGACTACTGTGGGACTTCTGACTTCAGACTGACCGAATTTTGAAGCATAATACACCAGACATCCTGATTGTGGAGAAAAAGAAAGTATGGATCATTGACATCGCAGTCCCAGGGGACAGCAGAATTGAGGAGAAGGAGCTAGAGAAATTAGTGAAATACGAAGATCTAAAAATTGAGCTGCAACGACTCTGGCATAAGCCAGTGAAAGTGGTCCCAGTGGTACTTGGCATGCTGGGCGCAGTGCCAAAGGATCTCAGCGGACATTTGAAAACCATCGGAATTGTCAAAATCTCCATCTGTCAATTGCAAACGGCCGCTTTACTGGGATCGGCAAACATAATTCGCTGCTACATCACGCAGTCTTAGGTGCTTGGGAAGTGCCCGACTGGTGATGAAATACAAAATCCAGCATAGTGATCTCGTTTGCTGTGTTGTATTGACATAATAATAATAATAATAATAATAATAATAATAATAATAATAATATTAATTAGATTTGTATGCCGCCCCTCTCCGAGAACTCAAGTCTGGTTTAAGGGGCTTCAAGTCTGAGGCAACCATTTTTAATAAGGCCTGGTTTGGTGTCACTGTTGATTTGTTTTTTAGATATCCTGTCAGATGATGCAGGATTCATATGATCAGTGGTGGGAAGCAGCTGGTGTGCCCAGGTACGCAGCTCTGGTAGGTCTGGTGAACCCAAGTGTGCAGCTCCAGTACATCTGGAGCTGTGCACATGTGCAACCAGTGAGATACTGGTGATATCTGCCATTTTTTGCTTCTGCGCATGCGTGGAAACAAAGAAATAGGGGGAAATCACCCAAATCTTGGGTACACGAGCATCCTCAAGCAAGTGAGATGTGGGTGGAAATCGCTACTTTTTTGCTTCTATACATGTGCGGAAGCAAAAAAGCATTAAAAATTGCTGAAATCTCACGTGAGCGTCCTCGCGCGAGCAAGATTTGTGCAAAAAGCAACGTTCACGTGAGATTTTAATTGCTACGCACGCGCCAATGCATGTGACCGCACAAAAAGTGCACCATGAGTGTTGGCAACTGGCAGTCCATCACTGCATATGGTGACTGCTTTCAAAAATAGCATCATATAAACATGTTGAGATCTCAGAGTTTCAGGGAAAAGAAAAGTGGAGGGATTCATTAAAACTTTACAATCAAAAACATATTATTATTTTGTTACCACTTTCAGGGTTATAGAATCAGCAATTGCAGTTTTGCAATGGCAGTGCTGCTTTTCCCCTTTTCTTTACTTAGATGGTTCCAGGCACTATTTAGCCTCAAATACATTGCCCTCTGTGCTTTTTGAAAAAAAGGACTCGTTCTTCTGCAACAGATGCACTTGGACATAAAACTGGGGACTGTGATAAGCATTTATCTTGCAGAATACACTCTGCACATGCCCAGAATAATAGGGATGAATATCTCCAGATCTCAGCATCTCTTTGCTTAAAACACTTAATAATATTAAAAGGACTTAAATTCTCCTACGCTGGAAAGCAAATCTCTTTCTCTCTCTCCTTCCCCCCTCTCTCTTTCACACACACACATTCTTACACACACACACACACACACACACACGGGATCACTTTATTTCAGAAACATACAAAAATAGGAGCTGCTTACTATACTAATTTAAGGAATAGATATAAAAACCCCTGGGGGAGGGGAAATCAAACAGATTTTCACAATCAAAACAGGCAGAGGTTTGATATTATTAAGGTTGGGGTTACCATTTACAAAGACCACTCTATTGTGGGGTAGAAAATTTTAATAATTAAACATACAAATATTCTGGAAAGGTTAGGATTGACCACATTGTTCTGACAAGGGGTCATGACCTGGTGGTCTCTTCAGCATAGGGGCTTTTCACCTTTAATGAAACCACTGAATAAAACTAATGATAAGAGCCTCAGAGATATATTCTATAACAGTCTTTGAAAAAACACGAGAACTATGGACTTCATTGCTCAGTATTTCCAAACAGCTTCTTTAGGCATCAGTATATATTTCACTTTTACTCCCATTTTCTCCCCCATCTCCTGGCCACATGAAGGTTGGACAAGGGACAAAAATCAGCAGGAAGCAATCCCTTCCCCACCTCCAATTCCCTCTACAGTGGTGCTAATGTTAGCTTTTTGGGGTTGGGAGCTGTCAGGGCATGGTGTCTTCACAAAAGTGATCTTATCCTGCTACACACAATGGTACAAATTTAGCCAGGGAGCAAGTGAATGGTCAAGTGTGTAGCGTGAACATGGCCATTGAATTCCCACTGATTCACTCACAAATAAGTTGGTACAGTACAAGACTGCTGTCTTGACAGATATATTGTGATTCAGCCTTGAGCCAACTTTGTCAGAACAATTTATTTCAGTTTTTTTTCTTTGTTTTTCCAAAACCTTTCAGCAACAAAGCGAGCACTGGCATTGGCTGTTGCTACATCGGAGGTAGTAGCTTCGGCTGCTTTATGATATCTTCATAGTCTTTTCTGTGCCATCTTCCTGTTTTTTCATTACAAACAAGCCTTGTTCTTCTCACAGCAGATCCTTTCTCTTTCAGCACTTTGTTGTTTCCAAAGAAAACTCTTTGGAATAGGTTTAATGGAGAACCTTAATCATTCTGATTATAGAAGGAAGAAGCTTCATAACAATATAACCTAATTGCAAAGGGGTGGTGAAATTCTCCAGGAAGTTCTTTTTGTGATGGTGGAATTCTCTGATTTGATTTAATTGATTTGTAAAGCATATAATATAAAATGTAAAGCTATTATCTTCAAGTTTTTTTTACAGCAGCAACAACTCATGAGAAACACTTATTTGATACAGGGAATAACAGTGGTTGTGAGGATGGTGATGGCAAACCTACACTATGATGAAAGCTTTAGAAAGCAGCACTTCTTTCCAGATGAGGGCAGAGGTTCATTCTCGGAGCTTGTGGGTTGGTTTCCAAATGTTTCGTTACCAGGCTGGATAACATGTTTGGAAAACGATCCACAAGCCCGGAGAAGGGATCCCTAGGCTCATCTTACACCTGAGATACAGATATTCATCAATATCACGTATTTCTTTCTAACCTATCATACATTTTCATTGAAGGTCTACGGCGGTTCTCCATCATCCATGTCATGGTAGTCTCAAAGGTACTTTGCAAAAGGCAACTAGGTTTTCTTGGCTTTTTCTCTCTTTTAAATTCACCCTCCCCCCTGAAAATGTTTCCCTTTTCATCCAAGAAGCTTCTTTAGTTCTCACTTCAGTTTTGATTTTCAGGGAAGCTTCTAAGGTCAAACAATGGGCAGACCCTACAAAACCCCGAGAGTCCTTTCTCTGGGTTTTGATTCTACTATATTCTTACTTAGTTACAGATTATTATCCAGTTAATCTCTGGGGAAGTGAAAGAGATGAGAGCTAAGAGCTCTTGACAAGGAAGCCCCCCCTTTTTTGGAGAGGCCATCCTAGCCCAAAAGGTGCCAGCAGTAAATTCACCGTTTCAATCTGCATTTGCAGAGGGTGGCTGACATGAAGAGACCTGGTCCCCATAATCTCGGTTGGAAGGACTCCAGAGATTTTTACCATTTTCTCCAATGAAGAAGCTAACAAGCTCTCTCTTTTGGGGAGTAAAACCAATCAGGAAGGAGGAACCCGGCTTCTAGCTTCTCACGAGCACTTACCAGCCTCCCCCCCCCTTCCGGACCACCCAGAAATCTTCCCCAAATGCCATCTCGTCTCCCCAGCTCCCCTTTGCGCCCATTTCCCCTTCGGGGAGCGCTATCTCGCTCTGGATGCCTCGCTCTCTTCCTTGGCTCAGCCGCTGTCGCCCCGCCCGCTCTGCCCTCCTCCCCTCTCCTCCCCCTCCCCGCTTCCTCCCCCCGCCCCCCCTCCACTATTAGTATTCCACTCCCGTCTCTGCTGCTCGCAGGAGCGCTTTTGCTGCAGCGCTCCCGACGTCGTTGGTTGGTTGCCTGCTTGTGTCGGCTTCTTCCTTGGCAGCCGGGTCGGGTCGGAGCCGCCAGGACCAGTGGGTTCTTCCAGGTCTCCACTTCGCTTGCTTCCCTCCTTCTCCATCGCCCACTCCTGAGGGCTTTGGCGAGGCTCCAGTTGGGTCTGCTCCGGGATCTCTATGGAGCCCAAGCATTAAGGGGACCGGGAGAGCCCGCAGCCTCGCCCCTCTCTGCCCCCCAGCTGGGCACGCGGAGGAGGGTACAGCGGTCTTCGCCAACCTTATCAGGAAAAGAGGGGGAGCAGGGGATGCTGTCTCCGCGACGCCCCCCCACTTTGGTGAGTGTGGGGACGAAAGGGTGAGGTTAGATGGTTGGGGTGGGATATTTTTTTTTGGTCGGGGGGGGGGTTGGAGGGTGGAAAGGGTCATGATCCAGCCCAGCAAAAGGATGGGAGACGGTATATGCAGCAGGATGGATGCCTTACCATGAAAGAATACGGGTGAAGTAGGGAGTTGAAAAGGTTAGACTGGGACAGTGGTTTTTTTTGGAGGGGGGAATAGGGCAAGCTGGAATTAATAGGAATGGAGAAGTAGGATGATGGATGGAAGTTGCTATGGAAACTGCACCATCTATACCCTGCTCAGTGGCTGAAAGATGCTGCTCTTCTACCTCCTTCTCCCCCCTCCCCCCATACTTGGCAACCCAACCCCCTTCTGTCCTTCCTGATGCTGCAGGCAAATATTCCCAATCCACTATTTTCCACTTAATTTACCCCACCCCAAAAATCTTCCTAGCCAGAATTCGGCCACTATGTCCTCTACAGAGCTCTCTACTAGCTCAGCCCCCTCCCCTTCATTGCTGGCTCCCATAGCAACACACGTTGCTTTCCCATCAAGCTGTGCTTAATACTCAGGTCTGATACCACACCCCCTCAATGGGAGGAGAATGCCTGTTGAGGAGCCCCATATATCCCTATCTAGGCCTGGTTCCAGCAAGCATCTCTGGGCTGGCTGCTTCCTGTCTTACTACAAGCCTTCCCTTATTGCCTGTCTGCCAATGGGTCTAAATCTCACTCCAGGAGTAAGAAACTTCTGCTTGGATCCCAATGACATTCCCGAGATTGTTAGGTCCCGTGAATAAATATACCAAAAAGTAAGTTCAGGGAAGTATCTATCCCACCCTCCCTACCTGCATTGTGGAATTTGGATGATATCCCCCATATAAACAATTCTGATCCCTCCCAATTAGTAAGATTATAAGATGATGAGAGAGGATACTAAGTTGGGATATGAAACTATCATAAATGTTCATCTGACTCATCTTCCATGAGCTAAAGTCTCTTAATCCTCTTTGAATTTTGGAATTTTCTTTTTCTCCATTTACCCTGAACCCCATTTCCCCCCTCATCTAAATATTGATATTGCCAATTTTCACCCTTCTCCAGATCTAAAATTCAATGCCTTTAATAGCTCACTTCCACTATTTGGATTTGACTACTTCAAGGCTTCAAGACTCGTCCTGTTTACACTTGATTGGCATTTTATCGTATCCCAGTAATTTGAAAAATAGAGGTCATAAAAGCAGCTATTTTTAATTTAGCCATCTCCCATTTTTCATACACTAGCCATTAAAAATTCCCAATTTTCAAATTTTGCTAGCTGCCTTGGAATATTTACCAGATTTTTTTTTAAAAAAAAAGTAATGCCAAAACTCCATTCATTGTTATATACTGGTTGTTTGTCTATCTAACTCTGAGTCCTTGTCTGTTGGTTTTTCTCCCACACTTTCTTCATTTTACCCTTTCCTTGTAATTATTTTAATTTTTCTAATCATTGTGCATTATGGGTAATTAACATGAAATTTCATAGGGCCTAATTCACAGCTGATGAAGGGCTAAAGCAGTGCCTGGATCCTATTGCTTAATACTGCAGATGGGAAAACAGATGACTGAATGTTCTTCCATGCAAGCAAGCAGGCTACATTAACCTGCACATGCTTAACCTGATTACTGAACTAACCCATTTCTGGCTTCACACAATACAATATAACATACATTCCATCAAAGAAACTGGATTTTTCTATGCAAAGCCACCAACATATTAGGTAACTGATCGAGATTAACAAGAATCAAAGATAACATTTTATTTGATTGGATCAAATGTATTGTGCAAGTTCAATTTCTGTGTAACAGAGAAAGTTAACCACAACTTTTCACCATAATATGTTCTTTTTTGGATACAGGGTCTTAAATGGAGAGGCATTAAATTATGCAAGCCTACACCTACAATTTGAAATGATTGCACATTTACATGAAATGAAGTTTTCTTTGTGTTTGGGTTGCAACTCCCAGAAAGTCAGTATAGCTAAAGGCTAATCTGAGTACACAAAACTACTAGCATGGCTGTGAAAACTATGATTTGCAATCTTGGCACCTTTTCAAGGTATCATTTGATACCATTTGAGAGGTTAGGTGAAGTGCAGTGGTAGCCATGCTAATGTTTTACAGTTTTAAAAAAATCCAAAGAGAGTTGGGATAACTTAAAAGTTAATCAGATTTATGTTATCACATTAATCTACTTTAGAGTTTCCCAACTCTAGAGTTTCTCAAATTTGATAATTTGAAGATGAATAGATATCAAATCCCAGAATTCCCCAGCCAGCATCTTCAAATTGGCAAGGTTGAGAAACATTCTTGGAAAGATTTTTGGTGGGATATTTCTATAATGGATTTGAAGGGAATGGCTACATTGCACTGGTAAATTTATGCCAGAAACTTCTAATCCTTAACCAGGGTTTACTAAATTCAGCCATTTTTCAAATTGTGCAACTTGTTGAACTGTAAAGTACAATAACCAAACATGTTAGATTCAAACAACAATCTAAGCCACAAAATCAACAAACATAAAAATGAATGTGACATTATTCAAGTGTGTAATGTGTGAATGCAGCTCATGTGCATATGTGACTTCCTTAACTTGCAAAGATTGAAAGATATGTTTGGGTTGGGAAGAATGGTGGGACTTAAAAATAAATATGGTCCGAAGATTTATGGGATTTACAGAAGGATCTTTCTGAACTCTCCGGGAGGCCCTGTAGAAAAATATTCATCTGAAGAATGTTTTCCCAAGCCAGCTGCCCTCTAGATATGAGAACCCCCCACAATCTCAATTTAATATGGTAGTTGTTGAGAATTCTTGGAGTTACAGCCCAGAAGAATAGCCAGAATAACATAGTTGGACAGGACTTTGGAGGTCTTCTAGTCCAATCTCCTGCTCAAGAAGGAAACCCTGTACATTTCAGGCAATGGTTGTTCAATCTCTTCTTAAAAACGAAGAAGGCTGATCTGCAGGCTTCTTTTTCTTTTTAGTCAGTTTCTCAATGTTAATAACACAAACTTGTATATATGAATGATGAGTGATTGCTCCTCTTGCATCTGCTTTGTGTGGCTGCCATAAGCAGCAGCAGAACCTCAGACACAAAAGAAGAACTTAATGAGAATAATAAGGTGAAGGTGCAAATGCTGATCCTTGGCTGAAACTAAGCAGGATTGGGCTTGGTCACTACTTGGCTAGGAAATTGTAATGCTTGGGACACTTTTGTGGGATACCACTTGAGGAAGAGCATGGACCCTCTACAAGAAATCAATATGAATAGAAAGCCAAGGTGGAGCATCTTTGAATCAGAATCCATAGGATTCTGATTCAAAGATGCTCCACCATGCCTTTCTATTCATATTAGTTTCCTGTAGGGGGTCCATGCTCATAGAAGTTATGTGGAAGTGAAAGATGGGGACGATATTCAAGAATTAAGGGCTACACGCTACTTAAAGGCAATTGTTTTGCAGTGGAACAGGGTGAAGGGGTTTTTTTTACATAGAGTGATGAAAAAGGAGATAACAGAATTGAACTACTGATAAAAGAAGGAGGCGGTTATTTAGGAACAGACTACTGATAAATTTAGGCTATTTTCCAATATTGGCATCTTATGCGGGATTCATTCTCCACAATTGTAGTGTAAGCTACAATTGAGTTGGCTAGCTGGCTTCACTGTATTGTATTGTGGAAAGCCAATGATTGTCTGGGCATGATATATGCATGAGCCCCTTCCAGCAAGCCATGGTGTGGTGTGTTTGTTTGGGTGCAGCACGTAATGTGGACCAAGCCATTTTATCTTGTTAGCTTAGATTTAGCATATTTATTAGAAATTAGTCAGTGAATTGAATAACAGCTCCCAGCATCCATGGACAAACTGGCTAAAGATAAAGGGGGATGTGGTCCAACGCCTTTGGGAAAGAAGCACTGGACTGGGCTATTCTGGCCCAACCAAGAGTTACTTTTGTCTTTCTTGCATGTTTATTTTGGGGGGTGAGGATGGGTTCTGCTGGATTATCCAAAGTTAGGGTTTGTTTCTCCCCCCACCTCCCAGAGGCTCAACAATCCTATGAAGGAAAGGGAGATGTATTCCAGAATGTATAGATTATGATACTTTATGAAAATGGAATATTGTGTAGCCATTTAGTATGGAGCATGCAGTGGGTGTGTGAACATCTCTCTGTGGCACACATTTACAACCGTGAGTGCTGCTGTGGCTCAAAGGGGAATGGAGGGGGGCTGAGGTGGAGGCCTGTTTTGCTGCTTAATGTCAGGGGAGGCCCAGATAGAGGCCTGGTGATGCTTTCGGGATTAATTAGCATTGCAAACAGTCAAACTGTTAACCGTGAAGGCTTTGGCCTGTATACATAAATTTGGGGCATTTTTTAAAGCGTGTTTGCTTGACCTCTGCATATGATATGTATAAAATATAAAACTCTACATTGCTACAGCTACTAGAAAAAGTGGCCAAGAGCATGTGCTAGAAACAGTTGCCATGGCAATGGGAGATAGAAGAATAGGGATAAAAAGAAAAGAGTGAGAACCCAAAGTAGATGTTTCCTTGGTTGCTGCTTCTTCCTTTCGCTCCATTTCTCAACATTTTGCCAATAAGATACAAGACAGTATATATTAGTCACTACAGCAGAGTCAAAAATGTATTTTCTAACATGGGTCACCCAGAGTGTTGGGCTTCAATCCCATTATCCTCTGCATATGATGGGAAATGTAACTCAATGCTTCTGCAAGGTACCAGTGGCAGCTGGCTCAATTTTAGGGACAAGGGAGGAGAGAATTTTGATTCTCCTTCTTCTCCATAAATAATCTCTATCTTTTTCATTATATATCTGGTTGATCTGGAAGAAATTGCCTCATACTGTATTAAGTGCAGGGAAGGAAACTACAATAAATATGTTATAAAGGACGGTGTGGCATTTGAATCATCTTGTAGCGGATGAAAGTGTCTATCTGCCTTTCTACATGGAATAGTAGATTACACTCAGTGGATTAAATCACCAACTACATGGATAGGTTCACATTATAAAGTAAGCTAACGTGGGGTTTAAATAGTTCGTGGCTCAATTTGTTCTGGAAACCATATTCTCATATTTAACCATAATATGATTCTTTGTTGGGCATTCAAGTTATGTGAATACAATAATTATATTTTGAATTCAGCATAAATTTATAATTCTATGCCCAGTTAGGATATTGCCAGTCTAGGAAAATGCAGTCTTCTAGCAGTAATCATTTTACATGTTTAGCTAAGCTCTTACACATAACGTTTTAGGAGATATGCATTAAGAAGACATTTATCAGGTGAGTTGATTAAGAAAGATTCTCAAGTCTTCCTTGGCAGCAACTGGAGCAACTGGCAGCAAGTACTGGAAGCCAAAGAGGGTATAGGATTATATAACTAAAAAAGGATATTAAGACATTCAGCCATCTAGTAAGCACCAAAAATTGTCAATGAGAATTTTTTCTAATTTTAATTTTTTATAAGTACTGATAGACTTAGTCCTTGATTTGCAACTATTTGTTTAGCATTCATTCAAAGTTATAATGACTCTGCAAAAAGTGACTTACTACTTGTCTTCACACTTACAACGTTTTAGCATCCCCACTGTCATGTGATCAAAATTTGGGTGCTCGGCGGCTGGCTTGTATTTAGGAGAGTTGCAGAACCCAAAGATTGTGTGATCATCATTTGTGATCTTCCTCAGTGGCTTCCGACATGCAAAATCAATGGAGGAAGCTGCAATCAACTTACCAACTGTAGTAAATTTACTTATCAAAAAAGGTCATAAAATTGGGTGCAATTCATTTAACAATTGCCTTCCTTAACAATGAAAATTCTAATCCCAATCGTGGTTTTAAATTGAGGACTAGTTGTAGAAGTTATCTTTTATTAAATAGAATGAGAACTTGATCAAGAAAAATGGAATTTTATTTTTGCTTTTCGCTAACTAGTAGTAGACGACTGTCAGATCTGAAAACTCTCATTTGTATGTCTAGCTATCTTCCTTAAATACCAAGTCAGACTCCAAACAAGGCAACATATAATTGGGAGACTGTTGTTTCCTGACTAGGTCATTGTAAGTATTGTATCTACAGAAATCACTTTGTAATCAATTAAAACGACACCATTTTTTCTTGGATCTCAGTTTTATTTTCTCTTATTTTCCTCAACTTCGGCTAGATATTTGAAACATTTATTCTCAGTATTACTGACTTATAGCTGATATTACACAAAACGCCAAGACTGTCAGGTAAGGAATTATAAGTGGCAATTTATAAGAAAACTTAGGTGACTTTTTCTTTCCTCTGAAAGAACAAAGCTGTGGACTAACTTTTTCTTTTGATCACAGTTCATGCACAATATAAATTGGATCTGTTATTTGGGAATCAATCAGTTCTCTTGACTTTCCTAAGGGGCTAATTTTATACCATTTGGGAGGCATTGATTTATGTATGTGCCTATAAGTACTTCAGAGAGGCAACCTAAAGAAAAAGAAAGAAAGAAAAGAAGGTAGCATCAGGGCCATTGGAATACATTTATTCCTTACAGAAATATATTGAATTTCCAGGATTCCTCAGAATGCATTAAACCAAAGGTGATTGGTGAACTACCAAGTAATTTTAGCAAAAGATCTCCCAAGTGTCCGGAAATGAGTTGTCCTTCAAAATAGCTGCAGAATCACATTAATATCCATTACATTTCAGCAAAATTTAAGAGAGAAGCAAATTATTATCATTGATCCTATTTCATTATCCTGACATTTTCCACTCTGTTCCTAAAAAGAAATGATCTTTTCTGACCACGTGCACAGGACTTAAAATAATGTTAATTCTTGAACAGCTGCTTTTAAGGTACAAACATTTTTGAATGTGGCTGAATGGTGTTCATGGATGCTCAATACAAAAAAACAACAAAAAACAACCAGTTCTGGGCCACAGTAATCCAGAAGACCAGCAGATGGCAATTATGTGATCCAGAAAACTTTAACTCCTTGTGGCTAACTGGATTTCTGCAGCCCAGACCCAGTGTCCTTTAAGTAAATATTTTTAATTGAATTTAATTGAACCTGAGTAATTGTTGGTGCAATTTTTGGCATAGGGAGATCATGAAAAGTCTTGGAGATAGCTTTTGCTCCCCCATTTTTTATTAACAAGGAATGAATACTTTTATTAACAAGGCAATTGTGTAGTGCTCTTCCTGAGTGCTTTCTCTTGTTACTCTGTAATATTCAGAACCCTTGAGTTAGGACAATAATGTTCTCATTTAGAGTTGAGTTCTGTTTCTTATGGACAAGTGGAAAAAACTTCAGGATAACAAATATTGGGGCAGGAGAAAATTGAGTTAACAAAAATGAAGCAAAACCCAAACAATGCAGTAAGAATGGGTCACATCCATGGACTATGGTCCTCAACTTAATAGAGGCTGCTGATTATGATGGTAAGTTATGATGATCATAAAAAGGATCACCCACCTGACTGATTTTCACTTGTTAAGTGAATGCAATAGTCATTAAAAGTGAATTGATTTTGTCGTATATTAGTAATTTTACTTTATGGACTTTTTTTCTGAAAACCAGAAGTCAGTATCAGTTTTTGGCAAAAACATTGTAAAACATTATTATTATTAATAGCTGTGGTGGTGGTATAGTGGTTAGAATGCAGTACTGCAGGCTACCTCTGCTGGTTGCTTGCTGCCAGAGTTTGGCGGTTCAATTCTCACCCGCTCGAAGTTGACTCAGCCTTCCATTGTTCTGAGGTGGGTAAAATGAGGACCCAGATTGTTGGGAGCAATAGGTATCCAGATCACTTGCCTCCCCCCTGCACCTCTGCCACTGTCTGCCGCTAGTTTCGCTGTGCAAAAATGAGCCTCCTGCAGCCAACTACTGCTGTAGCCCACTATGGGATTTCCCATGTCCCATGTGGTGTGTCTGGATTGCCTTCCCTCAGATCTCTGCCTCTGTCTGCTGCTTCCACAGGTATTCAGCTCATCTATGCTGCACGGGCTGCAGGTGCTGCCAGACATTGTCGGCCTGCGAGTGCTCGCCACCTCCTATTTTGGCCATGCCCACTCCTGTTCACTAGATCTTATTTTTAGGGGAGGACTTATAATAGGCGCACACATAAAGACAGACTTGGGCTTATTTTCGGGATAGGTCGTATTTTTGAGGAAACACGGTAAGTGCTATTGCTAAGACATAAGCCAAAAACACTGCAAGTGGCTCTAAATGCAAGCCAGTTACCGAGTGCCTGAAATGCAGTCATGTGACCAAGGGTGCAGCCATGAACACTTCGCAACTGAGTCGTAAGTACCCAGGGAAATCTGTTGTAATTTTGACAATTGCTAAGTGACTGGTTGTAAATCCAGGACCAGCTGTAGTGATTGGCTGGTCTACAGTATCTGTGAGTGTATGAGTGAGAAATAAATAAAAAGGAAAATGGAATTCTAAATAAAAATTCCCCATCCTATATCATTTAATAGTGAGGTGTTGTTTATTCTCTAGAGATATTTTGGGGAGATTAAAAGAGAAGAGAGATGCTGAATTAGCGGGAACTAAAAAGTGAATGGAGACGTTTTTAGCTCAGACTAGCATAGCATTATTTCAAATTTGTTCATATAAATTTGATAGTGCCAGATAACTGGCCTAAGGCAAAAAGTTCTTTTTGCATTTGTTACTTTATGGAAAAGGCTCTATAGTATAAGACAATTAAGACCCATCAGTCAGCAGTCTCAAGAGTGGTACAGTAGTCTGCATGATAGACTAGCATTGTTGAGATGCAGACTCAGATCACAAAACAGCCATAATATTCTACAATAGTTCTGCTCACCAAGCGTGCTTAGCTATATCAGATGAGTAAGAAATGCATTTGCAAAATACGCTACATTATTGTTAACCTTGTTTGATTCTGAGAGACGTGTTTAGGGTGTTGTGCAAACTTGATCTCTGCAATTAATTTATGATTCAGTGTAGGGTCTGAAGCCAGAAAATAGGCTAGGTCAGTGTGTTGTGTGAATGTAACCATGAATCTAGGTCTATTAAGTACAATTGTCTTGCAAGAATACAGATGCTTTCCCCTCTCTTGCTATATAATGCTTTTTTTAAAAAAAGACCTGTGATTAATTCTGGGATTTTCTACATGGGGCTACCTTTGAAGAGTGTTCAAATAGTGCAAAATGCAGCAATGTGAGCTATTGTGGGTCTTCCAAGATTTGCCCATATTTCAACATTATTCCGTGAACTGCATTGGTTGCCGATTGGTCTCCGGGCACAATTTAAAGTGTTGGTTATGACCTGTAAAGCCCTATATGGCTTAGGACCAGATTACCTACGGGACCGTCTTCTGCCTCATGTATCCCAGTGGTCAGTTAGGTCCCACAGAGTCGGCCTTCTCCAGGTCCCATCGGCCAGCAATGTCGTCTGACGGGACCTAGGGGAAGAGCCTTCTCTGTGGCAGCCTGGGCCTTTGAAAGAACTCCCTCTGGAGATACGTACTGAACCCTCCCTCCTGACTTTTCGCAAAGCCTTGAAGACTGATCTCTGCTGGTGGGCATGGTGGGTGGGCATGAGTGCTGAGACCTAAAGCCGGTTAGTGTTATGAGTGGCTTGATCCAGTTGGGATGAATGTGGATGGTTGTGTTAGAATAAATGGGTTTTTTAGAACTTTTTAGTTATTTTAGTATTTTAATATTAGATTTCTACACATTTGAACTGCATTTATTATGTTGTACGCTGGCCTGAGGTCGTTGAGAAGGGTAGCATAGACATCAAACAAACAAATAAATAGTTAATTTTTTTTTCTTTACAAGCAAAGCAATTGGCCCTTTTTCATACTTCTGGTAAAAGTCAGATTTGTCCATGCTATGCACAGCCTGCAACTTTGAATGTTCTGCTCCTATGTGAAAAATGTCATTGACTAGGTTAAATCCAGCCTATCCTGTTCTTTTGTTTTCCCCACCCTGTCTGGCAGATGCTGCTGAGAAGCCCCAAAACAAGGCATGATTTCCTATCAACTGTTTCTCCATAGTCTTTGTTTCTTCAAAGCCATAGTGCACCTGAAACCTGGGGATCTATTTTGTTAAAATAGCTAACAACTAGTGTTGGGCAAACCGAACCTGCAAAGTTCGGGTTCGTGCTGAACTTTGCAGTGTTCGGCATGCCGAACCCGAACCCAAACTTTTTAAAAAGTTTGGTTAAAGTTCGGGTTCAGGTTTGGCAGAACACCACGAAATGCCGCCGCCCAGGAGGAGAGTGGGGAATCCCATCGTGGGATTTCCCACCTCCTTTTGCTTGCGGTGCTGCAAGCAAAAGGAGGTGGGAAATCCAACAAAGGGATTCCAGGGGCGGGGCTTTGACATCACAGAGACTACTTCCTGACTGGCCGAAACGTGGAGGAAGGAGTCTCCGTGACGTCAAAGCCCCGCCCCCGGAATCCCTTCGTGGGATTTCCCACCTCCTTTTGCTTGCAGCACCACTGCGGCATCCTTTTCTGTAAAAATAAAAGGAAGCAAAAGGAGGTGGGGAATTCCCCACCTCCTTGTTTATTTTTACAAAAAAGGACGCCGCAGCAGCTTGCCGCAAGCAAAAGTTCGGGTTTGGCGAACTCACCCAAACTTCACGGCAAAGTTTGGGTGAGTTCACCGAACCTGAACTTTGTTGGGTTTGCCCAGCACTACTAACAACCTTTGATTGTCATGTTACTGAGAACTGTAACTCCATTAGAGATTATCTTGAATGGGGCATTATAGGGTGAGTCACCCATAACAATAGAATACATGTAGACATGAAACATTTCATTTATATTCCTTAGCATCCTCAGACAGTGCTTCTGAAATTTGTCAACAAAAGTCTATTTGGGGTGTCAAAGATTTTTTGATTTTCCTAACTTCTGCTCCCCATTCCTGGAATGGTCCCCAAATCATACCATTATGCACCATGTTGTTATTGAAGGACCTGGCTTTCTTTTTAAAGCATGGAAATGTGGTTAGTTTGTTTCCGAAAGATTTGTTGTTTCATTGCCACATTTAAAATCTACCTCTTATACCTGAGAATAGGTAGAAAAAAACCTCGGGCCTTTCCTTTCTGTTACTACTTTTCCATTGGAACATTGGTCTGCAGCTGGCCAGGAAAAGTAGGTGTCCATCACTAGGTTAGTAGGACATCTGTATCCATTATTTTCTGATTTGTTTCCTACTATGTAGAGGCAGGTGTTTCTGAAAAGCCTGCAAACAGTGCATGATTTCTTATCAACTATTTTCTTTTGCTGGTGTTACTGGTTAGCAAACCAGGCCTGGGTATGAATTTTCACAGAATCTGGGTATGAATTTGTACTGAGAAAGGATTCCAACTCCAAATAATGAGATGCAATTTTACTCCCACCCACACCAGGAGATTGTTGGCAGCCCAGTCTGCAAATGGCTGTCATGGTTGTAGATCAGTTTCTAATCTTTTTTTGGCCCTGCCCCACCTAAGCATCTCTAAAATCCTGAGGCCTCCCCACCCATAACATATAATTCTTATTGTTCAAAAAGTGAACTACTTACACAGAGGAAGTCTAACAGGCCATTAACTAGGTTTAAAAAGGTTGCAGTTGCCCCCAATAAAAATGAAATTGCCCCCCTGTGGGGCATAGGCCCCCATTGGGAACCAGGGGTATACATGATGGATCTCTAGTACCTGGATAGATCCTTGGGTGTCTCTTTAAATACACATGATTGGTTATGAATAAATAAGAAAAAGAAATTCCTGAATATATATGTGTGATTCTTAGCTGAGCTCAAGCACCTTCAAAAAAATAAAACATTTGTTTACAAAAGAAGATACAAGTTTCCTTTTCTTTCCTAGAGAAACTAATATAAAGTGAGAAAAAGCAAAAACAATCAAATAGAAAAAGTGTAAGAAAGAAAAAAAATCAAAGTAAAATAGAAAAAATGATACAAAGAAGTACCTTCCAATCTTCTTAACAGCAGTTATAATTATAGACTTATTTCTTAGTCCATGGTTATAACATAACTCTCTTCTTTCTATAATCTATCCCGTCTATTCATCTAAACCATTAATCATAAATTCATTTTTTTCTCTTTTATGGAAAAAAAATCTGTAAGGGCTTTCCAATCAGCAATAAACTTAGAGACTTTTCTTTGATTAAAGAAGTCAGTTCTATCAGTGAGCAATTTCCACACCCGCTGATATGTTGCACTGCCAGGTTAAGAATTTGAGAGTATTAATTACAGGCAGCAATTTGGCAAGAAAGAGAGGGAGGGAGGGAGGTGGGCACTGATACAGTTCTGCCCACAACTCTTTAAGTAGTGGGCAGAACGGGTGGTTTGGCAGAAGGAGGGGACAAATTGAATCAGTAGATGCAAGGATAAAAAGTTGCTTTCCCTTTTACATTGCTAATGCTCTTTGTAGGAAGTGGAAATTTAAAAACAAAATGGTTGGGGTATATTGCCATGAAGGATATGGAAATATTCTGAAAAATTTGAATTATAATCCCCTTGTGACTGCAAGGAGAACATATATGTCAAGGTGAAATGCTATGGGTTCAACCTGGCTTGTGCGTGCAGGTAGCAGTGGCCACTGGTGGTTTGGAGAACTGGTAGGGGCGGAATTCAATTCAATTCAATTCAATTTATTAGATTTGTATGCCGCCCTTCTCCGAAGACTTGGGGCGGCTCACAACAATAATAAAAACAATATTCCAGTGAAAACAAATCTAGTATTAAAAAGCACATAAAACCCTATCATATTTTAAAAAGCAAACAACATATACATACCCAAACATAAATATAAAAAAGCCTGGGGAAAAGGTGTCTCAACTCCCCAATGCCTGGAGGTATAGATGGGTCTTGAGTAATTTACGAAAGACAAGGAGTGTGGGGGCAGTTCTAATCTCCGGGGGGAGTTGATTCCAGAGGGGCGGGGCTGCCACAGAGAAGGTTCTTCCCCTGGGGCCCGCCAAACGACATTGTTTGGTCGATGGGACCTGGAGAAGGCCAAATCTGTGGGACCTTATCGGTCGCTGGGATTCATGCGATAGCAGGCAGTTCCGGAGGTCCTCTGGTCCAATGCCATGCAGGGCTTTAAAGGTCATAACCAACAGTTTGAATTGTGACCGGAAACTGATCGGTAGCCAATGCAGGCCACGGAGTGTTGCAGAAACGAAGGCAAATCTAAGAAGCCCCACGATGGCTCTTGTGGCCGCGTTCTGCATGATCTGAAGTTTCCGAACACTTTTCAGAGGTAGCCCCATGTAGAGAGCGGTGCAGTAATCGAACCTCGAGGTGATTAGGGTAATGGACGGACAGATGGAATTGTCCTTGGGAGGCAAGACCCACAGCCACTCCGTCTTATCTGGGTTGAGTTTGAGTTTGTTGACACCCATCCAGGCCCTAACAGCCTCCAGGCACCGGCACATCACTTCCACTGCTTCGCTGACTGGAAGCATGAGACTCTGCCCACCCACCCAGATGTCACCATTTTGTTTTTAACCTGCACATGCGCAAAGCCTCCTATGCATGTGCAGAAGGTGAAAAAGTGTGTGTGATGATGGCATGTGCTTGCCTCCGAAGCAGTAGGGAAGGTAAGCATATTTTACCGCTGATATATATTGCAACACCACCACCCCAAACCCTTATATGATCTCACATATGCACCTACACACACGTACAGGAAGTTTCTCTGATACGTTCTATAAGAAAAAAAAGCTTTAAAAAAAATTAGCTGTTCTGTCCTGGAAAAAAAGCAGTGGAAAATTATGCTAGAAAAATCTTGACTGGGATTTGAAAACAGCATGAGATTCTTCGCTCAAAATTCTTTATGGTACTCCTCTGCATGTAACTTCAGTGGAGCGCATTGATATGATGTGGGCAGAACAGTTTATTCTGATAGATGGATTTTGGCAAGCAATATAAAGAATGGGAGAGTAGGGAAAAGTTCAGAAAAATGGGGATGATGTGGAATTTCTCCAGAAGGTTGTAACCTAAAGCTACTGGAAATATAACCTGCAGGTTTGACCCACATTTGTTTCCCTTCCTCTCTAGCACGTAGTGCAGTGGGTAGCAAGTTAGCTTCATTTTTAGACTGGGAAACATGGAAGAGAGCATGGAAATCCCAAAGCTTGCCAAGGGGAAAAAAAAGCATATTCTGAGAAACTTACTGTTTATTCGGAACACACAAACTCCCACTAACTCTCACTGTTAAATAATTTTATAGGTTTTTATAGCTTCAAAACTTATGCAAATATTTTATTTGCTTCATTGCTCAAATTAAAGCTAGAATTAGAAGATTAAGAGACAATTTTCCAATATGTCACTTCTGTCTCTTAAAATTCCTTAAGAATTTTGCTGCTGGTTTGACTCTTAAAATTCTTTCCTTTTCATCCTTTGCTTGGCCAGCTTGAGATTTCAGATGTTGCAACACCTGACTCATGTTTCCCTTGTGCCATTCCATGATGTGAGTTTGGGATTTATTCTGGGGCGAAATGGATACATGAAGGTTTTGCCTTGACATGGGCTAATCATTTGCAGTCTTATTTTCTTTCTGTAAAAACAAAAGTGCCGATCATGCCTATCTAGTAGAATGTTGAAATTGTGCCCATATGCAATCTATATAACTACAGGGGTAATGAAACTTCCAACCAAGCAAAGCAATCAGCTAAAAGGAAACTGAAGTTCAGATTATTAGACAAATAATTAAAATACAAGATACAAGATGTAAACAGAAACTTGAGAAAATATAAATCAAAGCTTGCCATGATATGATTACATTTTTAAAAAATCTATGTCTCTCTATTTTGTATTAGCAAATTGTTATAAAATGAAGAAGTTGATAGGCAATAAAAGAGGTAATATCATAATAATAATAATAATAATAATAATAATAATAATAATTATTATTATTATTATTATTAATTGGATTTGTGTGCCACCTCTCTCTGTAGACTCGGGGCGGCTAACAACAATGATAAAAACAGCATGTGACAATCCAATAATAAAACAGCTAAAAACCCTTATTTATAAAAACCAAACATACACACAAACATACCATGCATAACTTGTAATGGCCCAGGGGGAAGGAATATCTCAACTCCCCCATGCCTGGCGGTATAAATGAGTCTTGAGTAGTTTACGAAAGACAGGGAGGTTGGGGGCAATTCTAATCTCCGGAGGGGAGTTGGTTCCAGAGGGCTGAAGCCCCCACAGAGAAGGCTCTTCCCCTGGGCTCATCCACCCACCCACCCATCCATCCATCCATCCATCCATCCATCCATCCATCTATCTCCATCACCCCCTCTATCCACACCTCCACATCCATCCGTATCCCTATCCCTCTATCTCTGTGGCTGTCTAGAGGCTGTCAATTAGCTGTTAGTCGTTTTATGGCAAAAGTGGGCAATTTCTATTAGATCATGAGTTACAATTATATTTCCTGACCTGTAACCCTATCAACAGTCTTTTGTTTATGATAATATCTGTGAAAGTGATGGGACTGAGCATTTTTGACCTGGATTTTGGTTTGTTTTATATATTTGATTGATGGCTAAATTTTTTCAGACACATTTTTGGTCCATTTTCAGAGTTGGAAGGGAGTTCCAAAAGTGGAAATTAGAGCAGTCCAGTGGCTTTCTGATCTTACCCCTATCCTTGATTGTTATGATCAAACTGATGCTTTGACAGAGTAGACATCTATTCTGGAAAGCAAATATGGATAATATGAAAATATTTATCCATCTTCTCCTCCCCCCAATGGTTTCATTCTATGCCCACCTCCCTCCCGATTTGCTGACTTAGATATTGGACATCCTATCCAATCAGAGATCATAGAGTGAATAGGATGGATATCTTGCTACATCTGATGGGATTGTTTCATAGTAACTGTCAATCATTAAAAAAGCCATATACAGTAATACCTCATGATACGAACTTAATTGGTGCAAGGAGGAGGTTCGTAAGACGAAAGGTTCGTAAGACGAAACATTGTTTCCCATAGGAAACAATGTAAAGTCAATTAATTCGTGCAACCAAAAACCCCCCCGCAAAAAACCGGCTTTCGGCGACTGCTGGGAAGCCGCACGGCTGTTTTAAAAGGTGACAGCCGGCCTGGGGGGCTTCCCAGCATCCCCCTGAACACGGGTTCGGGGTTCGGGGGGTGCTGGCAAGCCCCCCAGGCCGGCTGCGACCTTTTAAAACACCCGCGCCGCTTCCCAGCTGTCTCCTGAAGCCAAACGCTAAGCCGAACTTCCGCGTTCGGCTTCGGGAGACAGCTGCGAAGCGGCGTGGGTGTTTTAAAAGGTCGCAGCTGGCCTGGGGGGCTTCCCAGTAACCTCCTGAACCGAACCCGGGGTTCAGCAAAATTTTGCCTCTTCTTACGAACTTTGTTCGAGTTACGAACCGGCGTTCGGGAGGCTTCTGGGAAGCCCCGCCGCCCGGCTGTCACCTTTTAAAACAGCCGCGCGGCTTCCCAGCAGTCTCCAAACGCCGGTTCGTAACTCGAAAAAAGTTTGTAAGAAGAGGCAAAATTTTTCTGAACCCTGGGTTCGTATCACGAGTTGTTCGTAAGACGAGGGGTTCGTATCTTGAGGTACCACTGTACAGTCAAAATCTATTTGTACAATTAGACAATCAGGGCACTTTATATGTTTAGACAGGAAGAGCACCAATAAGGGCAAATGAGAAAGAAAACAAGTAATAGAAATCAACAAACGGGACCAATTTTAAGCAATCAAAAATATTCATCAAAACGGATGATTAGTTGAAAAAAATAAAAGGTATTTATGTTCAATGAACATGGAATGCCCTACACCAATCAATTTGTAAATAAATGTGTTTACTGCACTTGTCCTTCCCCCAATTTGTCCTTGTTGACAAAACCATTTTGCTAGATTTTGAATGGAGATTATTTTATTTTATGGTATCTAATGAAATAATTTCCTATATAACATTTTGACTTCTTACTGCATTATTAGATCCATATTGTATTTTCCTGGAAAGAAGCATTTATTTCACAGAGATTAGGAACTAAAATACAAATAAATGTCCTGCAAGCTGTTTCCCATAGTTTATGAAAAATCAGGGAGAGATGCTTTAGTGTAAATATAGAATATAGGACTAGGACAACTTGCCAATCGTTGTAGCCATTCAACATAGTCATGTTATTGTGGCCAATTTACCACTGCCAATTCACCTTGGCCAGTCCACCTTGGCCATCTTGTAATGCCAGTTTGCCATGGCATTCCATGAGGGATAAGTCAATGTGATAAATGTTATCTACTTCTGTTTCTTTTACATCGTTTCCATTGACAAAAATGGAAGTGATCGCAAAGAAAAAGTGGTACTTAACATTTATCATGTTGAGTTATCCTGCATGGAATTGTCCATGTGGTGAGTTGTCCCATTCCCAATGGAGAGGTGAAAAATGGGACTGCGTGGTCCCCCGTATTTTATAATAACATTGAGTGAGTAGGGTTCAGTAGGATACATACAGACCGTGAAGTTAAAATGCACATCCCTTTATGTTGAATGGATAATTTTATATGATAGGAAAAGAATGGCAGCTATACTTTTTTTCAGTATCTACAATTTTTCCATCTATGCTCCAGCACATCCTAAAGAAGGTTCTAGGTTCCAAAGTAATGACTTTTTTTTGTACAGGCAGTCCTTGTTTAGTGGCAGCAATTGGCAGAGCAATTCAGGTGTTAAGCTGCGTGGTTGCTAAGTAAACTGCAACTGTTCTTATAATCTTTCTTCAGCTTTCCTTTGCTTTATAGATCTGTGATGGTCATCATTGTTGTAACTGCAAATGATCACTATTTGAGGATTTTTTTTATGCCATCCTTTGGATCAGGTCTCCATCCACTGCAGCTTCCTGTATCCTTCCTGCAAAGATAGCTTCCAGCTATCAAACAGCTCCACACCCTACATAGAAATAATTTTAGAAGGGAACGTGGAATAAACAGTAGATTTCCCCTTCCCAATTTTGCACAACCCAATTCACATTCTATATGTAAGCACAAAGTATTCAATTTGAGATAGCGCTGTGCTGAAATTTGCTTTGTAATATTACAGACCTTTGCAGGATGAGATATTCTCTTTGCACTGCTTGAAAAAAAAAACCTAGTGGAAAGCTGTCACTGTGGTTGCTGTTATTTTCTACATCTTTCCACCACTCCGAATCTTCCTTAACTTTTCAATATTTTCAATCTGAAAAAGGCTGTGGGAGGAAATCTAGCATGAGATGTTTTATTTTGGGATTGAATTGAAATACTATATCAGAAGTCAAGGAAGTTGCATATACAGTGATACCTCGTCTTACAAACGCCTCGTCATACAAACTTTTTGAGATACAAACCCGGGGTTTAAGATTTTTTTGCCTGTTCTTACAAACTATTTTCACCTTAGAAACCCACCACCGCTGCTGGGATGCCCCGCCTCTGGACTTCCATTGCCAGCGAAGCACCTGTTTTTGTGCTGCTGGGGTTCCCCTGAGGCTCCCCTCCATGAGAAACTCCACCTCTGGACTTCCGTGTTTTTGTGATGCTGCAGGGGAATCCCAGCAGGGGAATCCCAGCAGTGCAAAAACGGGCGCTTCGCTGGCAATGGAAGTCCGGAGGTGGGGTTTCCCAGCGAGGGGAGCCTCAGAGAAATCGCAGCATCGCAAAAACACAGAGGTCCGGAGATGGGGTTTCAAGGACTTCAGTGTTTTTGCGATGCTGTGATTTCACTGAGGCTCCCTTCGCTGGGAAACCCCACCTCCGGACTTCCGTTGCCAGCGAAGCGCTCGTTTTTGCGATGCTGGGATTCCCATGCTGGGATTCCCCTGCAGAAAACACAGAAGTCCGGAGGTGGGGTTTCCTATGGAGGGGAACCTTAGGGGAATCCCAGCAGCACAACAATGGGCACTTCAACTGGCAAAAGGGGTGAATTTTGGGCTTGTATGCATTAATCGCTTTTCCATTGATTGCTATGGGAAAGATTGTTTTGTCTTACAAATGTTTCATCTTAAGAACCTCGTCCCGGAACCAATTAAGTTTGTAAGACAAGGTATCACTGTACTAGGAAGATGGTTATATAAGGAATGAATATATTTGCATACCCACACCTGGAATCCTTTAAAATAACACAATAATACACTAACCACAGCAATTTCACTCCAATATTCTTTTTCAAACTAAGCTTCAGAAAGAAATGCCCTCTCATCAAATTAGTTGAGAAATCCTTGAAAGAAAAAGTCAGAAGAATTTTTCTGCGTGGAACTATTTTCAGACTGGCAGATAGACCTGCACCTGAGCTTATTTAAGCTATATTTTACAATCGACAGATAATTTTAAGAAAGTGGGAGAGAGAAAGGGAAAAAAGCTGCATTTTCCCTCTTTCCAGTCTCCTGAAACTTCCATTTAAAAGTGACTGCAATTACATGTCACTCTAAACCAGAACACCTGGTTTCATATGCCACCATCCATATAAATCATTGCCTGACCAGGGAAACAAATCAAGTGCTAATGGTTTATCCTAGTATTTAAACCCAGGGTTAAGGTATATTGCACCTTAAGAAGTTCAAGGCTTTCTTTGAAAATTATAAACTACAGTGGTACCTCAACCTAAGAATGCCTCTACCTGAACTTTTCTAGATAAGAACCGGGTGTTCAAGATTATTTTGCCTCTTCTAAAGAACCATCTTCTACTTAAGAACCTGAGCCCGGAAAAATTTCTCAGGAAATATGAGAGCGTCACACAGGCCTGTACAGTTTCCTGCCATTTCCCCTTTAATCCTGGCCATCTCGGGCTTTTCTGGGCTGCCAGAGGAGCCTTTCCGTGGCGCTTAAGGAGGCTTTGGCAGTCCAGAACGAACAAAGCATTTTCCTTTCTCTGGGCGCTTGGAGAGGAAATATACCTCTGCCAGTGCCCAGATAAAAGAAACACTCCCTTCACTCTGGGCAGCCCAGAGCGAGTGGAGCGTTTTCCTTTCTCTGGGTGCTGGTAGAGAGAATAAACCACTTCGCTGTGGTGACTCCCTCGCGCTGCCTCCCAACACCCGGTGCGAGGTTGCATCCCAGAGCGTCTGGGCAAAGGCAAAAGTGGGCGCTTCACCCCGGCCAGGTCAACTCAGCTTCAGCCAAACTGAGGAGTCACCACAGCAAAGGAAAGGCGGCGGCTACAAAGTGAGCGAGCGAAAGGAGAGGGGAGCCCTTCAGCATGGCAAGGAAGAGGAAGCAGCAGCAGCAGCCACCGCCTTTCAGTCAAAGAAACAGGAGGTTCTCCCCTCTCGCCCGTCTGGGTTTCTCTCTCTGGCACATTATATGGGAGGCAGCCTCGCTCCGGGTGTATGGGCGGCATATGCTCCTCCTTGCCGCCTCAGAGTCCCCCCCCCCTTTTTTAAGCCTTAAAGTTTTGGATTTTTAAAATTTCCTTCACCTCACCTTCTTCCTTCAGCAGCGACTGTCCTCCTCCTATTCTTCTCCTCCTCCTCCCACCCAAATTCTGAGCTTTTATTTCTTTCCTAATGGGTTTGCATGCATAATAATAATAATAATAATAATAATAATGATAATGATAATGATAATGATAATGATAATGATAATGATAATGATAATGATAATAATAATAATAATAATAATAATAATAATAATAATAATTCCAATGGTTTTCAAATGTCCGGGCAGTACCAAAGGATCTCAGTGGACATTTGAAAACCATTGGAATTGACAAAATCTCCATCTGTCAATTGCAAAAGCTTTACTGGGATCAGCATACATAATTCACCGCTACATCACGCAGTCCTAGGTGCTTGGGAAGTGCCCGATTGGTGATGAAATACGAAATCCAGCATAGTGATCTCGTTTGCTGTGTTGTACTGACATAATAATAATAATAATAATAATAATAATAATAATAATAATAATAATAATAATAATAATAATAATATTTATTAGATTGTATGCCGCCCCTCTCCAAGGGCTGCCAGGACTCTGGCAGCCCACTATTTGCTTTTACATTGATTCCTATGGGAAAAATTGCTTCTACTTACAAACCTTTCTACTTAAGAATCTGGTCATGGAACAAATTAAGTTCTAAATTAGAGGTACTACTGTATTTCCAGATTCACTAACTGAGGGTGTTTGTTTACTTTACTATGTGGCTAAGAGGCAGGCTGCACTTATGGGTAGGTAACACATAAACTGTACTTTCATAATTAAGTAAAGGTAACACAGTTTATAGTTTAAAGTCAGGATTTCTATCTTAGAACAAAATACAGTAGAAATGGAGTCATTGAGACAGTATCTTTCCTGGGTTTTCAGTATGTTCAGATTGGGTTTGCTCATTGAGCTAAGCTATGGGTTAATTAATTTACCGAATAACCAAAAATCATAAAATGTACTAAAGCAAAATTAAACTAAATTTTGACTTAAAATTTTATACAAAACAGGAATTGAAATTGCAACAATATATGCACACGCACACACGCACACACGCACACACACACACAAGTAAATCAGGATCTTTTCAATGGTGGCTCTAGTTTTATTAAACTTCGTGATGAAGTTTTTTACAACTTATCTTTGCTTGCAGCTAGATAGCTGCTTCGTTCATGTCTATTTAAACAAGGTTTTAATTTTTCCCTGGAGTTATACATGATAAATCAATTCATATTGTTCCCCCCCTACATATTATTTATTGTTTTCCATTAGTGCTTCTTCATTATTATTCTTTCAAAAATCCTCAAAACATCTTAATTGTTAGAAGCTGACCTGATTTCTCAAGGAAGGGCAGGTTATACATATTTATAAACTAAAACTATACATGAGAAAAATTTGAAATAATAGCACCCAGCATGTAAATCTAAATCCAAATGGATACCACAGTTTGATGAAAGAAATGTCTTTGTTGCAAATGTGGCTTTGAGTAAAGTTTGAATCCAAAAACATTAATCATACATTATAAGTCCAGGGTCAGAGCTATTCTTATTATTACTGCATGGAAAACTATAATACTGGACAAGAAATAAAAAAAAAATCCTACTCAACTGGCATAGGTCTAGAAAGAAAATGCCTAAAACAGCAGATGATGTGAATACAAGACATTCTACAATGGTAGCAAAAGAATTGAATGTTCTTCAGATGACTGCATGTGGCAGGTGGAAGTGAAGGAAACCCCCCCCCATAGATTTGAATACATTGAAATACAGGATACAGTGGCACCTCTACCTAAGAACTCCTCTACTTACAAACTTTTCTAAATAAGAACCGGGTCTTCAAGATTTTTTGCCTCTTCTCAAGAACCATTTTTCTACTTACAAACCCGAGCCTCCAAAACTGTAACCGGAAATGGTAGAGAGAAGCCTAAATGGGGCCTCTCTAGGAATCTCCTGGGAGGAAACAGGACCTCCACCTTCCTGTGGTTTCCCTAATTGCACGCATTATTTGCTTTTGCATTGATTCCTATGGGAAAAATTGCTTCTTACAAACTTTTCTACTTAAGAACCTGGTCACTGGTAGAATTAAATTCGCAAGTAGAGGTACCATTGTAAATTGGAAAATAAACCTATGCAGTTTCCGCAAGCTATTTGGTGCCCCCTTGATTAGCTGGGAAAACAGCTGTAAAAATTTGAAAGCAGTAAACCGGGAATCCAGATGTCAATAGAACAGAATGATTTTGGCAGCAGAATGCTGGCTAGAAAAGGTAAGAAAATGAGACAACAGGAGGCATATGGTTGAGTTGAGAGCTGTAGTTGTGTTCCTCCTCACTGGCCTAGTTGACTTCATAACAGATTTAGACAAATCAAGCATAGATGCAGGGAGCAAATGACTGATAGAGGTCAAATCTTACCCTAACTAGACAATGATAAATGTAGCTTATAATTTTGCAGGATGTTTAACACCTGGGCAGCTCAGCTTTGGAAACAAAGGTGAGCAGTTTAGAAATCGTCAGCTTGCATACGCACTTTTAATATCTGTAACAGAATTTAACAAGACCCCTTTCACATTAAAACAAAACACAGCATTAGTCTTGTTGTTGTTTTTTTTCAGGATGACCAAGTGCAAATGAATGCAGGTTCTTATCTTTCTAATACTTGCTCAGAACAGATATGAAATTTTAACAGGAACATTCACAGAGGTGAAAATAAAGATGCATTTTTTTCATTAATCTTCAACACAATAATTAAAAACAACTTTTGTTGATCTAAGAACTGAAGCGAGGGTTGTGTGGTATCACAGGAAGAACATTCCATGATTGGGCAACATTACAATTTATGCACGAAGGGAGAGTTTTAAGGTGTGGATATCTAAAATGCTCACGACATTTATGACACTTGTTTTACTGCAGTTCCATCTCATGTTCTCCAAAGGTCACAAAGGTAGGTATCCTTTTGTAGTTTGCACTGACTTAAAGCAACATAATAGGGATTCATTGGCACCATTGTGGAGTGTGTGTGTGTGAGAGAGAGAGAGGTGGGGTAGGGAAGAGTGTTGGGGGAAGCCACCATCCAGATGTAATCTGATTCTGTTATTAGTAAGTTGGTGTCATGGTTTGCATTCTGACTCCTTAATTATTAAAATGACTAAATAGTAAAGGCCATTTCAGTTGTAGCTGTAACTCACCAATTGGACATTCAGGAGCTCTGTTCCCCAATATGCTTGCTCAGTTTAGAGGAGGGATTGATTGGGTGAATTCCAAAGTGCCCTAGTTAACTTTGAAGACTTGGCTCTTAACCGACCCCTCCTTGCACAGGGTTAAACTATCTCCCCAAATCAGCCATGTTCTGTAAACACTACAGATTGTGCGGTTAATTAAATTTTGTCTCTTCTGAGATCAAGAAGTTTTAGATTAGTTGTGTGAAAAATGAGGGTTATCCAAGAAGTCTTAGATTAGTGGTGTGAAAAATGAGGGCCATTGAGGTGTCTATGGCTGTGTTAATTTTAATCCCTTGCAGCCACATGAAGAGGTGAAAAACAGGCAGAAAATGAGTGGGAAGTGGTAACATCTCTTCTCCTGAACTTGTCCACAATGGCATTAACCCCAATTCTGCCCTGTGGATTTTGAGGAACATGCATAGGAAGCAAAGTAAGAAGAGAAAAGTGGGGAAATGTGACCTCTTTGCAACATCTGGAAGACTACAAATGTAGCTGATGAAACTTAGCAATAGCATTTAGACTTATCTACCATTCCCCAGTGCTTTACAGCCCTCTTTAAGTGGTTTACAGAGAGTAAGCCTATTGCCCCCAACAATCTGGCTCCTCATTTTACCGACCTTGGAAGGATGGAAGGCAGAGTCAACCTTGAGCCTACTGAGGATTGATCTGCCAGCCTGCTGGCAGTCAGTGTAGCAGCAGAAGTGGTTTGCAGTACAGTGTTCCCTCGATTTTCGCGGGTTCGAACTTCGCCAATAGCCTATACCACGGTTTTAAAAAAAATATTAATTAAAAAATACTTCACGTTTTTCCCCCCTATACCACGGTTTTTCCCACCCAATGACATCATATGTCATCACCAAACTAATAATTTTTGCAAATAAATAACAAAAAAATAATTATTGTTAATAAATAATTATGTTTATAAATATCAGTATCACTAAGTGTCTTATTCAATGGTGAGTACCAGTAATAATGGTGAGTAAATGGTTGTTAAGGGAATGGGAAATGGTAATTTAGGGGTTTAAAGTGTTAAGGGATGGCTTGTGATACTGTCCATAGCCATAAATGGTGTATTTACTTCTGCATCTCTACTTCGCGGAAATTCGACTTTCGCGGGCGGTCTCGGAATGCATCCCCAGCGGAAATCGAGGGGACACTGTATTACACTCTAACCAGGGGTGGACTGCTGCCCGGATTGGGGGGGGGAATGCAGTGGGGTAGCAAAAAGGGAGCTCCACCCCAGAGCACCCAATTTGCAATGAAAGACGTTGAAAGAAAATGCAGGGCGTAAAATTTGGTAAAATGTGGTAGTAAAATTTTTGATAGCCCTTCACTGATTCCAACCACTGTACCACCGAGGCATTAACATGGATCCTGCCATCCTTGATTATATGATTTTGGAAGTACAATGATTAATTGTCTTGTGGAAAAGAGATGCCTTATCTGGCATCAGATCATGAGCTTGTTTGGACAAATACTATCTAGGTTTATACAATAATTTAATCATGTTATTGAATTAACTGATTTTCTTGGTTTAGTCAAAACAGTGACTTATCTGAGTTAACACAAAAGAATTACACAGATAAATATACCCTACCCAATGGCAAGGATAACCACCCAAGACAAGATGGGGTCTTATTTTCTTTGGCCCCCCAAAATAAGCACTAGGGGGTTTCTTATTTTTTCCATGTATGGGAGGCCCACTTCGACTTGTTCATGGTGGTGTAGGAAGCTGTGCGGCAGAAGATGGTGGAGCTGCCCCACTTGCCCTGCATTGGCTTACCTCAGGGCCCTCCAACACAAAAAATTGTCTTGTGGCCACAACACCAGCACACCGCTCAGCCTGCACATCTGTTGCAGATGTGAGCAAGCACACACACACACACACAAACACACACACTGTATACCGTATTTTTCAGACTATAAGATGCACCGGAGTATAAGATGCGCATAGATTTTAGAAGTGGAAATCAAAGAAAAAAGTATTCTGAACCAAATGGTGTAATAATATATCATTTAATAAAATACCAGTGTAGCAGAATATTTTTTACAAACATGTATATTTTACAAACTTCAAACTTGACAGGTTTAAGACTTGTGGACTTCAACTCCCAGAATTCCTCCTCCAGTCACGCTAGCTCAGGAATGGGAGTTGATGTCCATCAGTCTTAAACTTGCCAAGTTTGAATACCCTTGCACCTCTAGTCTCTAGTACTATTTGTTGGGGGTCAGGGGAAAGGGAGGTTCTTACCTTCTCTTTCTGCTCAAGATCCCCATGGACAATTGTTGGGGCACTGTGTGACACAGAATGCTGGACTCGATGGGCTTTGGCCATCATGACTCTTCTTATGTTCTTATGTTCTCTAACCCAGAGGTCTTCAAATTTGACAGCTTTAAAACTAGTGGACTTCAACTCCTAGAATTCCTCCTCCAATCATGCTAGATGGGGTTATTAGAAGGCAAAAACACCCAATTTTTGTAAAGAAATGGGCCGTTTTTCACTTTTTAAAAAAAGGAGGGGGGGAATGGTCTGGGTAGCCTGTAAAGAACTCCTAGGTGCTAGGGAATGGCAAAAATGCCCTCATTTTTGTGAAAAACAGGCTACTTTTCACCTATTTCCCTCCCCCCCCCCAAAAAAAAACCCCTGGGCCATATTCACCATCCTTCAGCACTTAGGAACTTTCTGTAGGCTTCCCAGACCTTCTGTCCAAAAATGGGACATGGGGGGGGGGGGGCTCCAGGACAGCCAAGATGGCTGTATTTGATATATAAGACGCATCAACATTTCAACCCTTTTTTACTCCGAAAAATACAGTACACACACACACACACACAAAGAGAAGGGTAGAATTTGTTCTGCATTTTAACTTTTTTCCTTCATAAATTTAAATATACTGCATATTTAGAACATCTATGTTACTGATTATTTGTTTTAAAAAATGAAGACACTGCTAAAATATTGCAATTGATATTGGATTTTGGTGGCACAAATTTGGGACACTTGTCTAGGGACTGTATGTGTGTGTGTGAGAGACTTCAAGGTTGGGGGAAAATGGCTTAAGTGATGTGGTGCTTTTGAAGAGTAGGGAAACCCTTTAGGAAACAGGTAGCTACAATCCTCCAGGCTGTGTATATGTCATTAAAAGGTGCTTTTGAAGGGAGCTTGCAAAAGAATACACCCTTTACTGTGATATTAAAAGTAATGGGAAATTTAGGCAAAGACACACAGGCAAAAAATCCAAATCAGGATGAGGAGGAATTAGTTCTCCGACCAGAGATTTTGGAGCAGGTGAGTATTAAAATATCTGAACAATGAAAGAAAAAAAAAGCTGATCACACTCTTTGCAAAATTCTCCTCCCCTCAAAGCCAGTCATATTTCTCCCCTCTCTCTCCATCCCTCCCTCCCTCTACACACACAAACACACAAACACACTCCTGGGATTCTATTGCTACGGGTGTCCTTTTCCTGGTGTTCCCATATGGTAGGGGAGAAGGGCAGTCCCTCGTCAACGTTTCTCAATTTCTCCTCCTCTTTCCCTTATTGTGGGGAGAATATCATCACTAGGGAAGACCATTTCCTAGCTGGCAGCGACAGCCCCTTTCCTCCCTCCCTCCTCCTGCTTCCTTCTAGTCTCTCTCTCTCTCTTTCACTCTGTTCAGCTGGAGGGAACTGGGCAGACCTCTGCGGTGGGCTCCTCCTTTGCATCAGTTCATTTCCATGCACCTCACATCTGTGCTTGCCTGGCCCAGCCCAGCCCAGCCAGCAGCCGTTGGTTGCCTCCAGCCACTGACATTGAGAGAGGGAGGCAGGATTGCAGATGAGGATGGAAGTGTGTGTGTGTGTGTGCGTGTTTACGTGTATCTGAAGAGGATGAATGGGATGATCAAGACTCCTTTGAAAAGAGAGCATGGACTAATCAAAGTGGATGGGAGAAGGAAGATAAAATCTGGACAAGGACTTTGAGAGTTTTTCCAGTGTGCTTGTTATGAAAGAACAAATCCCGGGACATCTGGTGTGTGTGTGTGTGTGTGTGTGTGTGTTTTAAAGGGGAAGAGTCCCCCGTCATGAAAATGAATGTGTTTGCTTCATTCCCTTAAACGTCTAGAATTAAAAGAGAGGCTTTGAAGGTCAAAGAATGATACAATGCACTAAGCTAAAATCAAGCAGCCAGACTGACTATGTTCACACAATACATAAACCAAATTTATAAAGAAAATTGCTGTGTTCCCTTTGCATGTTAAGAGAGAACAATTGAAATACATATGGTTTAGGCCAGTGTTTTTCAACCAGTGTGCCGTGGCACACTAGTGTGCCGCGAGACATGGTCAGGTGTGCCGCGAAGCTCAGAGAGAGAAAGAAAGAAAGAGAAAGAGAGAGAAAGAAAACAAGAGAGAAAGCAAGCAAGAGAAAGCAAGCAAGAGAGAGAGAAAGAAAGCAAGAGAGAGAAAGAAAGGGAGGGAAGGTGGGAGAGAAAGACAGAGGTAAGTAGGGAGAGAGAAAGAGAGCAAAAAAGAGGAAAGAAGGAAGAGAGAAAGAGGGATGGAGAGAGAAAAAAAGAGGGAGAGAAAGGGGGAGAAATAGAGCGAAAGTGAGGGAGACATTTTTTTTGTCCAAATCTTTTTTAGCCGCCCCCCCCCCCCCAAGGTGCCCCATGGTTTTTTAAATATAAAAAATGTGCCGCGGCTCAAAAAAGGTTGAAAATCACTGGTTTAGGCGATGATCTGTTTCCCACACTATGCTAAAATGAACACTCCAAACACAAATATAGCACATGCCATTTTCATTCACTAGTTAAACTTGCTTTGCTTAAATGTGCTTTGTTAACTTTGGCTTAGCATGTTGGGAACACATTGTTTAGCATCTTATGTGGACATGGCTGAGATTCAAAAGCAGACATATATAAAAAAGGAACTTTTGGACATCTGAAGAAGAGAGAATTAGAATCCAGGGTTCTTGGTGTGTAAATCCGGACAAAATGAAAATACTTGTAAAGTATTGTAAAAGGATATCAAATTGATTTAGGAGATGGATATTAAGAGTAATTCTTGCCTTTCTTGGGTAAAAGTCAGAATTCTGACCACTATATGATTTCCATATTCCTTGACAGAGGCAAAATCTGGCAGATTCAACTTTTCTTATCTCTGATTTAATAGAATCACTAGCCATGCACCACAGCCTAGGATCAGGAGACAGCAGTATAAGTTTTTTAAAAAAGAAAAATCTTCTATGTGCTTGTAGATAGAGAGCTCCAAAAATTAACAATAAGGAAGCATTATAGAACAATTTATCTTTCTCTCCTTATGGATTATTTGTGAAGGAAAAGAAGATACAACAGGGAGAAAACCTGGAATGATTCCAAGTGAAAAACCATCTAAATCCTTGCAGAGGTGTGGAGTGATTGCACAGTAAGAGTATGGATTCTCGGAGTGGCAAGAGGCTTCCCATGGATGGCGTAGAGTGATGTGGTGGAGGTCAAAAAGAATAATGGCATAGACAGGAATTGGGGTGGGGGCAGGGGGTGGGCTATTGCCCAGACAGGGGGAACGCAGTGGGGTAGTGAAAATGGAGCTCCACCCCAGAGCACCCAATTTGCACTGAAAGATGTTGAAAGAAAATGCAGGGCGTCCTGCATAAGCCACGCCAACAGTGTGGTAGTAAAAATTTTGATAGCCCTTCACTGGGTGGGGGTGTCCTCTTAGATAATAGGGGCAGGTGAGCATTGTGTGAGATCCTGGACATTTGCCCCAAGTCTTGCTTTGATGGTATAATTAGAAGAAAGTATGATACAGTTTTTTAAAATTAAACAATTTCTTTATTTACAAGCACACATAACAGTATGGCATGGTTTTTATTGGAAAGGAGGGGACCTCAGACATGCGTAGGAGGAGCCATGATTTTTTGCATTCTTTAAATTAATATAATAGAACAGTGATGTCTAATGAATTGCTAGTAGCTTGATATTTTACATATGGATTTCATGTACCTGTTTTTAACTGCTTCCTCCCATCTTGGGGTAAGAGCCAAGAGGGCTGGCTTTCTTTGAAAATGGCATGACCGGGAACCTTCCTAGGGAAGAAAGGAATGACATTGCCAAATGCTGATGCCGCCTTTGTAACTTATCCATAATAAAAGGTAGCATCCCCTCCCCACTTTCCCTCCTCAAAGATACCGCTGCACATCAGGCAAAATTAGTGCTGACGAGAAAGTGAGATAGGAAATTGATTCCTGGGGCTGGATTCATCTTCTCTCTCTGACCCCTATCGATGGCCTGTCACCCCTGTGCCCTCCTTGTCTCCCATTGAAATCTATTATCTGTGAGAGATGAGAAATGCAGTGTAAAGACAGAGAGGCGTTCCCCCCACTTTGCCCCACTGATCCAACCCTCTGCAGCATTTGTGTTTCTCTAGAGAGGAAAGTTGGGGAGGGGCATCCTTCTTAGAAGAAACTAAGGTGAAGGCATTAGGGATATGCCCCAGGTATATACCCCTTTGCTATTACCGGTATTGATGGCGATGCTTCTCCTTCCCCTACTCCAGTGATTTTCAACCTTTTTTGAGCCGCGGCACATTTTTTACATTTACGAAACCCTGGGGCACATTGAGTGGGGCGGGGCGGGGGGGGGGGGGCTAAAAAAGTTTGGACAAAAAAATTCTCTCTCTTCCTCCCTTTCGCTCTATTTCTCTCTCCCACTTTATCTCCCTTCCTTCCTCTTTCTTTCTCTCTCTCCATCCCTCTTTCTTTCTCTTCCTTCCTTCCTCTCTTTTTTGCTCTCTTTTTCTCTCCCTCCCTACCTCCCTCTATGTCTTTCTCTCTCTCTCCTTCCCTCCCTCTCTTTCTCCCTCTCTTTCTCTCCCTTTCTCTCTCTTGCTTTCTTTCTCTTGTTCTCTTTCTCTCTCTCTTGTTCTCTTTCTCTCTCGCTCGCTCTTTCTCTCTTTTGCTTTCTTTCTCTCTCTCTCTTGATTTCTTTCTCTTTCTTTCTCTCTTGCTTTCTTTCTCTCTCTGAGCTTCGCGGCACACCTGACCATGTCTCACGACACACTAGTGTGCCACGGCACACTGGTTGAAAAACACTGCCCTACTCATATCTGGATCTTTTCTTGATTTTTCACCTCAACTCTTTTTAAACACCTTCTCTTGCAATGCCTTTGCAAGCAATGACATTGATATATCTGCTTTATCTCTTTATCTTAACTTTTAAAATAATTTTCAAGCTCAGGCAGTGTAGACAGGATCTCTGTTCAAAGCATTAAAGTTTTAAAGAACAAGCTGTGTGCCATGTGGATTACCTTCGCCTGATGATGCCACTAGATTGAATCTTATGGGGCCCAGTTCTTGCTTAATGACTTTGTTTAGCAACCAGCTGCAGTCACTACAGTGATGAAAAAGTAACTTCAGGACAAATCTTTGCATTTATGATCACCATTGTAGGTCTGTGAAGCAAAGGAAAGCTGAAGTAAGATAGAATAGAATAGAATAGAATTCTATTGGCCAAATGTGATTGGACACACAAGGAATCTGTCTTGGTGCATATGCTCTCAGTGTACATAAAAGGAAAAGATACATTTGTCAAGAATCAAAGATCATAAGCAAGTTGCAGTTTTATTTAGTAATCCAGTTGACTTAATGAGTTACTGCTCATCATTGTGGTCTCTAAATGAGGACTATCTGTACTATATGCCAATCACTAGTCTTCTCGGCCTGTCTAGGTGCAAACCTCTAATTCCTCTCTTCTCTAACTTACATTTGCAATGGACAAAACCACTCAATAGACCTCTGGGGATGCCAGTAGCATCCCTTATGTCAGCTCCATTTTGAGTTTCTTTTGACAACAAGAGAACAATCTCAAAAACGACCTTTCCCTCAAACTTTCAAGTGACTTTCTCCCCAAATTGCTAAACCCTCAAATTGGGTCTCTGCAAAAACTAAATCTGAAACATTCCTGTCTGAAATGTTCAAACCTCCTAAAATGTCTTTAAACATAGGGTGCATTTTTAGTCCCTTAGCTCCTTTATTTTGCAAATTAGGAATACTGTTCCTGAATTACCTGAGATTGTTCTGTAAATTGTAATAAGATGCTGTATGGGGATTAGTAAATTCAGGATTGTTGCTTGATGGCTTGGAGATACAGTGATCCCTCGATTTTCGCGATCTCGATCTTCGCGAAACGCTATATCGCGATTTTTCAAAAAATAATAAATTAAAAATACTCCCCGTTTTTTTTGCTATACTGAACCATGGTTTTTCTCACCCGATGACGTCTTTTTTTCTATCATTTCTCTCCCTCTTCCTTCCACTCTTCTCTCTCTCTTTCTTCCTCTCTCACACTCTCTTCCTCCCTCTCTCATCTCTTTCAGGGGGGCGGTGGGCGGGCGGGTGCCTACGGGGGATGGTGGCCGCCAGCGCTGGACTCGGTGGTGAGAGGGGCGGTAGCGGCGAGTGAGCGGGCGAGCGGGGCGAGTGGCGGGCGGGCGGGTGCTTACGGGGAACGGTGGCCGCCAGCGCTGGTGCAGGAGGACTCGGCGGTGAGAGAGGCAGTAGCGGCGGGCGGGTGGGCGGCGGACAAGCGGCGGGCGGACAAGTGGCGGGCGGACAAGCGGCGGGCGGGCAGGCAGCGGACAAGCAGCGGGCGGACAAGTGGTGGGCGGGCGGGCGGCGGACAAGCGGCGGGCGGGCAGGTGGCGGACAAGCGGCGGGCAGGCGGGCGGCGAGCTGTATGTAGCGGAAGTAAAAACACCATGGAAAAGTGGTGCGCATGCGCAGATGGTGTTTTTACTTCCGCACCACTATATCGTGAAAAATCGAGTATCGCGAGGGGTCTCGGAACGTAACCCTCACGATACTCGAGGGATCACTGTAATTGTTACAGGCAACAGTGATCTCTTCATTTTGAAGAACTTTTCGCTTTGTTATTTCATCTAGGAGCTGGAAAAGGAAATATCCCTTTCTTGAAGGGATATTTTGATCTGGTGTCTTTTCTTTAATAAAATGTTCTTGTACTTTAGATGTTGTGCTTTTGGCAGTTCCATGGTGAGGTGAGTGATTCTATGAAGGATGTTCAACTTGTATTTGCCTTCTCTTAAAAAAAACCCCTTCAAAACTGCAGTACTTCCTAGAAGGTTCATATGACTACTTGTTTAAAGATCTAGTGACCCTAAAATGACCCTAAAAAGCAAGCAGACAAATGGAAGACATTTATTTTATTTGCCCAATTCGAAATCCTATAGCTGATTTAATAAATCCAAAACACACCCACACATGCAAGTCTGTATATAATAAAGTTTAGGATTTGTTAGACATTCCTATCAGTTATTGACTCAGTCAACAGTATGTTAAACAGGTCAATGCAAATAACATGGTCTTAATAAAATTTACTCAATGCCACTTTTTCAGAAACTCATACCTTTTTTTTGTACTGTCCAGACCTCAAGTCATTTAATTACATCCCTTTCACAGATTTAACATCCTTACATAGAATGTGCAAGATGAAGGAAAAGCATAAGCTTTAGGCAAAATGCGTTAATATGTAAAAAAAATATCAGGCTCCAGTTTTATCTGTAAAAGAAATTGATTTCCAAACAGTCAAGGGTGGTGAATGGAAATACTCTTCACATAAAAATGTAAGGGATTTGCTACCATCGGACCAGAATATCTCCGAGACCGCCTCCTGCCGCACGAATCCCAGCGACCGATTAGGTCCCACAGAGTGGGCCTTCTCCGGGTCCCGTCAACTAAACAATGTCGGTTGGCGGGCCCCAGGGGAAGAGCCTTCTCTGTGGCGGCACCGGCCCTCTGGAACCAACTCCCCCCGGAGATTAGAACTGCCCCTACTCTTCCTGCCATCCGTAAACTCCTTAAAACCCACCTTTGCCGTCAGGCATGGGGGAACTGAAACATCTCCCCCTGGGCACGTTTAATTTATGCATGGTATGTCTGTGTGTGTGTCTGTTAGCATACGGGGTTTTTAAATAGTTAAATATTTTAAATTTGTCTGATTGCTTATGATTTGTTCCTACATGTTGTGAGCCGCCCCGAGTCTTCGGAGAGGGGCGGCAAACAAATCTAAGAAATAAATAAATAAATAAATAAATAAATAAATAAATAAATAAATAAATAAATAAATAAAAAAATAAATAAATAAATAAATAAATAAATAAATAAATAAATAAATAAATAAATCAATCAATCAATCAATCAATCAATCAATCAATCAATCAATCAATCAATCAATCAATCAATCTGGTGGTGGTGCCACAAATTATTGGAAGATAAACCAATATTGCAATTATAAGGGCTAAACGGGAATGCAAGTGTGGGGGCAGAATGGGATCAGTTGCAAGAATTATTACCTTCTTGCGGATTTTCTGGAGGTACTGCTTTTGGACGGCTGCAACTCAAAACAGGATATTGGATTAGAAGTATTTTAAAGTGATCAAATAGTAGATTTGATTGGGTTTACACAAGACACTAAGATAGGTGTCAAACTCGAGGCCCGTGGGCTGAATCCGGCTCATGGGGTGCTTGAATCTGGTCTGTGGTGCCACCCTGGAAACAGAGAAGAGTTGGCCTGTGGTGCCTCTGCCAGTGAAAATAGAACTCAGGAGGCCTCCCAAGGTCCATTTTTGCTGGCAGAAGGTTCCAGGAGGACATTACAGCTGGAAATGGAGTTCAGGAGCCTGTTTTTGCTGGCAGAGTGCTTGGGCCTCCATAGGATCCCTGACACTAGTGACATCAAGCAACCCTGATGTGATTCTCAATGAAATCGAATTTGACACCCCTACACTAAGATATGGTTTCTGTAGTCATGGCACAATTGTTAAGCAACTTCAGCTAGAGTCATAAAACATCTATGAAGCCGTTAATCACAAATGCCTAGGTTCATACAATACACTTTATGTCAAAGCTGAAAAAAAATCGCATCATTATTTAATGTGTTCTATGAATTGGATCTTCTTATATTCCTATACTCCCCTTCTAAGTCTTGCACCTTCTAGAAATAAGAATTGACAGCTGGATGTGAATGCTGGCCAAACTGCAATTTCTATAATGCATAAATTTGGTGAATAACAAAGGGTGATTAGCTGTCAGATCAGAATAACCGAGAAGGACAACCTGCTTCCCCAACTGAGAAAGACAGGATGTCCTTTGAAACAGCAATGTCTGCAGGTGGGATCAATCAGGTAATAACCAAGAGGAAATGATTAAGTTCAGGAAAATCTGCAGACCTTGCAAGAAAGACCTTGAAGGTAGGTTTGAAGAAGTATTGGAATGGTTAGGATATTAGCTTACAAACCATCACCTTTTCCTGATCTGGGTTACTTTTAATATACTAAAATACTACCAACCTCAGCCATTTAGCTTACTGTTGGCTTTAAAGTTACACTGGAACCCATTATAATGGGCATAGAAGACCCTAAGGCCTTTTAAGAATCTTTCTTGTACAAAAGCAAAGAAGTCATGAAAAAACCTCTAGAAACTGGTGATTCAGATATGAGTCGTATTTCTGTTGAAATTACAATTCCAGTTCTTGCACCTGTTTCTCCCACTTGAGCTATACGTGATAGGCTGTGCACTCCCTCTTTTGGGAGATAAGCCTAAATTCCATCTAACTCTTGTTTTGATAATAGGTTTGATATGTTGTTTTCCTCTAACTGTATGTAAACTAACACCCAAACACCCCAAGGGATTTTAATTTTAAGTGATTGTATATGACACTGGTCTATAAAAGGCAGACCAATTTTATAGCCCAGTATTTCTCAACCTTGGCAGCTTTAGGATGTGTGGGCTTCAATTTTCAGAATTCCCCAGCCAGCCATGGAGAATTCTGAAGGAAGGTTTTCATCAGGTGTTCCAGTGATAGGGAAAAAAGGTAGCTCAGACGGTCACAGAGAAGATTCTGCTGGATTCCCCAAAGAGAAATAGGCCTGTGGTGGTTATTGGTGACTTACTTCTCAGAGGAACAGAATCAGCAATTTGCAGGCCGGATAACATATTGAGGTAGATATGTTATCTCCCAGAGGCAAAGATCAAAGATGTTTTCAGAGAGGTATATTTATTTGTTTGTTTATTTATTTGTTTGTTTGTTTCTATGCTGCCCAACTACCTAGGGACTCAGGGCGGCTCACAGCAAAATAAATATGGATCAATATAAAAATAGTACAATTTAAAATAATTATACCGATCCATACATTCGTGGGCTGATCTCGCTAGTAGTACCCCTGAGGTTAATGGTTCCAGGCCTGTCAGAAAAGCCAGGTCTTTATGGCTTTCAAGAATGCCAATAAGTTGGAGGCAGTGTGGATCTCCAGAGGTAGCTGATTCCAGAGAGTCGGGGCAACTGCAAAAAAGGCTTTCCCCAGTGGACCCGCCAGCCAACACTGTTTAACTGGCAGAACCCAAAGAAGACCCACCATATGGGATCTAACTGGTGACTAGGAGGTATATGGTAGAAGGTAGACTCAAAGATACCCTGGCTCTGAGCCATGTATGGTTTTAAAGGTAATAGTCCACACCTTGAACACCTTTAAAGGTAATAATCAACACCAGAGACCAATCAACAGCCAGTGCAGTTCGCGAAGGATTGGTGAAGTATGGGTGTATCTGGGTGCACCCACCACAGCTTGTGCAGCTCCATTCTGGATCAGCTGTAGTCTTCAAACACTCTTCAAGGGTAGCCTTATGTAGAGCGCATTACAATAATCAAGCAGTGAGGTCATAAGAGCATGAGTGACCATGAGAAGAGCCTCTCAATCCAAGTAGGATTGCAATTGGTGTACTAGTTGAACCTGTGCCAAGGTACCTCTACTATAGCTGTCAGGTATTGATTCAATCTTAGCTGTGAATTTAGGAGGACCCCCAAATTGCAAACCCATTTTGAGAAGTTAATGCCTTGCGCCTCCCGAGTCGACACAGTCCTTCAAAGGCAATATCCATAGCCACTCAGTCTTGTCAAGGTTATGTTTGAGCCTGTTGACTCCCATCCGGACCCTCACCTCATCCAGGCACTGGCACATCACATCCCCTGCTACACTGAATTGATATGGGATGGAGATATATAGCTGGGTGTCATCAGCATATTGCTGAAACCACAGCCCATGTCATTGGATGATCTCACCCAGTGGTTTCATGTAGATGTTAAATAGTAGGGTAGAGAGGACCGAGCCTTGAGGCACCCTGAAGACGAAGGGTCTAGGGGTTGACCTCTGTCCTCCCACCAATACTGACTGTGATTGACACGAGAGATGGGAGGAAAACCATGGTAATATAGTCCCTCCCAATTTTAGCTCCCTTAGTCGGTGAAGAAAGATACCATGGTCAATGGTATCAAAAGCAGCTGAGAGGTCAAGTAGCACCAAGATAGAGGAATGACCCCTATCTCAGGCTCGCCAGAGATCATCCATCAGAGAGATCAAAGCAGTTTCCGTGCTGTAGCCAGGCCTAAAACCAGATTGGAAATGTTCTAGATAATCCATTTCTTCCAACAACCATAGGAGCTGGAGCATCACTACTTTTTCTACAAGCTTTCACACAAAGGGAAGGTTGGAGACTGGATGAAAGTTCTTTAGTTCTGCTGGCTCCAGGGAAGGCTTCTTGAGGAGGGGCCTCACAACCACCACCTTCACTGGTTGTGGGACAAACCCCTCTCTCAAGGAGACATTAACCAAAACCTGGAATCAGCCTCGAAGAGAAGAGACTTCCCATAGCCTTGTCCACTTCCTCAGGAGTCACAGGCTCAAACTCTTCCCACTCATTTCTGCCTGCATTGCCCAATCAGGTCCATCTGAAACTGAGCGACTTTATCCAACAGAATCTGTGCAAATTCCTGTGCTCAGCATCTGCCCTGAGCTACCTGAAGGAGGGAGCAAGTCACCCTAAAAAAGGCAGCTTGGCGCGAATAACAATGAAGGAACCTGCAAGACAGGTTGTTAGCACCTAGTCAGGGCTGGGAGGGAAAAACTTCGAAAAAAGCTACATTCAGAATATAAGATGCACCTGGATCTTAAGCCTGTTTTAGGGGAGAAAAGGTGCATCTTATATTCCGAAAAATACCAGCAAATACAACTCTGGCTGGCCCTAGAGTGGGGCGAGAATGGAAATTTTGCAATATCCTTCCCCTGGAGTGGAGAAGGGAATGGGATTTTGCAATATCTTTCCCCTGGATTGGGGAAGGAATGGAGAATTTGCAGTATCCTTCCCCTGCCACGCCCACCAAACCATGCCACACCACACCCACCAGAGAACGGGTAATAAAGTTTTTTGGATTTCACCACTGAACAAAGGACAGGTATAAAAAAAATGGACTAGATTAGAATACCAGCAAATAGTCCAATCTGCAACGATGGAGTCAAGAAGGCTAAGATTCAGAATGAATTAAGACTTGCAACACATAGCAGTGTGAGATAGCTAGTACCGCCACCAGATGGATTTGCAGTTGGCTGACTAACCTCAGTTACCATGTGCTCTTCAATAGAACTACATTTACACGGAGGGAAGCATGCAGTGGGCTATCTCAAAATTCAGTCTTGAGTCCAGTGCTCTTCAACATCATCATAAATGATTTAGTTGAGGGGTTTGAAGGGATCATCAAATTCATGGATGAAACCAAGCTGTGGGGAAATTGCTAACACTTTGGAAAGCAGAATATGAAGCTAACAGATGCTACAAAAAAATTGTCAATTACTGGACAGCTGAGTGGCCTTTACAGTTAATTTGTGTAAAAATCAAAATGAACTAAGCAGGCACTTTCCGAGCTGCAGCCAAAGACTTGGGTTCAAGTGATTGTCTGGAAATGCCACATGCTAGGTTGGCATTAGATAATTACTTTTTTTCTGTGCTTTAAAAAAAAAAAGCACAGAATTATTGGAATATAATTGGACTCTGGATTGATGAAATACTAAGTTTGAAAACAGAAAAAACTCCGGAATGCTTCCTTCTGGGCATTCTTAGACAAAACCTGCCTAAAACCCAAATACTGTACACCTAATCATCCATCTAACTACAGCAGCCAGATTAACATTTGCACAGTGGTGGAAAAACGAAGACATACCTCCTAAAGACGCAATAATTTAAAAAATTAAATATTGTGCAGAGATGACTAAATTAACCATGCTAGTCAGAAATGAAACTGTGTCCTCATTTAATAATTGTTGGAATCCCTTCTACAGGTGGCTAAAAAAAAAGAGAGAATATTATGTTGTAATATTGAAATGATTGATATAAATTTGACCAGACACAAATCCAGTATATAGTTCCTTTCTATTCCTTTAATAGTAATTAGAGATCTCAGATATAGAAAGATAGAATATTTACTTCTATTTTTAAAAATCTCTATACTTTGATTAACTCAACGCTTGCATTTACCTATCTATACGACCAATCCGAACCAAGGTAATGAGCTAACAAATTAGAAATTAGTTCTCGTTTTCAACACAGCTTCACCGTACACTCGGCCACCCCTTTACTTTCTTTCTCTTTTTTCTTTCCTTTGTCTTCCTATCTTTCCCCTCCTCCTTTCTCACTCTTTCCCTATTTATTCTTTATCCCTCTTCTACCCCCCTCTCTATAAATCTATATGTTTATAAACTGTTATATATTAAACTATACTAAGATTTAACTGTTATCTGTTTTGATTATTCTTTTTATGTTTTGTATATTTGTAAATAAAAATTAATAATAAAAAAAGATAATTACTTTTTTTCTCTAGACATTCCCAGAAAGTATGGGATTCTCAGTAATATATACCCTCACAAAAATTTGCTTCTGAACAACAGATTCAAAGGGATATTTTTTAATAATATCAAATTCTTTCCTCCCCCATTGTCACAACCTAAATTGTCTTGCACTGACAGTAGCAGTTGAAATTTGAAAATGAACCTTGTAAATGTGTGGGCAGTTGTTGCAGCTACCAACTCAGAAATCTAAGAGTGGGGCTGGGGTGGGGGTGGACTTCCATTTATCAAATATCTTCTGGCACATCTGCCATATAACCCACTTTAAAAATCAGACTTGGAAAAATTATCCTCATAAAATTTGCAATTTTACTGGACTTACCATCTCAGCATCATTTGACGCTATGTCCATGCCAAGGTCATCTCCCCCATGTCACACTTCTAAGTAGCTGCTAGACCCGCCTGCTTGCCAGTGGGATAGTAGCATCTGGAGTAGGGTGGGCAACAGCATTGATATGAAGGGATTAATCAGACAACAGCAGTTCTGTTCTTTTTTAAAAAACAATGTGAGCTGTATGCATTGGTGCACATAAAAAGGGGTGAGGTTTTGATTGCCTGGTCACCTCAGTCTTTTGATAGATAGATGTAGCTTTGAGAGTTGAAGCAAAATAGCAGGTCTTGGGAATTTTATAGATGCAGTGTGTATGTATATGGGGGAAGGACTTCATCTATTGATTTCCTGTTTGATTGACGGTAATCAGATGCTCAGCAGTCTTGTTTAAAAAGAAAAGGGGATAACACTGATGTTGTGTTTCCAGCATAACCTGAGCTATGCTTAGTCTGCATTCATATTTACTTATTTTATTTATCTGTTTGTCAAACATGTAGAGGATTATAGTGGTTTGTATAAACAGAAGATAAGTAAAAACGTTTTGATAAATAAGGACAATAGGATAGTAGGCACAGCGATGAGTTTATGCACACCCCTTACAGAGACCTCTTAGAAACAGGAAGAGGTTGAGTATAGACAATCTGAGGTTAACGTTTTTGGGTTTCGTGTGTGTGCTAAGTGTTAAAGCCCTCTCCCTGAGAGCGGAAAGAAGTTAGTGTGACTAAATCAATCTCTTGCTCCGTGGGTGTATCCAGTATTTGCCTTCTGACGCTTGCTTTCTACCTCTCTCCACTTAACACAATGTTAAGTGCAGGATTAACCTTTATCAGATTTTTGTTGGTGGAGTAATGTACTATGTGAACCCAGCCTTCCCCCCCCCATTAATATACCCTTCAAGATCTTGTCAGCAGCATCCAGGGACCGCACTATTTCCATTATTGTGACAGAAGTAGCAATGTGCCACAGGCTGCACCTCTTTGGAGTAAGTTTGTGATGCCATGAAACAGGTGGGAAAAGAAGGTGTTTGACAGAAACACAAACCTGCTTTTAACATTGCCCCTTCCCCCACTTTGGAAGTTGGTAAGTATTGCACAAACTCAGAAAAATGGGTTTTCAGGAATCATATGGAATCTATTATCACCCGATTTACCTTATTTTAGAATGAATTATGATTTGGAATGTTGTATCTGAGGCTTAAGTTTAGAAGTGGTGGATTCATTCCTAGGAACTGGGGACAGAATTCCTTGTTGTCAGGGTTAGACAAGATAAACTTTAGTTTAATACAGTGAGGAAGCAAATATATTCTTTGATACATATTCCCCCAAATAATTTAGTCACGGAAAGATGAATTACAGTAAAGCTTTGCAAATGAATTTAAGCATTGCAAATAATGGCCATCTTTCCAGCAACTGTAAATTTTAACCCCCTTCTCTTAAAAAAAACCCCAGCTATGGTTATTAGCATACAAGAGTCCAAAGCAGATGGCAGGTTCTTCAATTTTGCGGTGCATTCAATCAAGCACAAAGCATGTCCCCCACTTAATGCATATATACTTTGAAGGATGACAAGAGGGCTTCATCTTCTACGGCCACCTGCATTTTTAACCATTTGAGATGGGCAGAACATTTGCAAGCAAATTCTGGCTGCTTGCCACTGAAATTGAAGTGCCAAAGGCTTATTTTTGAGAGTGTGACTGTAGTTTGTGGGTTTCTGTGATTAACATTTTTCACAGCACACATATTTATGAAATCAGGTACAATTTAACCTGATTTGTCCAAATGGCCTAGAAAATAGGAAGTCAGCAGGCAAGGGGGAGGAAAGGAATACTTTGAATAGTTTCAGCCTGAAAATTATCTGCCAAACCATCACTCCTCTTAGAAATGCTTCTCCTCTTTCCATTTGCTCTTATGCTTGTGGATGCCTGGATCTGGAGATCTCCTTCCAGTGTCTCACATGGTTTTTGTTGCAGTTACTTAGTTTAAATCTAGTTTAAGCTCTCTCTCTCTCAACCCCCCCCCCCTTATAATCTAAGAAATGAACTTTGTGTTGGTTTATATTCTTTTAAGAGAGAATGACAAATGTGCCAGTGTAATGTTCCTATTCTTGATAGTCAATCCAACCTAATTCGCCTGATGGACTAACAATGCCAGTTTTGTTAACAATAGTTGGCACTTGTTCAGGACAAAGATAGGTAGTAGTGTTCATAGGAACCAATGAAAGTTTTGCTACCAATTTATGTTTTCACTCGGCATCACTGCCATCACTTTATTTAAAGAATCTTCATTAATGGAAAAGGCAATATAGACCTGCAGCCACTAGTAATAGTATTCAACTTATTTGCATCATGGTTTTTTTGATGGGCATTGACCTCCATTTGGTGAGCAAACTAATCTCCCTTAACAACATTTCTGATGTGTCCATTATATATATTCTCACAATTAGAAATGTAATTTTAGTCTTCAATTTTGTACTGGGAAAGTTTATGGCTTTTTAGCTAAGTATGTATGGATAAGGTTAGGTCCAACCTGAATGATTGAATCAAATTTCCATATTGGTTCAGGTTGGATATATAAAACCATTAAATCCAATTGATTCAAACTGGCAAGAGGATTGGCTCCAAAAGCCTTTCTACAGATCCAGAAAAGGCTACAATATTGTTAGATTAATTCAGAAACAACCAATTCAATACAGACAATACTCTCTCTCTCTCTCTCTCTCTCTCTATCTATCTATCTACAGTATTCCTTTCACTTTCACGGGGGATATGTTCCAAGACCGCCCGCAAAAGTCAAATTTCCGCAAAGTGGAGATGCTCCCGTCTTTCTTTCCTTCCTTCCTCCCCCGTCCCTCCTCCATTCCCTGGTTTTTAATTACCCCCAGAACTCGCAGGGGCAATGGGGCGGCAAGTTAGGGGGCTTTGCTGAGCTCACTGCCAAGGTCTCCCATGGCTGTGGTGGAAGCACCAGTTGCTCAGGGTCAGGGCAGGGGAAGGGGAAGCTCAAGAGGGATGCAGGCCAGGACTCAAAGCCAGGATTCCAGGCTGGTTAGCCAAGAGGTCGGACCCTACCACTAAGGGGGATGGCTTAGGTGGGTGGGGGAGAAGAGGCGCAGTGGCGGGAGGCAGTAAGCGACGGCGGTGGAAAAAGAGGCAGCCACACCCTTTGGTGCTTGAGGTGACACTGAGCTGCGGGCAGAGGCTACCAGAGGGTTGTGATGGGCCCACCGCAAGCCATCCCTGTGATTAGCGTGCGGCCCCCCTGACCCAACAATGCCCTCAGTTCCTCCCCCCTCAGGTGAGTTAGGGTGGTCTTGTCCACCTGCAAGGCTCGGTTTCAAGTGGAGCATACCAACACTCCGAGAATTAAAGGGGAAAGATCAGGAGGCTGGGGCGGAAGCGGAGCTTTTATCTAAAGAAGCAGGATGGTTGGGGGGGAGAGAGAGTTAAAACGCACAGTACATTGGGCAGCCGTGGGAAAAACCCATGGTGTACAAAAAAAACTGTGGAGTATTTTTTTCCATTAATATTTTTAGAAAACCCGTGGTATAGCCCTTCCGCGAAAGTCGGACCTGCGAAAGTCAAGGGACCACTCTATATGCATAATCTTACTTTCTCAGATTCTCACTGTATTTCTTACAACAAACTTTGAAAGGTCAATCATCATTATTAGCCCGCCATATTGTAAGTGGGAGTCTGAGACTCAGAAATAGTCTAATAAAGACACCTGGGAAGACAATGACAGAAGCGAAATTCAAATCCATAGAGTTTATAGTTCAGTTTATTAGCCAGCCTGCCATGCCAATACATTAAAAAAAAGTTTAACCCAGAGATCTGTTATTTGACATTATCTCACATAATAGGATGAAGGAACAACGAAAGCTTCTCTTGAAAATTCAATTCTCTCCTCATTCCTCTGCCTGTTCTAATTAGCATGATCCGGAATATAACATGCAGAAATTAAAGCCAAAGAGTTGAGACTAGAGAAGAAATGAAGAGGAAAAGGACAACCATAATATCTGCATCTTCAGAAACCCATCCAAAGCCCTATGGAAGAAGCTTTGCTCTTCTCATTTTGTTGCCTCAATTTTGATTGTTCTCTTACCTGATCCCTTGAAACAACAGTGGGTACAAGCATGAGGTTACTAGCCAATTCTGTGTTTCAATTCATACAACATAGCCCAGTCATCACTAATTCAATGATAGCTCCAAGGTCTGCTATTTTGGGGAGTACAAAGCCTCCCTGCCTTCTATGTGTTTTTATGCTATGGGAATATTGGTAACTCTTCATTAGATGCTCCCTTTCTCATTTGCTAGCTCTTTGGAAGGGGCATGGTTTATGCTTTGTAGTCAGTCATCTTTGGAAGACACGTTCTGTGCTGCTAGACCTTGGCAGAAAGTTCTGTAGAGAATGTTTTGAACTTTTCCTGCTCTCCACCACTGTCTCATATCTCATTTCCTTGGAGGACTAACTGGGCAACTATTGCATAGTTGGCTATGTTGCTTGTTCACACATCATTATTGGATGATGGAGGGTCCAGAAAAATTCCAAGGCTGTTTTGAATTACAAATAGCTCTCTTTTGCTCAAAGGCATTTTGAATGGTGTCTACACAAATTTTATTTTGCCTTTGACCCAATATTATCTAAAGCCAGGTTATTTTCCATGAAGAGTTGAATAGTTGAATAGTAATGCTCAGGAAGAGTAGGAGCCAGCAGCAAAGAAAAGAAATACCATGAGCCTCATAAACCTGTAGTTGGAGAAGGCAATTTTGTGGGGTCCATGGCTTTATGAGAAGCTTAAACAAAATAGAATTGAAATATTAATTAGTTGCAAAAGCAATATTCCTTTGAATAAAGCAAATGTCAGTAGAATGACTTGGAGAGTTACCTCTAACCAGGGTGGATTCTAACTTACCTCACTGCCAGTTCGCTTCCTCCCATGCTGCATGCAAGCGTAGTGCTAAAAAATCCCAAAAAGTAATTTTAAAAAAGCTGAAAACAAGATGACAAAAAAAAAGCTGAAATCAAAATGAAACTCGGCTTCTGTGCATGTTCAGAAGAAAAAATAATTAAAAAAAAAAAGATGGTGGCACCCATGGACCAACATTGACCAATCCGGTTTTGTGACATCATCATGATGTCATCAGCGCATCACTATCAGTTTGGATGAACTTGGAGGAACCCACCTCTGTCTCTAACCTGTTGATCATCTATTCCACGTGAAATCAATGTTTTGCCTCTGTGAAACTTCCTGGGACAGAATGTACTGAAAGATTGTGCAATTAATTTTACTTTCATGAATCCTCTTCCTTTCTCTAAGAATCTTTTTGGCCAAAGTGAACTCTTAACTCGGGGATAGGATGTAGCATGGGACATGTTATATTGTTGGTGGGTGGAATTGTCAAATGTCACTGTGTTTAGAACTACCCATTTTCATATTGCTCTTCAGGAACTAATTTTGAACAATTCTCAGACCAAGGCCTTTGGATACTTGATTGCTCTAGAAAGCTGCAAAGCTGTTTCCCAAGTACAGTAAAAGTTACAGTAAGAAACACACCATGGCCCACTCCTGCTCACTCCAGTCCACTTTCCATCAGAAAATCATATAGATAAAAATCTTGTGAACTCCAAAGCTTGTGATTCTTGTCTTTCCACAGCTATGGTGCTGTCATGTTAAAAATAATGATTTGTGCATTTTTTTAGCTTTGTTTCCCTTATATCCTACCAAATGCTCCTAATCACCTAATGTGAAGTGGGGATATTTTAATGTGAAGTGGGGAAAGAGCTAGGAACACAAGTTTTCACAGATCTCTAGATTATTGGATTTAGCCATCTCAGAAATCTTGTTTGATTTGTTAAGGAATATTTTGTGTGGATGCATTTAAAGATAATTAGATTAGTAATAGCCATAGCACTTAGACCTATATACCATTTTACAATGCTTTACAGTCCTCTCTAAATGGTTTACAGAGTTACTTTAGAACAGTAGTAACCCCTCTTTAAAAGCAGCCCAAACATGGTATGCTCTAAAATAACAGAGATCAAATCATCTACCACTTCAGCAGAGGCCTAATTGTCAAATTCTCTAATTGTCAAATCCAGAGATAGCTCAGAGACTCCATTGCCAAAGGATAATTGCCCAAGAAAAATATGTCTTGCGATTAGAAGGAGGAAGTGTGCCTAAACCAACTTAAAGTAGCCAATAAATGCCAGGCTGGCCTTACCCTAACTATGAGAGGGGCAGAATACAAATCTAATAAATTATGATGCATCTGAATAGTTGGTGAATTATGTCAAATTGTCTCCAGGGCAAAATCTCGTGGCTGGTTATCTGCTTACTTTTATAATAGAAATAGCATTTAGACTTATATACCACTTCACAGTGCTTTATAGCCCTCTCTAAGTGGTTTACAGATTGCATATTGCCCCCAACAATCTGGGTCCTCATTTACCAACTTTGGAAGGATGGAAGGCTGAGTCAACCTTGAGCATACTGAGATTTGATCTGCCAAACTGCGGGCAGCCAGTGATCAGCAGAAGTAGTTTGCACTACTGTACTCTAACCACTGAGCCACCGAGGCTCTATAAAAGACTTCCATGGCTGAGAAAGGACTAGAAACTGGGTCTTGAGTCCAATGCCTTAACCACAATGGTTACAATCTGGCATGCCATCCTGTCCATCTTGATGCTAGTGCAGTGAGGGATTAGAATCTATTGAATACTTCAGGCTATTGCCAACCTGCCCATCCAGTCTGCTTCTGGGTTTTGTTCTCTAGGGCTGCGTTTCCCAACCTTGGCAACTTGAAGATATCTGGACTTCAACTCCCAGAATTCCTCAGCCAGCATTCGCTGGCAGGGGAATTCTGGGAGTTGAAGTCCAAATATCTTCAAGTTGCCAAGGTTGGGAAACACTGCTCTAGGGACATTTAGGCTTGGTATGTTGGAAAGAGATACACCTGGTTTTTACAAAGGCATTTGCCCAAGTGATTGGGGCTTTCAGGTCTTACCCAGGCTAGTAATAAAAGACAGAGAACCAATTAGTTCCAGGTATATGTCATATTATTGTACATCACAGGTTTTCTGCTGCTTCTATTGGCAATAGGGCTTTTGTCCCCCTCTCTCCCCCATTTTTAATTTTTGTTTTTACTATTTTTGTTATTTTGGAGCACGAGAATGCTATCCTTATCACCCTGACATATCCACACTCCCAGGGCCAGTCTCACACAGCTGCAGTTCCCATGGCTCCTTATACAGTACCCCATGATTACTCACGTTGCTGCTGTTAGTGGGGGGACAGGTGTCATTTTGCCTAATTTGTGGGGGCTTTAGAAATGCTACATGTCATGGTGATGACTCTTATTATGCGGGAGCCAATCACAATCGTGCAACTTTGAAAATCAACGCTGGCATACATTTTCGTTCAAATTGTGCCCACAGAACCCTCAGCAGTTCACAACAAAGACAGTAACCATATCATAAAATATCCGTGGTAGGTGCACAAAATAAATTATAAATTAATTTGATGGGCCCTGGCTACATAATCTGGATGCTTCGAGCCCTAAAATCAGAATTGGATTCTTGGTTAACTTTCTGCCAGAACTACCAGCTCTTTGAAACATAGCCTGAAATGGAACTTGTTTATTATCAATCATCCCTCCCACTTTAACCTGCACTCTCTTTTGTGCCCTTAAGCCATCAGCTATGCTATTTTTGAATTTGGGTTTAGCACTCTTTTAGAAGAGCACTCTACTTATTATACTCTGTCTAAACAGTTGGAATGACAAATGTAGAGGTGCAGAAATGTTGCTTTGAGCAAGAAGGTCAGGGGCAAGAGCCCCCTCTGTCTTCACCCTGCACTAACTTTTAGTTCTTGCCCTGAATTAGGCAACCTATGCCCCTCCTCCACTCTACCTACTTCAACCCTGCCCTATGCCAAATTAGAGTCACCAGTGATTGTTTTTCTGATGGATGGAAGAGAAAACAACACTGGATTACCTATTTTCTAAATGTGGCTTGCAGTTATTAAGTAAGGGCAGCAGTAAGTGTAGGTCTTTTTAGACTACGGAAAGAGCTGATTGATGTTCTTCCCTTTCAGCTTTCAGAGAAGAGAGATATAAATATTCTTTTTCTTTCATGTTCCCATGCATGGAGCATTACATGACTTACACGAATCTCTGGAAAGTGTGGAGGCATTTATTTGTTTTTATGGAGTATATATCTTACATGATATCTTCAGTTTTACTACCAAAGAGGTATCCCATGATTAATTTCATTCATGTTTAAAGAGTAAAACCAGTCTCTTGGTACCTCCTAATGGTCAATGTAAATTTCTGCAATTGACTATCCTGAATTATATGAATTACATGATCACAAAGTGGCCCTATAAAAATGAGGTCTGTCTCTAAGAATCCCTATCTTTGTGCCCTTAGTTTTTTCAATCCTCTGTTGGTTGTACATGGAAGGTTGGAAAAAAGGGCAGAAATAAAAGGTAGGATTTCCTTTCTCTTGGAATGGTGAAACCCCCAATTACTTTCTCCTCTTTTAGAAAGTGGAAGAAATCCAGGAAATGGGCATATGTGGATGATAGCTTTCTTTGTGTCAGCTAAAAGGATTAAAAAGATGCCTGCTGGACCTTCCTTGGAGAACCTGTAGTCTTGGGTCCTGCTCATATCGTATGAACCTAGCCAATATATTCTTCAGAGTATCTTTGGCCCCAGATCCCTTGATTCTCAGGGATCAAAGGAATGAATTCCAGTTTCCATGGCCATTTGAAGTATAATATCTGACTTCAAACAAGAACATCATTGAGGTTGACTTCAAACCACATGGTTAAACCAAGTCAATAAAAAATGGTGCAACTGAATTTGCAAAACATGCTAAGCTTCATTAGCATTAATCTTTGTTTAATTTTACATTACTTAGCACTTTGGAAGAACCCAGCCTATTTGCTTCACTAGTGATTCAACTTTCATGAATATCTTGGTAGTGAAGTCAAGAACACTGTGCAAATTTGGACAATGTAAGAATAGAATGGGGGAGGCAATGAGACACATCGCAGCAGGATATTTTAAACAACTGCTGTTCTGGATTATTTTAAGGCCAATGCTCTGTTAATGATATTTTAGATCCAACCAGAGGGTTTGGGATCAGCTCTTTGTCAGGTTGTTTAAAATATAAACCCAAACTAGACCTTTGCACACCAGTTAACAACACATTTTGCTAAATCTGATTTGGTGGGTGCTCTGAGCTATAGGGAGACAAGAAGCGACTTTACCAGCAAGTTGAGCAGACACTGCTTACCTCAAATCTTCAAGAAGAGGGTTCTAGTCCAATCTTCGGTTGCCATTTAATTACATCCAGAGATATACTGTATGCCAATCTCAATGGATTTGTTTAGAAAATAATTTTAGGAATTAATGCAAATATTTTAGGAATGAATAAAATACAGTTCAGCATGCTGGATAGATTGTGTGGTGTGCAGTTTTGTGCTGCAAAATATTCTAGGCCCATGATGGCAAACCTATGGTATCCATGCCACAGTTCCAGTGTGTATTTGTGCGCTGGCCAGCTGATTTGCGGCCTTCCAGTGGGTGGGAAGAGGCTGCCTATGCCCTCCACAAGCTTTGGAAAAGCCTCCAGAGTCTGTGGATGGCAAAAAATGGCCCAATGGGCTACCTGAAGTCCAGAGGTTTCAGTGAGGTCTACATGCATGCGTGGGGAATGTGTATGGGGATTGTGCACATGTGCATGGGGACAGGGCATTACATTATGGGTGTGCTCACACCTTTTTGGCATACAACCAAAAAAAGTATGGCCATCACCGTTCTAGGCCTAGGAATGCCCTTTTCTAGGATACTCCATACCAGAGTATTCACTAGGAAGGCAGGTATCAGTATTGTGATTGGACTGCAGGACTGAAGACTGTTCATGCAAAAAATGGCGGGGCTTTAAACATCCAGTCACAGACGACAACTTCACATTTTATATCCCTGTACCCTTCCTCCATATCTTTCCTTCATATGCCCCCTTCTATTTATTTAGAGTATGGTGTAAAGCACACGAATAACAGCAATAAAATTAGATAGAAATAGCACCTAATATTATGATATACAATTAACAGAAATATGCAGTAAATTTTGTAAGGTTTGAGAAATTCAAGAAATCATATATTAGTTACAGATTGCATTTTGAAATACATTGGTTCATAAGAATAGAATAACTGTTCTATATATATGAATATCTAGGCCATTATCTAATTAAGAACAGTGCTTTCTCCTAGCTGGAGAGTCTGCTTTTCCTCCTATATAAGCTCTCACTAGTCACTATGTCATCCAGTGCAGTGAGGGCTGCAAATTGTTTTACTACCACACTGTGGACATGGCTTATTTTATGGGTGTGGCTAGCCAGCCATGTGACAAGGTAGGAGTGGCTTGATGATCATTTGACTGGGGGTGGTGGCCTAAAGGTCATGTGACTGGCTTAAAGGCGGCCAACTTGACATCAATGGCCTAGATATAATTTCCCTATTTATTATTACTGAACATCCAAAATATACTATTTAATTCTATGTATATATGCCTGTGTGTGATATGTACATACATATTACACACAGGCATACAAAAATATACATTATCTTGTATATAAACTGCATTTGTATTATCTAAAATTATACACATTCAGCCTCATTTACTGCAATAGGAAAAACATACCCAGAGCCCAGAAGAGGAAAAAAAGGGGGGGGGGATCAAACTTTTTCTACCGGTTCTACTTATCTGACCGTGCCCGTAAGAGCCCATCACTGATCCAGTGTCACATTCAGGGAAAGATATTCAGCCCTACATCTGCAAAGACCCAGTCTCAGGATCCAGGTTGTGGATCCTATTCAGAGTTTCCCAGCCATTTTTTAAATGGAATCTGAATGTTTACTTTCCACTGAGATTTTACATCAAAGTTAGGGTTAAGTAGTTGCATTCTCAGTCTCAGCCTCAACCTCCCTCTCCTTCCCTCTGTGTGTGTGTGTGTTTTTGTGTGTGTGTGTGTGTGTGTGTGTGTGTGTGTGTACTTCCTGGATCTAATTCTTCCAGTTGACATATATGGCACATCAGAGTGCACCGGCAGTTCTGCGTACCTGACATATTTTTATACACTCTGAGAAGTGCAACTTGTCATTTTAAGGCTAGTGGGGCAATATGACTCAATACAGAAAGCCAGCAGGTCAGCGTGGTCTTTGTGCTCTCCTTAAGCCACTTAACATTCTATGTTTCCCTGCTAAGGTACTTAGGTGTGGAAAGTATATTCTATTTGAGTGGTATTATTTCGCTACATAAAAACCAACACTTTAAAAAAAAAATTGTAAGTGTACAAAATTTATCTTTATTTTCTTTTTTTTCTCTCAAGGGCCAAGTAGCAAGGGCAAAAAAAAAAAAAATCAAACTCCAAACTTCATTTTCAGGTTCTCATAAATTGGCAGACTCACCGCAATGGCAATATCACACATCGTGCAGTTGATGCAACACCCTACCTTGTGATGTTGCACCAGGGCTTCATCCCTTTTTGCCATCTGTGCCTGGCCTGCACACTCGGTGACATTTAGCTTATCATTTATTGATAGTCAAATGGAATGAAGATAAAATGCTAATCTGACAGTGGGACATAAATCAGTAGATGCACAAAAATTCCTTTGCCTGCCTCTCTCACTTCACAATCTCTCCCCTTTACTTCCTCCCGGCTTCTTCAAAATGCCACCACCCATTAACCCAGATAAATGTTTGCAATCAGCTCAGTTTACTATTGTCAGAAGTGGGCTAAAGTCAGAGTCAGTGATTGCTGCTCTTGATTTCCAGGGGTTTAAACAATAGTACCAAGGTTTTGCTGCCTAAAGCTCTTGACCGCAGCTTACTATCCATATTCCCTCTCTGCCCTTAATTTAATTTCATTTCAAATGTCTCCTGAAAGCAGGCAGTTCTGATTTCTGGTAGTTGTGATCTGTTCCTCCCCTTAAAAGCTTGCTACTAGGAAGAAGGAAGAGGCTGTCAGGGAGGAAAATAATAAAAGGAAAGAAAGGAAAAGAAAAGAAAAGGGATAGGTTAGAACTGCTGTAGCCTAGAGGTGGAATTCTTGCCTCTCAATCAGGAGGTTGTGAGTTTGATCCTAGGCAGAGGCAGATATTGGGTCTCCTGCTTGGGCAGAGGGGTTGGACTAGATGACTTACTGACTCTGTTAATCTGTGAATGGAAGGAAGGAACAGGTGAAAGGATCAGAGAGGGAAAAATCAAAAGTTTCATTCAACGTTTTGCTTCAGCTGCCCCCAACTTTTTGTATATATTGGGGTTCTTTTTTAAAACTTTTTTAAATATTTAAATTTATTTGAATCTATTTGGATTTGTACGATTTGTTTATGCTTTGTTGTGAGCCGCCCCGAGTTCGCGGAGAGGGGCGGCATACAAATCTAAATAATAAATAATAAATAAATGCAATCTCATGAGAGTAATCAAGAAAAAGAAAAGGTTTAGCCCTAACTTAAGAGATATTGCTTCCAATAGTTAATTTAGCGACCGTTCAATGTTTACAATGGCAATGCAAAAAAGTGACTTATGATCATTTTTCATAGTTATGGCTTTTGAAGCATCCTCATGGTCACATGATCAAACATTTGGATGCTTGCCAACTAGTTCATATTTATAATGGTTGTTGTGTCCCAGGAGCATATATCTTGTGACACGCAAAGTCAACGGAGGAGCCAGATTCACTTAACAACCAAGTTACCAACCTAACAACTGTAGTGATTCGCTTAAATCATTTAACTTCACTCAAATATGGCAAAAAATGTTATAAAATGGGGCAAAACCTACTTCACAGAAATTTTGGTGTCAATTGTAGTTGTATGTCAAAGATGACCTGTATATGAAATTTTGGATACCTCGGAATATTTTTTTTTCCACAAAGAAGTCATGTGACCGGTAGTCACCATTCCATTCTGATATTTAGATGCAGTGAATGGCTTCAAAATTATTTCATTCTGGGAATGTCTGTTGGCAATACACAAGGTTAGTAAATCTTGGGGTTCCAGTAATCTATAAATTGTATTTTGCAAGATTGTCGCCTGTCCTGCTTGGCTGTAGTGCACAAAACGTTATTCCCCTAAATACTGCTTCCCCATATCTATAGAGCAGTGATTTTCAACCTTTTTTGAGCAGCGGCACATTTTTTACATTTACGAAACCCTGGGGCACATTGAGCGGGGGGGGGGGGGGCTAAAAATGTTTGGACAAAAAATTATCTCTCTCTCTCTTCCCCTTCACTCTATTTCTTTCTCCCTCCCTCTTTCTCTCCCTTCCTTCCTCTTTCTTTCTCTCTCTCCATCCCTCTTTCTTTCTCTTCCTGCCTTCCTCTCTTTTTTGCCCTCTTTCTCTCTCCCTCCCTACCTCCCTCTATGTCTTTCTCTCTCTCTCTCCTTCCCTCACTCTCTTGCTCTCTCTCTCTCTTGCTCTCTCTCTCTTGCTCTCTCTCTTTCTTTCTCTCGCTCTTTCTCTCTCGCTTTCTTTCTCTTTCTCTTGCTTTCTTTCTCTCTTGCTTTCTCTCTCTCTTGCTTTCTTTCTCTTTTGCTTTCTTTCTCTCTCTTTCTTTCTCTTGTTTTCTCTCTCTCTCTTGCTTTCTTTCTCTCTGAGCTTCACGGCACACCTGACCATGTCTCGCGGCACACTAGTGTGCCACGGCACACTGGTTGAAAAACACTGCTATAGAGCAAGAAAAATAAGGATGAGGCCATACCTAGCTCTAATGTTATCAGAACCAACAAACTGTTCTCCTGGTCCCCACGACTTGCTATAAAACCTCTGGGACTGCCCATTTAATGCAGTTGCTACTGAAAATGTCTTCCCTTTGATGCTCTCTAATGAGATTGCTGTACAGATGGTATTCAGTAGGAGAAAATGATGCAGCTGGCATGATTTGGGATTTGGATTATGGCATTATAAATCATGCTCGAGCAACCAGCTTGCTATCATGGAGCTTCTCCAGAACTTTGACCAAGCCAAAAGAGGAGGAAGGCAAATTGAGCAAATTATACTTGAATTCCTTTTATTTATTTATTTTTGGCAATTGGATAACAGCAATAGCCTTGCTTGATGCTTGAAGACTCTGAGGAAAGATCTTAATTCTAATTAAAGGGTGATTTCTTTTTTTCTTTTGCTTTAGAGCATCATGACGCTAATGGACATCAATCTGCCTGGCAGGCTCTTTTGTCCATTTCGATTCTTTTATTTTGTATTTTTTTAAATACATGTTGAAAAACAAAGCTCTAACCTCTGGCTTCATAATTCAAAAATAAAACATAACTGGGGAATGCATCTTAGCTCCTTGCTCTGGAGTGATCTTAGCAGCCCTTCAGAAGACAAAGTGAGATGGCACTGAGTATCTTGTGAGGCTAAGTGGCTGGTAGAGAGCTTTCAGGTACTGCATGTCTCATTAGTTTGTCCATCATGACATTCACTTTATGAGCAGACAACTCTGTACCAGACATTTGGTGAAAACACTCAAAACATGCTCTCCATTCAAAAATAAAATAAAATTACCTGCCCCTATTCTGATTCTTTCTTCACACTATTAAAAGGTTAAGCATTGTTGTTGCATTTTGGCAATATTCGTGAGTTATATTACCAGATTATTCATTTACCGGAAAGCATCTTGTAGATTCCAAGCATGGTCAAGGAGCATATTAACCCAAGGGCTTTTTCTTCCCTTGAGATATATAGCAGTGTCCGACCGGTGCTGAAGTGTTCATTTTTTTTATTAGTGAATTTATACTGCACCCATCTCACTGCTGAAAGCAAGTCTACGATGCTACAAATATAGCAGTGCAAGACAAGTGTCTATAAGACATACATTTGCTCAGTTTCATGAGTGGGCATGATATTTAAGCATATGTCAAGCTGTAGTTGATTTGATTTGTTTTTGTTTAATCTCCCAAAATAAAAAGAGAAGGGAAATTGGTCTGTCTCTAAGATCATGAATTTGCAGAGATATAAAACTATATACTTCTTCTCATCACTCTCTTAGATATAAAACAAAAAGCAGGTTCAACTACACTTCAAGCTTAATAATAATAACAATAACAACAACAACAACAACAACAATAATAATTTATTAGATTTGTATGCCGCCCCTCTCCGAGGACTCGAGGTGGCTCACAACAATAAATGCAATACAGTACAATACAAATCCAATATTAAAAACTAAATTAAGACCCATCATTACTAAAAACAACCAGTACTACACAATCACACCATTCTCAAATGCTACAAGTCGGGGAGGGGAGTATTTGTGCAACAAAGGACTAAAATATATTTACAGTAAAAGCCTGGATTTCTGCAGGTATTTATAGAGAGTTGCCTCAAGTTTGCAAAAATCAGAGGGCTTTTTGTAACTCACCCAGGGCAAAAATGCTCTCACTTTGTCTTTTAATATCACCCAAAATTTAACTTGGATAATACTAATTATAGCAAATCACAAGCAGCAGGTACCACCCACAATTGGAAAGACAGTTTGTAATGAAAATATCTAAAGCTTAAAAAAAAAAAAAGATTCTTCATCTGCTGCATTCTTTCAACCTCTTAGATGTTGTTCCCTAACCTATATAGTGGCCTTTTTTTTTAATGTTTATAGAACCCAGTGTGATCTTTACCAGAATTGTCTATCCTCGAAGCCCATTTTATTCTGGCTAGTGCTTCTTCTGCTCCCTTTTCTTTTTCTTCATTTTTTAAATACAGGTGCTCGTGTGCCCACCTACCCATATAGATCTTCCCACCCACACTCCTCTGTTGGCTTGAAGCAGATCATCTATTATTGTGGGATTTGTCAATTGTCATTGACAGGGAAGCTACACTTGACCTGAGAGATTGTTCAGATATCTGGGCAGGCTCTGGAGGGCAGGATCATGTGGGACTGAGCAGATGTATCATAGCTAAGGGAATCCTATGGAAATTGCAAAATTCCAGCAGCAAGTTAGCCTAAACAAATGGCTTCTCATATAGCAACTGTTTGTAGAGCAGACGAGGAGTGGGAGGAAAAGAGATTGAAGACTTCTCTGTAAAATTAAAAGGAAACCTCTACCAGCACCAAATAAAATTAGTTGTGACAGAAAAAGATTCAAGGCTAGCTTTCTCCCCAGCATACTAATCTTTCCTGTTGCTGAGCTGGAAGTGGTATTCATCCATCCTCAAGTCAACCGGAAACATTCCAGCATGGATTTTGAGACATGAATAGCCAAACTTTATCTTTATTTCTTTTGTCTCAAGTCACTGCTGGCTTTTTAGTTCCCTCTAAGGCAGTGATGGCAAACCTTTTTTCCCCCCGGGGGCCAAAAGAGTGTTTGTGTGAGCTATTGTGCATGTGTGAGTGCCTACACCCATAATTCAATGCCTGGCGAGGGCAAAACCAGCTTCCCCTGCCCCCTAGAGGCCCCCTGGAGTCTGGAAACATTCTGTTTCCCACTTCTGGTGGACTCAGTAGGGTTGTGTTTCGCTCTCCCCAGGCTCCAAAGACTTCCCAGGAGCCGGGGAAAAGTAAAAACATCCTCCTCCACCCCCCTGGAGGCTCTCTGGAAGCCAAAAACAACCCCCAGAGCTTCTGTGTGAGCCAAAAATCAGCTGGCCAGCATACACCTGCATGTTGGAGCTGAGCTAGGGCAACGGCTCACGTCCCAGGAGATATGGCTCCATGTGTCCCCTGTGGCATCAGTGCCAAAGGTTCGCCATCACTTTTCTAAGGTAATGGCAACCAAAAATGAGATTATCTTTGAAACATATCAGAATCGGAGATGGGAGTTGGGGAAAAAAAAATCTAACAATGATATGAAAGGGGATCCAGCAGAAAATAGGTGCAACCAAGTTTTTTCTTATGCTGTGGCAAGGACCGAAATAATGGTATCTTCTTTGGATTAGTCCTTAATGATGCAGCCCTTCCCTTACAATATCAAATTGTTTAATTGAGGAACAGAATAACAAGATGGGGGATTATTTTATCTGCAACACAATAGTCCTTCACTGGGACTAGAATTTCCATTGCTAAGCAAGGCGGTCTTTAAATTTATTTGTTTGTTTGTTTGACTTTATGCCACCCAATCCCAAAGGACTCGGGGCGGCTTACAACAATATAAAATACAAGACAACAAAAAGAAGTCAAATATAAAACTTATATAGGTTTATAAGTTATAAAACATTAATTTAAACCCTAATAAGCATAATAAACTAACTCAACATGTATACTAAACATTCATACAATTTGGTCATTGATGTTGTTGGTTCATGGCCCCCAGACTGTCGGCAAAGCCAGGTCTTCCTGACCTTATGGAAGGCCAGTAGGATTAATCACATCCAACTTTTTTGCCATGGTTGTTAATTGAATCACTTCAGTTGTTAAGTGAATCACATCATCATTAAGTGAATCCAGCTATCCCCATTGACTTTATTTTTTGGAAGCCATCTGAGAAGGCTGCAGATGGCATTTGTGAGATGCTGAGATATTTCAACTGTCAAAAATACCTTCTGATTGTCAAACACCTGAATTTTAATTGCATGACTATGAGGATACTGCAACTGTCATAAGTGTGAGGACTGCACACAAGTCAATATTTTCAGTGCCACTATAATTTTGAAGGGTCACTAAATGAATGGTTGTAAGTCAAGGACAACCTGAATTAATTTTTATTTGTTTATTTATTTTGGGGGATCAACATTTCCAGGACTAATGTATTAGAAAATATTTGCAACTTACAATAAGTATAATTTAACATATTAAAATTCGAGTTCAATCCAATCTGGGAGAAGACATGACGAGCTTGACAAAATAATATTTGAATGCTTTAGGCTGAATAGCAGCTGTAAAAATGAAGGGTTTTTTGCTTCATTTCTTATTTCACTATTGCATGTACAAATGTCCCTAAGCAACGGCTTCCTAACCTGTATTGATTGACCGTAGCATACAACTCAAGTGCCAATATCCTTGCACAGAGCTTCTCCTTGCCTTACCAACCATATTGCAATATTTAATGTCCTAGGAAGGATAACAATGATAACACTATTTAAAATATAACTTTCCATTGAATTAAGCAATTTTTTTTTCTTGGATCTTCTCCGGGTCCCGTCAACTAAGCAATGTCGCCTGGCGGGACCCAGGGGAAGAGCCTTCTCTGTGGTGGCCCCAGCCCTCTGGAACCAACTCCCCCCAGAGATTAGAACGGCCCCCATCCTCCTTGCCTTTCGTAAACAACTTAAAACCCACCTCTGCCACCAGGCATGGGGGAATTGAGATCCTCTTTCCCCCTAGGCCTTTACAATTCTATGCATGGTATGTATGTATGTATGTATGTATGTTTGGTTTTTATATTAATTGATTTTTAATCATCAATACCAAATTACTATTGTACACTGTTTTATTGTCGCTGTTAGCCGCCCCGAGTCTCTGGAGAGGGGCGGCATACAAATCCAATAAATAAATAAATAAATAAATATTGTTTATTTCTCAGTATTTTTCTGTTTTTGATTGCATAGCTGTTAGGATACTACAACTAAAGCACAGGTGTCAAACTTGTGGCCCGTGGGCAGGATGACTCATGAGCTGGCCACACCCACCCTGGTTTAGCGAAGGGGAAGAAAGTCCTGACACATCATGTGACGACAACATGACATCGTGAGTTTGACACCCGTGATCTAAAGGTTAGGATATGTTCCTACAAAACTTTATCGTCCATGGAAGATCCACCAGGAAAACAGAGTCTTAAAAAATCTATGTGATTTAAAAAAAAACAGAATTATCCTATTTTTAAATTTCTCCCCTCCGTTTCCCACCACCCAATTTTTGAAGAGTATATAATACCACATTAGGCAGGTACAGCATAGATAACCTTTAGAAATGAAATATTGGAGGGGAACATCTTATTACTTCCAACCTGCAGCTTAATTGTCTTCTTGATGATAGCATTTCCTATGAAAAGCAATCTTAGGGAAAGCATATCTTATGCTCATATTGATGTTTTCAATATCAAGCTAAGAGGTTCCCTTTCTCCTCTTCTGTTCTAAATGTTTTTGGAGTTTCATTAATGTGATTCATTTTGAGGAGGTTTAGTTGTTGTTTCTGGTTAAGATTACCGGTATGTTTTTTGTACTTGTAAATAGCATATGTTGAGGAGCCCCGATAAAATTATGTGTTATAAATAAAAAGGTGTTAAAAAATTTCCCAGTCAATGGAACCAATGCATTATGTGCGTGACTATGGAAGCCCTGTAAGTAATGCTGGTTTGGCCTTCTGTGGAAGTGATTAACATTTCTCTATTAATTAATCCATCAAAGTTGCCAGACTTCCTGTTGGGGGTGGCTCAAGTGGGAAATGATATCATTCCCTCAGAAGCTCTTCCCTGCATGAATTGTTATTGAATGGTTATTGATCAGTATTTCTCAACTTTGCAACTTTAATATGCATGCATCCCGAACATTAACACCCTTGAAAATGTCCAAAGATACTTCACCAGAAGAGCTCTTCACTCCTCCACTCGAAACAGAATACCCTACAAAACTAGACTTACAATCCTGGGTCTAGAAAGCTTAGAACTACGATGCCTCAAACATGACCTAAGCATAGACCACAAGATCATTTGCTACAATGTCTTCCCTGTCAACTACTTCAGCTTCATTCACAACAACACACGAGCACGCAACAGATACAAACTTAATATTAACTGCTCCAAACTTGTCTGCAAAAATTATGACTTTAGTAATCAAGTTGCCAAAGCATAGAACTCACTACCAGACTCTGTAGTGTCATCCCCTAACCCCCAAAATTTTACCCTTAGACTATCCACGGTTGACCTCTCCAGATTCCTAAGATGTCAGTAAGGGGCGTGCATAAGTGCACCAGCGTGCCTTCCGTCCCCTGTCCTAATGTCTCTCTTATATTTCTACTTGCTCTATGTATGTGAACTCTATTATTCCCCATGATTATTTCTTCTATATTATTCCTAATGTCTTTCCTTCTATTCTCCTATTGATGTATTTTACTATGATTATATCCCTGAAACCTACATTATGTATTAGAATAAATGAATGAATGAATGAATGAATGAATGAATGAATGAATGAATGAATGGACTTCCTTTCATGCATGATGGTTTGGAAATTCTGAGTATTGAAGCCCACACACCTCAAAGTTGCCAAGACTGAGAAATACTGTGGTGATGTTATAGGGAAGGATAGCAATAATCATGGGATAGACCAATGGGTGCATGAGCCTATCCATCAATTAAGCACCGAATAATTGTCTATAAGTTTAACCACGTGCTTACATCTATTCATGCAGCAACACACTGTAGTTAACTAATTAATCCATTTTGTGGGGTTCACAAACTTCATTGAATCATTAACTAACCAAATAGGCAAGATTTGCACAGCAGGCTAAACCAATCTCCTAAAGACTGAAACAGATTAACAAAGATTAAAACTAACCAAGTGCAGCGTCTTGTGTGAATCTATCCACTAAGTTTATAAATGAGTAGATTAATTGTGTTGCATGAATAGAGCCACTGTATGCATTCCACCTCGTCCACAGATAGGGTATCCTTTTCCTGTGCCTCTTGATTGCTTTCTAACCAGTTCTTTCCTCAGTATTGATCATACCAACTGGCTGATTCCCCTCTTCCACCTATTTATTTATTTATTTTATTTTATTTATTTTATCCAATACATAATACACATTGAAGAGAATAGATATGTAATAATATAAATAAAGAAAAGAATAGAAGAAAATATATAAAAATATAGGTGAACATATTTGAAAGGAAGAAAAGATAAATGAGATCAGGAGAGACAATTGGACAGGGGACGGAAGGTACACTGGTGCACTTATGCACGCCCCTTACTGACCTCTAAGGAACCTGGAGAGATCAATCGTGGATAGTCTAAGGGAAAAATGTTGGGGGTTAGGGGTTGACACTACTGAGCCTGCTAATGAGTTCCACGCTTCAACAACTCGGTTGCTGAAGTCATATTTTTTACAGTCAAGTTTGGAGCGGTTAATATTAAGTTTGAATCTGTTGCGTGCTCTTGTGTTGTTGCGATTGAGGCTGAAGTAGTCATTGACAGGTAGAACGTTGCAGCATATGATCTTGTGGGCAATACTTATTTAGCTCGATTGGTTGGATAATTAATTTGCTGCTTAATTAACTCACTTTAAAAATGAAAACCTCCCCCAGCCCGTCAACTGTGGCTGTGTATGTCTGCCCACAACAGCCTGGGAGGGATATTCCAGCCCTTTTGCTGCAACAATATTTAGAGCTTTAGGTTTTCTGGTTCTATTAAGTGCCCCTTTATTCGCTATCTGCTTCCACTGTCCAACAAAGTTACCGTTTTGCAAATTATGTTTGGATAAAGAGCATTTGAACAAGCCTACTTCTATGTTCATGGCTCTGACATCATAGGAAGCAGGTGCAAATTGGCAGAGTGTGGAAGATAGTGATGCTGAATGCCACACTCCAGACAATTTGTGCAGATATTGGTATTCCCATTTCCCTCTGCTTCTTCCCTGTTTATATGCCTTGCCTCAGTTGGACATTGGTTCAGTGCCAGCTTAGGAGATGGTTCAGGTTAAGGATGTGCCAGTCTGTCATTGGTGGTTTCTTTTGGTGTTTCATTGGTATGAACCTGTCACGTTCAGTTTGTCATACCTCAGATTTTTCAAAAACATTTGGACAAAAACCGAGTATGTATTTTAATTCATTTTCTACCTTCCAACCATAAGCATTTTTGCATCCAATTTCATCTAACGAACTTACATTTCCCTCAGTACTGCATATTTGTTTACATTGTCATTATAAACATATGCATTTTGTACTATTTCCCCCCTAATATACATTTTTTAATTGGCACACTGAATTGTAAAAATTTTCATTTCAGATCATAACCTTTTGGTCTATACGCTTGTTTGAAATATAAAATTAGATCACTTTGCATTCAAATGTAAATTAAACCAATTTCTTCAGGTCATATTTTTGGAGGGTGATATGCAGTCTGACTTTTGTCTCTTTTATTCTCTGCTTTCCTAATCAGTACTGTTTTTCTTTAACCCATCTACTCATTCACATCTTGCTAGAAAATGTCCTTACTTATCAGGGTTTTGAAAATACAGTATGGTTCCAGAAAGGACTTACGCCTTTGAAAAGTTTTTTGTCAGCATAATTAACCAATTGTGCCCAGTGGTATTTATTTATACAACCCATTGATAGGAATAGAGTTTGACCAAGTGCAAATGAATGGATCGCTGCCCTGAGCAGCATACAATGTAAAATCATCCCTGAAGAAAAATACAAGAAGTGTAGAATGAATATGATGGGATATGCAATAGTTTTACTTACATGGGGAGCAAAAATGGTTTACTTTTAAATATTGGAAGGACCACAGAGACCATGATGATGATGATGATGATGATGATGATGATGATGATGATGATGATTGATTGATTGATTGATTGTTAGAGTTGGAAGGGACCATGCAGGTCATCAAGTCCAACCCCCTGCCTGAGCAGGAATCCTAAAGCACCCCAGCCAAATGGCAGTCCAATCTCCTCTTGAAAGTGTCCAGAGTTGGGGAGTTCACAACCTCCGCAGGCAAGTTGTTCCAATGGTTGATCACTCTGACCATCAGGAAGTTCTTCCTTGCTTCTAGGTTGAATCTCTCCTTGGTCAGCTTCCAGCCGCTGTTCCTCGTCCGGCCCTCTGGTGCTCTGGAGAATAGAGTGACCCCCTCCTCTCTGTGGCAACCCCTCATATACCTGTATACAGCTATCATGTCCCCTCTGGCCCTCCTTTTCTCTAGGCTATCCATACCCAGTTCCCGCAATCTCTCTTCGTAAGTCTTGATTTCAAGTCCCCTAATCATTTTGGTTGCTCTTTTCTGCACCGTCTCCAGAGTTTCAATATCTCTTTTGAGGTGAGGAGACCAGAACTGACCAGGGTGTAGTAGAGTGGTATTAATACTTCCCTGGTCTTGGAGTGTATCCTTCTGTTGATGCAGCTTAGGATGGTGTTGGCTTTTTTGGCCGCTGCTGCACATTGCTGGCTCATGTTTAGTTGATTATCCACCAAGACTCCAAGATCTCTTTCACAGTTATTGCTGCTAAATGGGGTTTCTCCCAGGCTGTATGTGCATCTAGGTTTTTTTTTTACCAAGGTGAAGGACTTTGCTCTTGTCGATGTTGAACATCATGTTGTTAGTGATGATGTTGATGATGATGATGATGTTGTTGATGATATAAAGTTGATAGGGCTGTGTTGTATATCAGATGGGGATTTTTTTATTCTTCCCCGTTGGAAAACTACGTTGCTGAATTTCAGTAGTTGCAGCTGAAGATGGTTCAGGAACTATATAAAAAAAGGACCAATTGTTTGTGTATAGCCCGTCTTACCCCCTCCAGCTAAGATGGGAACTACTGGGTTACTGAGCTGCTGTGGAATGCTTAAATCAAATCTGGAGCAGCCTTTCATACATTCTGTTTGATAAATTATCCAATGCCTTTGCTGGCAAGTCTTCTAGGAAATCGGGGGCATTTCTCACCTTATGGTTGGTACTCGGGGATGGCTGCTTCAGGGCTTAATACATTGAATCATTTTGGGGTGGCACACACATTTAAAACAGTCAGTTTCTTAGCAAAATACTGAGACATGGCAGTTTACATTATAATTTAAACACGTTGTCTTGGTGAGTCAGTCTAAAGGGGCAGAAGGCAGACAGAAAATATTGTATTAATAAGTGGTTCCATAAAGGTTTCTGATTCAGAAAGATGTGTTTCTTAGATTACAGTAGAACTTACCTTTCTCTCAAGACCTCCAGTTGATGAATGTAATAGTGCATCCTCTATCCCTACCAGCAGTAGCCCCATGAAATGAAGTAGACTGGATTTTAAGGGAGAAACTAGCCCCAAGTCATCTGGGCAGTTGCCATGACTGAGGTTGAATAAGAGTTTGGCTTTCCTGGGTCTCAACAGTTTGATCACTACATTACTGTGGTTCTCACTTAATCTTGAAGTCTGAAAATTGAATTATTAGTATGGCCAGGGTTTTTTTTGGCAATTATTACCTTTGCTGCTTTATTGTTTTAGTAGTCATATTTAATAATGTACATTTCATTTGTTTTTATGCCTCATCATTTATGAATGACTTTTTGGTAGAATTCCTGATTCTGAATAACTCAATGTTTTGCACTTGAATATGGAAATTGCTCCAGCTTATGGGACATAAGAATTAACAGGCTCTGCTCCAAGTCATAATTTGGATATTAGATCCATCCCTGTCTGAAATATTGCTTAGCATATGGAGATCTGATGATGCATTTACATCAGTAAACAGTCTACAACAGTCTGGTCTAGAATTGACCTCAATCCATGATGGCACATGTGCCGCAGGTGGTATGTAGAGCCATATCTGCTGACACATGAGCCATCACCCACCTCAGTTCTAGTGTGCATGTGTGTGCTGGCCAGCTGATTTTCAGCTCATGGTGAGGCTCTGAGAAGGTCTTTTCAGCCTCCAGAGGGCCTCCAGGGAGAGTGGGGGATTTGCAGCTCGTGGTGAGGTTCTGGGAAGGTCTTTTCAGCCTCCAGAGGGCCTCCAGGGGGAGTGGGGGATTTTCAGCTGATGGTGAGGCTCTGAGAAGGTCTTTTCAGCCTCCAGAGGGCCTCCAGGGAGAGTGGGGGATTTGCAGGTCATGGTGAGGCTCTGGGAAGGTCTTTTCAGCCTCCAGAGGGCCTCCAGGGAGAGTGGGGGATTTGCAGCTCATGGTGAGGCTCTGGGAAGGTCTTTTCAGCCTCCAGAGGGCCTCCAGGGGGAGTGGGGGATTTTCAGCTCCTGGTGAGGCTCTGAGAAGGTCTTTTCAGCCTCCAGTGGGTCTCCAGGGGGAGTGGGAGATTTTCAGCTTGTGGTGAGGCTCTGGAAAGGTCTTTTCAGCCTCCAGAGGGCCTCCAGGGGGAGTGGGGGATTTTCAGCTCATTGGTGAGGCTCTGGGGAGGTCTTTTCAGCCTGCAGAGAGCCTCCAGGGGGAGTGGGGGATTTTCAGCTCATTGGCGAGGCTCTGGGAAGGTCTTTTCAGCCTCCAGAGGGCCTCCAGGGGGAGGGGGGATTTTCAGCTCATTGGCGAGGCTCTGGGAAGGTCTTTGCAGCCTCCAGAGGGCCTCCAGGGGAGGGGGGATTTTCAGCTCATTGGCGAGGCTCTGGGAAGGTCTTTTCAGCCTCCAGAGGGCCTCCAGGGGGAGGGGGGATTTTCAGCTCATTGGCGAGGCTCTGGGAAGGTCTTTTCAGCCTCCAGAGGGCCTCCAGGGGGAGTGGGGGATTTTCACCTCGTGGTGAGGCTCTGGGAAGGCCTTTCAGCCTCCAGAGGGAGCCTCGGGAGTCTGGGGAGAGCAAAAAGTGGACCTATTGGACTCCATGGAAGGCAGCAAGTGGGCTGTTCTCAGCCCCTAGAAGGCTCTGGAGCCTGGGAAGGGCAAAAAACAGGCCTACCAGCAGGGGTGGGCAACAGCCGTAATGGGGGGGGGTGCCTTTCTGGTAGCAGAAATGGAGCTGCATGTGCAGCTGCATTATCGCTGGCTATGCACACGCTGTGCACGTGTGCAAACAGAAAAATTCCAGGGAAAATGAGTGGGTTTCTTGCTTTTGTGCATGCTACTGTTCCAGTAGCTCTGGGAAATGATGGCCCGCCGCTACCTACTGAAACCACCAGAAGTCAGAAAAAAAGGAGTGGGGATAGTACATACATGTGGATGGGACAGGGCATGTGGTGGGAATTAAATTATGGTGTGCATGTTTGACACCCGAGGAAAAAAA